>NW_027184629.1:1524090-1825909 GCF_032405125.1 Capricornis sumatraensis
GCCCAGAAGGTGCCTGACTGTCGTCATTTCCCTCGTGCTCTCCTCCCCAGAAGAGAGTTGTGCAGGTGGTTGGGGCCTGCACTTGCGTCTCTGATCTCCTGCCCACAACCCAGCTCAGGGGATGCAGACCCTAAGCCAAACCTGCAGGAGGCGAGGGTCGGCTCGCCTGGAAGCGGAGTGCACAGCATGTGGGGAATCGAGCCTCCTCGGAGGTAGATGAGACAGCATAGCCGCGTGGCGCTACAAGCCCTGGTTGGTCAGAGTCAAGTGCTCCTCCTCTAGGGCATAGCTCCAGGTCTGCTCAGAGGCCCGATCTGGCAGAGTTCCTGGAGCGAGGCTGCTCTGCCCTGGGCAAGCCTTTCCGAGACGTGCCTCGCTGCTAGGCTCTTGCCCATGAAGGAGCAGGCTGTGCGAGGCTGGTATATCCCACGGGCACCTTCCTTGCCTCAGCTCTGATCCTGCCTTGCCTTTGCAGGTAGGCCCCAAGCGTCCTTGGGGAGGAGTTAGGGGCCGATGGGTTCCACATTGCCACGGGCTAGAGCAGTGAGAGCTCTGTCAGAGGGAATGGAAGGGCAACTGCTTGGCTCCTTCAGTTGTTGCTTGGCTGCCCAGACATGTGCCGCACGGAGAGCACCATACACCCAGGGCCCCTGGCTGGGATCTGCAGTCCCCAGACTCGGAGACTCACTCCGTGGGCGCCCTGCAGGTGCCTGACAGATGTATATTCCCTAGCGCTCTCGTCCCCAGCAGAGACGTGTGCAGGTGGTTGGGGCCTGCCCCTGCGTGTCTGGGCTCCCGCCCACAGCCCCAGCTCAGGGGAAGCAGCCCCTGAGGTAAGACCTGTAGGAGAAGCAGGAGGCCCCTGCCTGGAAGCCAAGTGCGCAGCATGAGGGGAAACGAGCCTCCTCGGGGGAAATGAGGCAGCCCAACCGCGTGCAGCTGCAAGCCCAGTTTGGGCGGAGTCGAGTGCGCCTCCACTACTGCAGAGCTTCAGCTCTGCTCAGAGGCCCGATCTGGCAGAGTTCCTGGCGTGAGGCTGCTCTGCTCTGGGCGAGCGTTGCCCAGACTTGCCTCGCTGCTAATGTTAGTTCCCAGGAAGGAGCAGGCTGCGCGAGGCTCGGAGACACCACTGGCGCCTTCCTGGCCTCAGCTCCGCTCCTGCCTTGCCTTTGCACCTAGGCCGCAGGCGTCCTTGTGGAGGTTTTAGGGGCTGGTGTGTTTCACACTGCCAAGGGCTCCAGCAGTGAGAGCTCTGTTCGAGGGAAGCGAAGGGTATATTTGGAGTACAATCCTTTATCAGATATGAGGCCCACACCCTCAGCCTGAACCCTCACCCCGAACCCTTACCCTCACCCACACCCTCACCCTGAACCCTCACGCCTCACCCCTCACCCTAACAAGTTGGGGGGCTCTTCCCCAAACTCTAACCTTAACCCTACTGCCGGGGTCCAGCCCCAGTGGATCCAGGGTGATTTGAAGTTGGGGGCGGAGCCGGCGTCTTTAGAAAAATACATATTTAATCACAGATATAGAGAGATTAGAAATGGTTAGTGCAGTAGGAAGATTAGTGAAGAAAAGGAGGCTGAATAACTTAGATTACGTGGAATAGCATCCATGCTCCAGATGGGAATTCAGCCAGAAAAATGGGAGCAAGAAAGAAGTGACATGGGGGAATCAGTCTTTCCGGAAACTGATCCGATTTCTTTATTTTTGGGTTAGCTTATATACCTTTTGTTACACATAGGGATGAATACAGAGTCACGTGGGGGTCAGCAGTCCTGACCTTTATCAAAATCAGGTGCTTCACATAAATGTATAAAAAAAGGTCTTAGGGATACTACATCATCTTCTGGCCATGAGTGAGACCTGCTGACATTTTATGATCCTTTCTTTCTGATAACCAAAAAACTTATTTTTTCCAAGTGTGTTTTTTCTCAAACCAGGCACCACCCTCCAAATAAAGCTGCATTCCTATAGGGTGTGGGTGTAGTGAGTTACAATCAAGAAAGGAATTTACTTAACCCAAGGTTAACAGGATTCATCTTAAAGGTTAATACTTATTTCTCCTATATGTTAGTTATATTCATTAGAAGGGTAGGGAACATGGAGATTTAGCAGCAAACATCAGCCCAACAAATGAAAATCCTTTCACCAATGCTCCCCTTAAGATCTATTTAGTCTTAAGATATGATAAAGTTACATTCTTACATAGCAAGGATACAGTGATTTGTAGCAAAGTCCACTGGTCTATTACAAAAGAGAAAATCCATTAGCTAAAAAGTCTAGTATTGCTAACATCAAAAACGACTGTATTTCCTTTTCTATATTCCAAATACATTGATTAATATATTCCCAAGTGCCTAAGGATATGGAGGCCTGGCGGCAATCATTGACTCAACAAGAAGAAAAAGCCCTATGCTAATTAAGACTCTCCAAAACTCTGTGCTGTTTATGGTTAAGAGGTAGTAAACAATCATGTGGCAGGAGTATGGATAATCCTGTCACACAAGCTAGTCTGTCAGCAGAGAGGTTTGACCTGAGACATCCTTGTCCCACCCAGAGCAGGGAATTAGCAGCAATTATTGACACAACAAATGAAAAAACCCTTCACCAATATAATTCCTAACCAACCCATTATACTAATAATTTCTAACTCCCCAAAATAATTTGCCTTTAGTAAGTCCAAAACATCTCGTGCCTCTCAGATTGGGAGGCTGTAAATCACATGTGGCTGGACTAACCTAAACAGGTGGGCTAGATAACCTTCAGAGCAGTCCGGAAGCTGAAACACTCTTGTCACGCCCAAGAATTTTTATTGCCTTGGAGCTGCAGGTTTACTCCTTCTCCGAGAGAAACGGTTATTGGGGAGAGCCCCCTGTAAAGTCAGAGGTGTAGGTGAGAGCATAAAACAGAGTCTGGTTTTGGGGTAGATGCTCAGGAACAGGGGGTTTCCTGAGGCTTGATCACGCCTTTGCATATGCCAAGCCTTCTTCCTCATGACCTTTGCCATGGGCGGAGTTCCTCACGCTGGCCCCCGACACCCTATCCACATCCTAAACCTAACCCACATCATAGTCACGCCCTCAACCCTATACTTACCCTTGAAGCACGTACCCGCCTCATCTTCATTTTTGACACTTCCCATGCATAACAAAAGACAAGGTCGTAATGTTTCAAACATGGATCCAAGACCCATTATCCACATAAAAAGAATATACATACTCTGATCACATCATTTAAATCTCTTGCATCACCAAAATACCTCTCCACCACGTATCCAATCGCCATTGATGGATCACATCTATCTCATACATTTCATAACTTAGCAATCAAATACGCAGCAGTAATCTGGGTAATTATATACACAAGATATATTTATACCATAAATATTTCAACACATTCCACTTTCTACGATGAATTCAATCTTCACAAAAGTAGGATGAACAGCACCTGTTTCCACTAGGATCCATATCATTGCACAAAGTGACAGTGAGCGTGAAAATCTTAATGATGACCACCAGTAAGAAGGTCAGCACGGTTGATATCACAGATTTTTCAGTGTTCCAATACAAGTTCTACCCAAATCCATAAGGAGAGACGTACGCATAGGAAACTACACATTGAAAGCAAGTCTATTGAGATAAATATTGGACATCAATTGTGTGAATCTTTAAGGCATAACTGCAGACATTCTTCAGACATTCTTCAAATTCATAAAATGACAACAAAGTATGGCTATGTACAATCCATTCGGTTTTATAAACCACTCATGAATAACCTCATAAGCCATTGAAAACCAGATGACAATTTCAAATAGCTTTGATCTACAAACAAGGCTGTAAGACAGAAAGTCAAAATCGAAATACATGAAGTAAATCCTCAATAGACAGGAAAACATCCCATGGTAGTGAAGTCAATTAACATTAGTTATTAGGGCTTTCATGCACAGACTCATTTCCGATCGATGTGATCTCAATTCATATTTGGCAAAATATACGAAAGCTGATCTTAACAGTCATATTATTTTTCTTTGTACCCCTAAAAAGAAAAATGAACATGAAACACTAAATTAAACTTGGAGACTCACATTTCCCAATCGGTATACAAAGCAACGGCATGTCAAACTTTCTAATTCACATATGCATTTAAATGAAATTGGATGAAATACCCCTAAATTAACACATACTTCTATGCCCAATGTTTCACAAGGCAGAAAACACTCAATGAATGAAACTGAGAGGGTAACAGCCAGGAAGGCCAGGGGTCTCCAAAGGGAGGAAACGGGGTGCAAGTGTCAGACAGTTGTTATCTGTCACTTCCCAGGCAGGAGGAAACAAGCTGTTCTCTTTCTTCCCCTTCTCGATACAAATTTAAAAAGAGGTTTTCTCTTACAATTCTGTGTTGCTATAATGACACCTGGTTCCACCTGAACTTCACTTTTCTCATACTTTGAGCTGACCAAGGCATTTTTCTTATGGAAAGGTTTGCCTTAAGCTATGTGAATGTACTATGTATTTACCCTAGACTCTATCTTCAAGGAGGTTCTGCCTAAAGGCTCAGAACTGACTTGACAAACCAATTAGCTTTACTCATACATGGTTCTCCTGATCTATGTGAATGAAGCTATCTATTTGCTCATATCAATCATTTTATGGCCCAGGATGACTGACCTGGTGCCACGGTCATCTCCATATATCTTGTGGGTGAGGGGTCTGCTGCCATTCCTTTCTCTAATGAGTAGACTGCTAGTAGCTAGATAACATGCAGCTAAAGATGAGTAGGGGGGCACTCTTTCTGCCCCCTTCTGATGTCTATGTCAGAAGCTTTCTCTCTTTTATACTTTCATAAAACGTTGCGACACAAAAGCTCTGAGTGATCAAGCCTCATCACTGGCCCCGGGTTGAATTCTTCCTCTAAGGAGCCCAAGAATTCAAGCATCTTTCCCGGTTAGACAACAACCTTTAAAAACAATGGTCTTTTCAAAAAAAAATGATGATAAGTGATGAGTATGCAGATGTCTACGAATGAAATGGGACCCATATGTCAAACCACATAAAAATATATCTTCCCTCAACATACATATAACACAATCAGGCCTTCATATGCATCGATTCGCCAACTATCAACTCATACAAATATGGATGTAAAATATCACAATACATTCCAAAGTTGAAAAGTGATGGATATTGACTTTCGCCCGCTGGTGATTCTTTTTATGTCATCTCCATTATATTAGCTATGACAATGAAGCATGTGCTGTGCTAAGTCACTTACATTGTGTCCAACTCTTTGGGATCATATGGACTAGGCCCCACCAGGCTCCTCTCTCCATGAGATTCTCTAGGCAAGGATACTGGAGTGGGTTGCCATGCTCTCCCTCAGGAGATCTTCCTGCCCCAGGGATCGAATCCATATCTCCTATGTCTCCTGCATGGGTATGTTCCGCATGTTCTTTACCACTAGAACCACCTGGGAAGCCCCAAGACACATGAACATCAGTGGATTTGGGGATCCACGGGCCATATACAGAACCATTCCTCCAACAAAACTGAAGAATGACTTTAAAATCTCAAACAAAACATGAGTGTATGTGTTCACAAACTTCACGGAGCAAGGGTTTCTTCGATCTGAAAACTGGCATCGATGAAGGATTGTGTGAAGAATGCTTCCAAGTCTATTTGGCAAACACAACCTAAGTTGGCTATATTTAGTCCTCAGATGAATGGAATGTCATGAGTACTGGTCGTTTCAAATAAGTAGCATGTGAAGCTGTTTACACTTATTGGGATGCGTGGTAGGCCACATTCACACATTTCAGTAGCATTGGTGCCCAAACGATACATTTCTCAGGGGAAGCTTCTACATGGACTCTTGGGATCAGAGCTCTAACTCATACACACATGCTTTTCCTTTTAAAATGATCCTGCATGATACGCAAACAAAACACTGGATGAACACCTAGACGGTGAGCTCTGTACTAAATGATTTTAAAGCCAGTAGATGGAATGAGCTCATGAGGAAGACTACAAACGAGTCATCTTCTTCAACTTGGTCAAACTGCTCATAGTCATACAAGTGAATGAAAAGTTGAGCCTGTTGTCATTCAATCTGTTTAAAAGAAATAGAATAATACAACAAATTAGTAAATCTTATTTTCTTAATAAACATTGTATGATTTCTGCACAGCTTTGTTACTGGCATGAATAGAATATCTACAATAATAATTTGTCACAGTGAAATGGATTCACATTCGCTATCGAGTCACATCTATAATTGATGCCATAGCTGTTTGATACTATTGCTTGAATGAATGCAACTTATGTGACTTCACAAACTACAAACACGACTAACATAATAGCTATTATAAAACCTTGAGTGACATGAGCGTGAAGACGTAGTAGAGTTGCTCTCAAGAATAATGATACTATTATTCACTGCAGCCATAGTACTGGAATCTGTACATTCACACCCCTGCAAAAGAGACGGAAAGGATAGAATAATAATAAAGGAACTTCATAACTATATTCCTACTGTAAACATTCAACACGACGTTTTCTTTTAAACTGACTCTCATATTTGGTCTACTGTAACCTCTTCTGTGTTCATTTTATGCTAAACTTATTGCTAACAGTAAAATTACCATATGAGCTCTAATTAATTTTTTTTTACTTGCAAAGCTAGTGATAGAACCAAAGGCCAATATCTACATCAAACAGGAGGAACGGAATAGAAACTGTAAACAATTTTATGGAATAACATTTCCGTGCTCCTACTCAGTCAAACAGACATTCAAAAGGATGTGATTTTTCTGACAGTTTATTTCGGAAACTTGGAAGTGGATGACTGCAAACAATAAAACGAATAATATATTGATACATAATATTAATAATATACTTTGGGTCATTCTTTTTTCTGTTCTGCCACAGCTAACTGACTGGAAGTCAGTTGTCGTAACTACTACTAACATAAGACCCTCACCGATAAGTGAAGATATATAGGAAAATCCATAATAGATCCAAAAACCATCAAAGATAGAATGGTAATAAAAAAATACAGTGACAGTTTAGTTGGTATAAGAAACAGGATGATTATGAAAGCAAAGCCAACAATCATGGATAGGCCATGGAAGCCCGTGGCTGTCACGAGTGTTGACTTGGATCCTTCATCTCAGGTTGTTAAAAGTGCATGGTAAAATCCAGAGGTTTGCAGCAGTGGTAACCTCCTGAACAGACTGAAATAAACAGGGTTTCCAGAATATCCTGACGATTTCCACCTACTAGGCTGTGGTGAGCTCAAGCAATACATACTCCAGAGGACAGAAGACAGACAGGTTGGGAACACGTCTACTGCACTTAGGGAGAAAGGGAATGTTGCTACTCAGCCTAGTCCAAGTGTAGAAGCAACACCTCGGTGATTCGACCTTTAAAGACTCGATACATATGAGAACGACTGGTATGAAGAAACCTTCAGAAGTGCCTTCTCAGACCTCCTCCCATCATAAGCACAAGCATAATGAAAACACTGAGTTTTCATGGTCTCACGCAAAATTAGACTCACTTATGACTTTGCTTTGAGAAGAGTTGAACTACTCATTGTTAAAGAGAAATGATCCTTTCTTCTCTGAAGATCTGTGAATCATTCATAGGGTGTGGTGAATAAACTACTTACGGATCTAATACATAAAAATGCAATAGGCTAAGCACAGAGATGTTTTTCTCCCTTTCTCAAAGGACGGAACATTTTGTATTTGCACTGATTTTATGTCTTGACTTCATGTACAATTATACAGTGATTTTTTTAGTTGACATACAATAGGACTAAAAATATTGATATAATACTAATAACTCATGTTGGTATGTGTGGTTGTCACATAGGATTCACAGGAGATTTAAATTCACAGTTGTCAATGTAAAGGATGAATGCTATTTAGCTTCTTCGTGAATCTAGACCACGAATGAAGAGTTTTCCTCAACATATTTCACTGAGGGAAATACAAGGATGATAGGCATAATACTATGCTTCGACTCATGGATATCTAAGCATTGCTCACAATACAGATCTGATTTTCGAAATCAGGGTTCTTTCAGTGTCCTTGAACAGCATTTGTTTTTCTGTATACAGAAGAAAAAAACTCCTGAGTATCAAACTTGTTCACATAAAACATGTGTATGAATTGTTACCTTCCTGAAACAGGGATCAAACCCACATCACTTCCACCTCCTGCACTGGTAGGCAGATTATTTATTTATCAACTGCGCCACCTGGGAATCGACATACATTTCAAGGACCACTGCCATCAGCTTCTACTGTTCATGACCAAAGTAGGAGAAACAACATTGGAAGAAGTACTCAAAAGGGTACTCATAGGAAGTACTCGTAAGTCAAGGAACTGTTATACGGGGTACTCTCGTTATTACTCGGACAAGTCAGTTCCTCCGATGATGATGGCTATAACTGAAAAATTACTACAAATGCATGGGATGCAATGTCTACATGATAAATGTGTTCCTCTTACACTATTGCTTCAGGGATGCCTACTCCAGCATGAAGGACTGCACTGCAAGGGACGCCTGCTATTCCAGCTCAAGCAACAGATAGTGAAGTGCAGATCATTGTCCTTTGTTGAAAATAATCAGCAGTTTGTCAACACAGGGAACATGCCGGAGGAACCCTCGGGATGGAACTCTAAAATCAGGTTGGGCCCTCTTTTTGCCAAGCCCTGCGATAAAATACAAAGCAGAAAAAGAAAAATAGCATCGGTTTGGTCAGGACTTCCTCATCTTTTCTTTCTCGGTAGCAGGAAGCAGACATTGAGGCCAGAGGACGGCAGGGTTTCATTGTGAACTAACGTTGGGTGGGGTGGAAGCTCATCTCTCTAGTAAGAATGTGGCTCAATAAAACGGAATTTCATTCGCTTCATGGACATAGAGTTCTACAATCCTTCATTAAGGAATTCAATAAGTTATATTTCCTTCTACCTTCACAATCTCTTGGTTTACAAGAATGTCAATTGCTAGTCCAGCACTTATACGATGAGCGTTACAGGTAGTATTAGTGTATAAACGAGGAGGAGCAATGGCAGGAAGTTTACTTATTCTCTGTTTGAATTCTTGATTTTTTATATAACTTTTTATAACATCCTTACAGATGTGGATATTTTAGTGACATGTATAAATACACGTTGAGTAGTGCTATGATAACTCATAGTGTTGGCACAATAAATATCATGCTTACTATGTGCTTTTCATATATTCCTTTTGAGATTCTCTTCCATTATACATTATCAAAAGATATTTAATAGTTTCCTAAACTGTACAGTAGGTCCTTGTGGCTTCTTTTATATATAGGAATGTATTTGTTAATAATTCAAACAAAAACTGGTACACAGATATTCACAGTTACATTCACAATAGCTCAAAGGTAGAACTCATTCAAGTGTCCATTGGTGGGAGACTGAATATGCCACACAAGGTATATTCAGAAGCTTGAACGGTATTCCACCATACAAAAAAGTACATGAAATGGTGCTGCCACTCTGCAAGACATTACAGAAATGACTCCAAAAGGAACACATGGAATAAATACATAGTTTGATTCCAATTCATGCTATGTACCCAAAAGGATTGGGAAAGGGGGGTGAAAAAATGGATACTTCTTCAGTCATACTGACAACAGCATGATTCACACTGGCAAACAAACAGAAGTAATCTAAGTGTCCATGGCAACCAATTCCATAAACAAACTGTGGTATACCCACAATGGAATCTGATTCGGCCCTTCAAAGTCAGTAATTCTGACAATGCGACAATGTGGACAAACCTTATGGTCATTAGATTCAGTGAAATAAACCAGACCAAGAAAAAGACAAACGTTCTGTGATTCCACTCATATGAGATATCCAAACGAGTCAAATCTGTCAGAAATAGCAGAAAGTGATTCCGACCGATCAAAGAGAGTTCATGTTTCATGGACCTCAGTTTCCCTTGGAAAAACTGACTTCCCGTGATATCTCCAAAACCAATTAGACAAATAATTGGAAGCTATATCCAGTCAAATGAACGTAGACGTAATGTTACAGTGTACACCAAACTCACTCAAACTTCTCAACAGACAAAAGGCAAAACTGTATCTATGGTACTTCAGCTTAGCTTAAAACTGTATCTACAGTACCTCACTTCTGCTTTTAAAATGTAATAACAGCAACAACACACTAAAGTCTATCCAAAAAAGGATATAAAACATATATCACCTCAACTTTAAACCATTAGAAATTTAAACTGTGAAAAACCTTATTCACAAAACTTAAACACAAGCCACAGGAAAATATATTGATAAAATACATATCTGATAAAGGATTGTACTCTAAATATACCAAAAAATCTAGAACAATCTGGTAAACAATGTATACACCTAAACACCTGGCCTACAGAAATATCAAGATAGTAAATAAGCCTATCAAAAAGACTCAAAATCACATATCATGAGGAAATGACAAACTAAAATAACAGGGAGGTAGCACTGCACACCTATTAGATCCAGTAAACTCAAAAAAGGGGGTAGGGCACAGCTTCTCCGGCGGCTCAGTGGTGAAGAATCTGCCTGACAATGCAAGACACGCTAGTTCGATCCCTTACCCCAGAAGATCCCACATGCCACAGAGAAACATAGCTGGATTTTTCCACAGCTAAACAAGGCTCACCTGTGATCTGAATACTACATGTCTAGCACTTACTAAACAGCTTTGAAAACATGTCCAGAAAAAAAGTATCACATGATTATATACAACATCTCTACTTGTAATAACTAAACACTTTCAAAGATCAGGATGTCTTCAGTAGATGACAGTGTAAACAAATGGGGATACATCCGAAGCGAAGGGGAGCAAATGCTACCACAAAATATACCACCTCAGCATGAGAATTAGTTGGACCCAATTAACTTTTATTGTTTAGAGGACACATGATCGTCTCTGAAACCCAAGTTCAAGACAGCTCTTCTGTGAGTCACATTTACCACAGAAATCTCATTTCAAAGGAATCCTCTCTATATGCCAGATAGAAGGATGAGACACAGTCTTTTGAAACTCTTTTTTCTTTTCTATCCATAGGGAAAGCTAAGCCATAAATCTGCACAACAACCATACCCTTCCTTTCCTTTGGTTGTATTTTTTAAATATTTGTTTCTTTTTTAATTTGCCTGCACCAGGTCAACCTTCATTGAGGCAAGCCAGATATTTAGCTACAGCATGCAAATTCTCCACTGTGGCATGGGAGATCTAGTTCTTGGATCAGGGAATGAACCTGGGCCTCCTTCTTTGGGAGTGTCCAGTCTCAGCCACTGGACCACCAGGAAGTGCCTGTTTTGTTTTTAGATGAAGGTGGAATCTAAGGTGATATCTTGGGCCATTTCAGTCACTGACTCAGTTTCCTGAGTTTCTCCAAAGCACGCAAAAGGTGCACATTATTAAACTGGTTTGCAAAACAAGAAAAGGTTGTCTGCTACAACACTGTATGCTTACAAATATCTAAACGGTAAATGGCATATTATTTATTTTTAATTACTATGGGGGGAGAAAGAATGCAGGATTCATACATGTTACAACAGGAAGAAATATTAAAACCATCTTCAGTGAAAAAAAATCCATATAGGAAAGGCCACCCAGAACCCTTATTCACCATGTCTGCTTTCAATCCATCAAGTTTGTCCAAATAACTGAAAATCTCGGTAACACTCTAAATAACGAAAAAAGGATGAAGATGGAAACAAAAGATATACTCATACACTTGAACAATTGCTAAAAGTGGAAGCGGGGCTGTGGATTACATTATAATGTAGATACCATATGATTTCCTGATTTTGGAGATTATGTGCTGGTTCTGCAGAAGGTACCCATTTTGGATAAAAGACAGAGAGTATTTTAGATGATGTGGCAAATGCTAGCACTTGTTCCCATTGCTAGGCATTTTCTGTACATTTTAAATGACTGGAAAGTATACTAGGTTTCAAAACAACCATGCCAATACCACAAAAGACATTTAGAGTAGACAGGCAGGAAACTTTCTTACACAGGCCAAGACTTACCCAGACGAAGTTCAAGGGAAGCTGCGATGCTCACTGCCCTTGAAGGAGTCCACGTGGAATGAAGAAGTACTGTGGGAAGTCTATTAGTAACCACCATGTCTTGGGTCCTCTGGATGACCTACTTCAGGAGAAACAGATTTGACAGATAAAATGTTCCACATAACTTCACAAAAAGTTGTTAGACTACATTCAGTAAAGCTGAATCATTTCGGATCAATTTACAATCCTATAAAATACTACCATTTACAGTCCAAAAATCACTTGCATTTCTATACACTAATAACAATCAGAAAAAAAAATTAAGAAAATCCCACTTAAATAAAACATCTAGCAACAAACTTAATCAAGAACATGAAAGACCAGTAGTCAGAAAACTAGAAAGCACTCATAAAGAAACCAAAGAAAACACAAATACACAGAAAATTATCCCACGCTCATGCACTGGAACAATGAGGAATTAAAAGGTCCATTCCAACCAAAGTCATCAACAAATACAGTGACTGCAATCACAAAATAATATTCGATGGCATTTTTCACAGAAATAGAAATAGTCCTAATATTAGCCTGCTAATGTTGAACAGGACCTTAAATGGCCAAAAAGACTCTGAGAAAGAGGAACACAGCTGGAGGCATCTTCCTATCCCTCTTCAAACTACATCACGGAGCTGGAGTGACCACCACAGTGAGGAACTGGCAGGAACACAGACACATGGACTCCAGGAGAGAAGAGAGAGCCCAGAAACGAACCCACGTGTACATGGTCAATTCCTGAAAATCAAACCAGGAACGAGCAAAGAGGAAAGGACAGTCTTCTCAAGAAACAGTGACAGGAAAACGGCCACCTACACGGAAGAACATCAGTGTTCATCCTCTACATCATCTAACGCAAATCTAACTAAAAACCCACCGTTTTGCACACGGAGCTCTTTCCCCCTGAGTCCTCTGAGATGGACCTCCAGTCAGCCCTCAGCTGGACACAGGAAACGTCTACTCGGTCCTCATTTTTCGCTCTGGCAGCGCCTCCCTGCTGGTGGGCACTGAGGCAACCCTGCTCCTCTCAGCCTGGATGCAGCCCTGTTATCCAGAAGCCTGAGCCCTGATGGTCCTGAGGAGACAAAGCTCCCGCCAGCTGCTCACGGAGCAGAGTCTAAAGGCAAAGCGTCCTGTGCCCGCGGGTCAGAAGGGGGTTTGGCGCCCCCTGCGGGCCACAAGAGAAGAGCGGGCAGCCCGGCGCTCACAGACCTCAGAGGGCTCACCCAGAAGCAGCTCTGCTGCGAGCACTCAGACTGGAAGCCCAAACTGAAATGGAGCAGAATAGCCCCATGACCCTCCGCAAAACATGGCTAAGGAACAATCAGAGCCTGTATGGAATGCAGCCATAAAAAGGAACACATTTGAGTCTGTTCTAATAAAGGGGAGGGAGTCAGTCAAAGAGAGAAAAACATGGAATCTAGAAGGATGGTACTGACGACTCTGTTCACAGAGCAGCAATGGAGATCCAGACATGGAGAACAGATTTACAGACAAGGGTGGGGAACAAGAAGGAGAGGGTGAGATGAATGGAGAGCGCAGCATGGATGCAGGTACACCAACATTTGTAAATAGACAACCAATGGGAATTTGCTGTATGATTCAGGGAACTCAACCTGGGGCTCTGTAGTGACCTAGAGAGGTGGGAATGGGTGTGAAGTGGGAGGGAGATTCAAGAGCAAGAGGACATAGGTACACCTAATGTGGATGCATGACAAATCAAACCAATATTGTAAAGCAATGATCAATCAACTAAAAAGTAATAACTCTTTAAAAAAATATGAACATAAACACAAACTTTGCAACAAGGTAACTCCAAACTTTGCAACAAGGTAACTCCATTTTAAAAACTATAGAAATTTTAGAAAACTACAAAAGTTCTACATGAACTTTGGTCTGGTGATCAGGTCTAACATACACACAAAAAGGCAACTTACCAAATTATGAATATAAATTATTTAAAACATTGCCTTTTATCATTTCATACATTTACCCTGTGGAGGACCTTACTCGAGAGAACCAAAAACAAACGGTTAAATGAACCACGGACCACCCACCCTGGCCAGGCGACAGAGAAAAGAAAACACTTGCAGGAGTCATCTTACAACAGGAGGTCCTGGGAAGGAACAAGGAACGAACAAGCTACCACCAAGCAGAATTCTGGAGAGGTCAGGTGATGGGAGGCTCCAGTTCAGAGGTCCTACCAACCTCCCAGGATCCACTTCGCTGGAATCCATCTTGGCTGAGTGGTGGGTGTGCCCCCAAGAAGGATCCCAATTCAGAATGCCTGGCAAGAGACAAACCAGAAATGAACCCAATGACCATAAAACCTGAGACTGTGAGCCACGTGACAGAGTGGTTCTCTCCGTTTCCCTCACCCTCCTGCCCTCCACCCCGGCAGCCCTTCCCAAGAAAGCCTCTCGCTTGGACAGCACTCCTCTCCTCAGACAACTCATTGCCCAGTGTCAGACAAGAACTCACTCTCAAGCCCTGGAAGGGATCCCCCTTCCTTCATCAAAAGCAATATCCAGGAGAAAATATCTTCAAAACGCTATCTTGTAGAGAAGGAAATGGCAATGGCAGCCGCTCCAGTACCATTGCCTGGAGAATCCCATGGACAGAGGAGCCTGGTAGGCTGCAACCCCGGGGTCACTAAGAGTCGGACACGACTTCACTGAGTGACTTCACTTTCACTTTTCACTTTCCTGCACTGGAGAAGGACATGGCAGCCCACTCCAGGGTTCTGGCCTGGAGAATCCCGGGGACAGAGGAGCCTGGTAGGCTGCTGTCTATGGGGTCACGCACAGTCAGGCACGACTGAAGCGACACAGCAGCAGCAGCAGAGAAGGAAATGGCACTACCTGCAGTACTCTGGTCTCAGAAATTCCAGGGACAGAGGAGCTTGGTGGGTACAGTCCAAAAGCAGGGCATTTCTGATGGCAGGAAACAGTCCCAGGGAAGCTGAGGTGCTCACCAAAGGCCCCAGAGCTTTGGATAGCACACCAGAGCTGTGGCTGAGGATTCCCAGCTGCCATGCCTCTTGATCCTGGCCTCCTTCACTAGATACATGTGTGGAAAATGAGAATCTAAAATATGCCCTGGTGGTTCCATAGTAAAGAATCCACCTGCCAGTGCTGGAGATGCATGTGCGATCCCTAGGATGGGAAGATCCCACATCCAATGGAGTCTGTGTGCCACAACTGCCGAGCCTGTGCTCTAGATCCTGGAAGCCACGATGCTGAGTTCACATGCTGCAGCCACTGAAGCCCGTGAGCCTGTGCCCCTCAACAAGAGGAGACACTGCAGTGAGAAGCCTGCAAACCACTAGTTATGGCCCATGCTCACCAAAACTAGAGAAAAGCCCACACACAAAGATGCAACACAGCCAACAATAAATAAAACTCTTTTCCTAAAAAAAGGCATATCTGACAAAGAAACTGTACTCGAATTGTCCAAGAACACTAGAGCAAACAAGCCCATTCATAATTGGTAGCGACTGAAATAGACACCTGGCCACTGAGGGTATACAGATAGTAAACTATCATACAAAAACATCCTCAAGATACTGGTGCCATGCACGCAGAGCCCCCTTTGAAAGACAATCTGACAGTTTTTTTTCAGTAACCACGTGGGACAAGCACTGAATTCTGTGTATGACAAGCGGTGGAAGCCAGGTATCTTACCATTGGAATGCAAAGTTACAGATAAACAAAAGGAAACGTTACAATGTCCATGTCGTGGTGGATCGGGCTGGAGACATCATCACAAATTACCTTTAACTGAATATGTTCAAAGGTGAGCTGGAATACATGTATATATATATCCATGTATTGTCAGCTGAGCATATTGAGCTCCTACATGTATGTTTTAAATATCATTCTCTAATAAAAGGGAACAGAAAACATCTCCGATGGCCCGGTGGTAAAGAATCTGCCTACCGATGCAGGGAACGCGGGTTCAATCCCTGTGTAGAAGATTCCACACGCCCACGGACAACGAAGCCTTTGAACAACTCTTGAAGTTTGCATGCTCCAGAGCCCAAGTTCTGCAAACAGAGAAAGCACTGCAATGAGAAGCCATGGCACAGCAACTAGAGGGTTGCCTCTGCTCACTACAACTAGACAAACTAGCAATAAAGACCCAGCACAGTCAAAAATAATGTAATGTTAAAAAAAGGGACAGTTCTTTGAAGAAATGACTGAGACTAGGGGTGAGACTGTAAAAATATGAGCCAGGGTCATCTTAAATTATGAGAAATTAAAGAAATTAAAGACAACTATCAAGCTGTCCAAACTGATAAAAATGAACGATGACACAGTGTTATCTGTATACACCAGCAAATAACAATCTGAAAAGGAAGTTAAACAAACAATTCCCTTTCAATCATGTCAACATTAATAAAAGACTTTGCTATGGACAGAATGAGGATGACAAGACTGGCACACTGCAAATGATACATGATTGCTGAAAAATACCCTAAAGACATGGACAGATACTCCATAGCGATGAGAAGACTTCAGTTGGCAATACCGTGGAATGCATCTTCAATCTGAAATGAAGATTCAATATGAATTACAAAAGGCTGAAAGGTGGTTGCTAAACCACAAAAGATGCCAGCATTCTTGGCCTCCAGAGGAGAATTCAATCCAGGGCAAGTGACGAAGCTTGATGGCTCAGAGGTTTTCTGTTATAAAGTTTTATTAAAGTATAAAAGAGATTGAGAGAGCTGCTGACGTAGACATTAAAAGGGGGAAGAAAGAGGACCCCCTGCTAGTCTTTAGCCAGATGTTATACAGCCACTAGCATGAAAGAAAAGACAATGTCTCAGAGAATGGCACCAGGCCCCTCACCCACAGCATGCATTGAGATAACACTGGCAGCAGATGAGTCGTCCCAGGCCATAAAATGATGGACATGAATCTTGAAGAAAGGCAGATTTCCAAGCAAATATATAGTTTCATTCACATAGATTAAGAGAACAAGGTATGAGTAAACATACTGGTTTGTCAAGTCGTTTCTGAGCCTTTAGGGGGAACTGACCTGAAGACAGAGCCTTGGGTAAATAGTACATTAACATAACTTAAGACAAACATTTCCATACCTTAAGACAAACATTTCCATAAGAAAAAGGCATTGCTTAGTTCAAGGTTTGAGAAAAGTTAAATTCAGGTGGAGCCAGGAGTTGTCCTGGCAACACAGAATTTTCCGAGAAACCTCCTTTTAAATTTGTATCAAGATGGAGAAAAAAAAATGCAACACTGTTTTGTCTCCTCCTGCCTCTTAAGAGAGAGAAAAAAACGTCTGACACTTGCAGTCTATTTTCTCTGTCTGGAGACCCCTGGCCTTCCTGCCTGGTATCCGCTCCAGGCCTTTAGGAAGCAATACACTAAGCTGCTTGGGAAAACCGCGCGGGTCTGAGCTTTATGCAAAGGGGTAAAGCGGTAAAACCGTTGGCCCCAAAGGCGAGGCTTTTCTGCGACCGCCATGTTAGTCGGCTCCGAGACTGCAAACAAAGAGGGCAGAATACATGGTTCCCTGCTCCGCCGAGTCCGAGTTCCCTTACCTGTGGTCCACAGCCCTCCGCTCTGCTCGCTGGCTGCCGATCGACGGGGACCCAGGAGCCCACGAAACGAGCATTCCCAGCTGCGATGGCGAGCCCTGAGAGCACAACCGGGAACCCCTGGCCCCGACGCGCCGCCATGGTCATCCCGCCCCAGACCCGCTCACGTGAGCCGCGCTCCTGACCAGCCGCCCAGGTTCGCCCCGCCCCCGACGCGCGCACGGTGCGCCCCGCCCCCACGCCCCCTTCCAGGACGGGCCGGCGGGACCGCGACTGCCTCCAGGTGAAACACAGGACAAGCAAACCCACCCCACCGAGACAATCCAAGCTTTTTCTCAGCTGATCTGTCTATGATTTTGGGATAAAACTATGACTACAGAAAGCAAAGATGACCTAGGACAGCCATGATATTCTACAGAACCAGACCCTGGCGGGCAGAGGCTTGAAGAGGGCCCGGGAGCGCTGCCAGCAACAAGAAACCTCTGTAGCGTAGCGGTTAGGCAGGCTGGGGAGCAGGCAGACTGTGGCCTGTAAGTCAGGAGTTCAAGTCTCCAACGTTACCCTTTTGCTCTTAGGGGGCGGGGGACCGCAAGAGGCGGGGCTTAGACTAGAAAAGTTTATTTTTATTTTAGAGGTTTATTGTTATGTTTAGGGTTAGGGTTCGGGCAACCCCCCCACTTGTTAGGGTTCAGGTTCGGGTTCGGGGTTAGGGTTAGAATTCGGGGACCCCCTCTTCTTATAGTTTGGATTTGGGTTAGGGTTCAGGTCAGGGTCAGGGTTCGGGTTACAGTTAGGGTTGGCATTAGTGTTAGGGATATGGCTTAAAGTGAGCGCTAATAGGGCCCATAGTGCTTTATTAGCCTGCCCTGGTGGGCCGAGGCTTGAAGAGTGCCTGGGAGCAACATCTAACCCCGTGAATCTGGGTAGCATAGCGGTTAGGTGGACAGCCGAATAAACAGGCAATCCGGCTCCGTGGGTCAGAAGTTCAAGCCCAGGCTTATCTCTTCTGCCTTTAGGGTGGGGGACCGCAAGGGGCGGGGCTTAGGGCAGAAAAGTTTCTTTTTACTTTAGAGTTTTATTGTGAGGGTTAGGGTTAGGATTCCGGCATCCCCTCAACTTGTTAGGGTTCAGGTTCAGAGTTCGGGTTCGGGGAATCCCCTCTCTTCTTAGGGTTTGGATTCGGGTTCGGGTTAGAGTTCAGGGTTCGGGTTTGCAGTACGCGGTTCGTGTTTGGGGTTTGGAGTTCAGGGTTTGGGGTTAGGGCTTCGCGGTTCTAGTTTGGGGTTTGGGGTTCCGATTAGGGGTTCAAGGTCCAGCACAGGGGCTTGGGATTTGGGGTTCGGGTGAGGGGTTCGCGGTTCGGGTTTGGGATTTGAGGATCGGGTTAAGGGTTTGGGGTTTGGGGTTTGGGGATCAGGTTAGGGGTTCTTGGTTTGGGTTAGGGGTTCGCAGTTCGGGTTTGGGGTTTGAGGTTAGGGTTAGGGGTTTGGGGTTTGTGGTTTGGGTTGGGGGTTTGGGATTGGGGTTAAGGGTTTTGGGTTTGGGATTCGGGTTAGGGGTTTGGGGTTTGGGCTTCGCGGTTTGGGTTTGGGGTTTGGGGTTTGGGTTAGGGGTTCGCGGTTAGGGTTTGGGGTTTGGGGTTCGGGTTAGGGGTTCTCAGTTCGGGTTAGGGGTTCGCGGTTTAGGGGTTTGGGGTTTGGAGTTTGGGATTTGGGTCAGGGGTTCGCGATTTGGGGTTCCTGTTATGGGTTTGGGATTTGGGTTCAGGGTTGGGGTTTGGGGGTTTTGGGATTTGGGTTTGGGGTTCGGGGATTGGGGTTCGAGGTTCCGATTAGGGGTTCAGTATGTGAGGTTTGTGTTTCGGGGGTCGAGATTTGAGGTTTGGGGTTTGGGGTTCGGGGGTTTGGGTTCATGGTTTGGGGTTGGGGGTGTGAGGTGCAGTTTAGAGTTTCGCTGTTCGGGTTAGGAGTTAGGGGTTGGCGGTTTGGGGTTTGGCTTAGGGGTTTGGGGTGTGCGGTTTGGGGTTTGAGGTTTGGGGTTCCGGTTAGGGGTTTGGGGTTTGGGGTTCGGGTTAGGGGTTTGGAGTTTGGGTTTGGAGGTTTGGGTTTTGGGGGTTGGGTTTCGGGTTTTAGGGTTCAGTTTCGGTGTTCGCGGTTGGGCTTTGGGGTTCAGGTTAGGGGTTTGCGATTGGGGTTAGGGGTTTGGGTTTGGGTTCGGGGTGTGGGGTGTGGGGTACAGGTTAGGGGTTTTGGTTCAGGGTTTAGGGTTCGGTTTAGGGGTTTGCGGTTCCAGTAAGGGATTAGGGCTGTGCGGTTTGGGTTTGGGTTTAGGTTTGGGGTTCGGGTTAGCGGTTTGGGGTTCGGGGTTTGGGTTCTGGATTTGGGGTTCGGGGTTCGAGTTATGGATTCGGGGTTTGGGCTACGTGGATCAGTGTTTGCGGTTTGGGGTATGGGGGTCGGGGTTTGGGTTTGGGGTTTGGGGCTCGGGTTAGGGTTCGGGTTCGGGTTAGGGTTAGGGGTTCACGGTTCGGTTTAGGGGTTTGGGGTTCCCGGTTCGGGGTTTGGGGTTTGCAGTTGGGATAGGGGTTCGGATTCAGGGTATGGGGTTTGGGGTTCGGGTTCCATGTTTGGGGTATGTGGTTCGGGGTTTGGGGTACGTGGTTCATTGTTTGGGGTATGGGGTTCCGGTTAGGGTTTTGCAGTTTGGACTTTGGGGTATGAGTTAGGAGTTTGGGGTCAAGGGTTTAGGTTTTGGGGTTTCGATTCAGTTTAGAGATTAGCGCTTTGGGTTTGGCATCAGGCTTTGGGGTTTGGGGTTTGAGGCTCAAGGTTCGGGATTCATGGATTGGGGTTCAGTTTAGGGGTTCGCTGATCAGGTTAGGGGTTAGTGATTGGGGTTGGTGTTTTAAGGTAGGGGTTTGCAGTTCAGGTTATGGGTTAGGGGTTTGGTGCTTGGTTTTCGGGTTTGGATTAGGGGTTCAGTTAGGGGTTTGGGTTAGGGGATCCTGATTCAGGTTGGAAGTTCGGTCCTTGGGGTTCGAGATTTGGATTCGGTATAAGGGTTGGGGTACACGGTTTGGTGTTTGGGTTAGGGGTTTGGGGTTCGGAGTTTGGGGTTTCTGGTTCTGACTATGGGCTTGGGGTTTGGGGTATGGGGTTCGGCTGAGGGTTAGAGGTTCGCGCTTTGGGGTTTTCCTTTAGAGAATGGACTTTGGGTTTGGGATTTAGGGGTCGGTGTTTGGGTTCGGGGTTGGGTTAGGGTTCAGGTTCACGGTTTGGAGACTGGAGCTCGGGATTCAGTTTCTGGGTTAGGGATATAGGGTTTTGAAGTCAGGGTGGAGTTCGTGGTTTGGACTCGCGGTTAGGGGATAGTGAGTGACACATGGCCTAGGGATCCAGCAATACGAGCTCTGTCAGAGGGAAGGTAAGGGCAACTGCAGGGCTTCTCCAGCTGTAGCTTGGCCTCCCAGACTCAGCACAGCGCGGAGAGCACAAGATTCCCAGGGCCCCTGGCTGCAGTCTGCAGCCCCACACACCGGGGGCTGAATCCGTGAGCGCCCAGAAGGTGGCTGACAGACGTAGTTTCCCTAGCGCTCTCCTCCACAGCAGAGACGTGTGCAGGTGGTTGGGGCCTGCCCCTGCGTGTCTGGGCTCCCGTCCACAGCCCCAGCTCAGGGAATCAGGCCCTGAGCCAAGACCTGTAGGAGGCGCAGGGCTACCCCGCCTGGAAGCCTAGTGCACAACATGCGAGAAGAGAGCCTCCTTGGGAGAAGAGGAGGCAGCCCAGATGCGTGCGGCTGCAATCACTGCTTGGGCGGAGCCGAGTGCGCCTCCATTACTGCATAGCTCCAGCTCTGCTCAGAGGCCTGACCTGGCAGAGTGCTGGCGTGAGGCTGCTCTGCCCTGGGCGAGCCTTGCCCAGACTTGCCTCGAGGCTAGGCTTCCAGTCCAGAAAGGAGCGGGCTGCGCGAGACACGGAGATGCTACTGGCGCCTTCCTGGCCTCAGCACCACTCCTTCCTTGCCTTTGCACCTAGTCCCCCGGCGTTCTTGTGGAGGGCTTAGTTGCCGGTGGGTTGCACACTGCCAAGCGCTCCAGCAGTGAGGGCTCTATTAGAGGCAAAGTGAGGGCAACTGGAAGTCTATTCTTACGGTTGCTTGACCGCCCAGACTCAGCACAGCACGGAGAGCACAAGGCTCACAGGGCCCCTGGCTGGGGTCTGCAGCCCCACACATGCGGAGGCTGACTCGGTGAGTGCCCAGAAGGTGCCTGACAGACGTCATTTCCCTAGTGCTCTCCTCCCCAGGAGAGACGTGTGCAGGTGGTTGGGGCCTGCCCCTGCGTGTCTGGGCTCCCGTCCACAGCCCCAGCTCAGGGAAGCAGCTCCTCAGCCAAGACCTGTAAGAGGCGCGGGGCGCCCCCGCCTGGAAGCCTAGTGCACAGCATGCGGGAAGCGAGCCTCTTCAGGAGAAGAGAAGGCAGCCCTGCTGTGTGCGGCTGCGTTCACTGCTTTGCCGAGCCGAGTGCGCCTCCAGTACGGCAGAGCTCCAGCTCTGCTCAGAGGCCCGATCTGGCAGAGTTGCTGGCGTGAGTCTGCTCTGCCCTGGGCGAGCCTTGCCCAGACTTGCTGCGGCTAGGCTTCCAGTCCAGGAAGGAGCGGGCTGCCCGAGACTGGGAGATGCTACTGGCGCCTTCCTGGCCTCAGCTCCACTCCTGCCTTGCCTTTGCACCTAGTCCCCAGGCGTTCTTGTGGAGGGCTTAGTTGCCGGTGGGTTGCACACTGCCAAGCGCTCCAGCAGTAAGGGCTCTATTAGAGGCAATGGGAGGGCAACTGCAGGGCTCCTCCAGCGGTTGCTTGACCGCCCAGACTCAGCACAGCACGGAGAGCACAAGGCTTACAGGGCCCCTGGCTGGGGTCTGCAGCCCCACACACGCGGAGGCTGACTCGGTGAGCGCCCAGAAGGTGCCTGACCGACGTCATTTCCCTAGTGCTCTTCTCCCCAGCATAAACGTGTGCAGGTGGTTTGGGCCTCCCCCTGCGTGTCTGGGCTCCCGACCACAGCCCCAGCTCAGGGAAGCAGCTCCTCAGCCAAGACCTGTAGGAGGCGCGGGGCGCCCCCGCCTGGAAACCTAGTGCACAGCATGCGGGAAAGGAGCCTCCGTGGGAGAGGAGGAGGAATCCCAGACCCGTGCGGCTGCAATCACTGCTTGGGCGGAGCCGAGTGCGCCTCCACTACGGCAGAGTTCCAGCTCTGCTCAGAGGCCCATCTGGCAGAGTGCTGGCGTGAGGCTGTCTGCCCTTGGCGAGCCTTGCCCAGACTTGCCTCGCGGCTAGGCTTCCAGTCCAGAACGGAGCGGGCAGCGTGAGACTGGGAGATGCTACTGGCGCCTTCCTGGCCTCAGCTCCACTCCTGCCTTGTCTTTGTACCTAGTCCCCAGGCGTTTTTGTGGAGGGATTAGTTGCCGGTGGGTTGCACACTGCCAAGCGCTCCAGCAGTGAGGGCTCTATTAGAGGCAATGGGAGGGCAACTGCAGGGCTTCTCCAGCGGTTGCTTGACCGCCCAGGCTCAGCACAGCATGGAGAGCACAAGGCTCAGAGGGTCCCTGGCTTGGGTCTGCAGCCCCACACACGTGGAGTCTGACTCGGGGAGCGCCCAGAAGGTGCCTGACAGACGTCATGTCCCTAGGGCTCCCCACCCCAGCAGAGAAATGTGCAGGTGGTTTGGGCCTGCCCCTGCGTGTCTGGGCTCCCGTCCACAGCCCCAGCTCAGGGAAGCAGCTCCTCAGCCAAGACCTGAAGGAGGCGCGCGGCGCCCCCGCCTGGAAGCCTAGTGCACAGCATGCGGGAAGCGACCCTCCTTGGGAGAAGAGGAGGCAGCCCAGATGCGTGTGGCTGCAATCACGGCTTGGGCGGAGCCGAGAGCGCCTCCAGTAAGGCAGAGCTCCAGCTCTGCTCAGAGGCCCGATCTGGCAGAGTTGCTGGCGTGAGGCTGCTTTGCCCTGGGCGAGCCTTGCCCAGACTTGCCTCTCGGCTAGGCTTCCAGTACAGGAAGGAGCAGGCTGCGCGAGATTTGGAGATGCTACTGGCGCCTTCCTGGCCTCAGCTCCACTCCTGCCTTGCCTTTGCACCTAGTCCCCTGGCGTTCTTGTGGAGGGCTTAGTTGCCGGTGGGTTGCACACTGCCAAGCGCTCCAGCAGTGAGGGCTCTATTAGAGGCAATGGGAGGGCAACTGCAGGGCTCCTCCAGCGGTTGTTTGAAGGCCCAGACTCAGCACAGCACGGAGAGCACAAGGCTCACAGGGCCCCTGGCTGGGGTCTGCAGCCCCACACACTCGGAGGCTGACTCGATGAGCGCCCAGAAGGTGCCTGATAGACGTCATTTCCCTAGTGCTCTCCTCCCCAGCAGAGACGTGTGCAGGTGGTTGGGGCCTGCCCCTGCGTGTCTGGGCTCCCGTCCACAGCCCCAGCTCAGGGAATCACCTCCTGACCCAAGACCTGTGGGAGGCGCAGGTGGCCCCGCCTGGAAGCCTAGTTTACAGCATGCGGGAAGCGAGCCTCCTCGGGAGAAGAGAAAGCAGCCCTGCTGTGTGTGGCTGCATTCACTGATTTGGAGGAGCCGAGTGCGCCTCCAGTACGGCAGAGCTCCAGCTATGCTCAAGACCAGATCTGGCAGAGCTGCTGGCGTGAGGCTGCTCTGCCCTGGGCGAACCTTGCCCAGAGTTGCCTCGCGGCTAGGCTACCAGTCCAGGAAGGAGCAGGCTGCGCGAGACTGGGAGATGCTACTGGCACCTTCCTGGCCTCAGCTCCACTCCTGCATTGCCTTTGCACCTAGTCCCCAGGCGTTCTTGTGAAAGGCTTAGTTACCGGTGGGTTGCACACTGCCAAGCGCTAGAGCAGTGAGGGCTCTATTAGAGGCAAAGGGAGGGCAACTTCAAGTTTCCTTGTGCGGTTGCTTGACCGCCCAGACTCAGCACAGCACGGAGATCACAAGGCTTACAGGGCCCCTGGCTGGGGTCTGCAGCCCCACACACCGGAGGTGAACTCCGGGAGCGCCCAGAAGGTGCCTGACAGACGTCATATTCCTAATGCTCTCCTTCCCTGTAGAGACGTGGGCAGGTGGTTGGGGCCTGCCCCTGCGTGTCTGGGCTCCCGTCCACAGCCTCAGCTCAGGGAAGCAGCTTCTGAGTCAAGACCTGTTGGAGGCGCGGAGGGACCCACCTGGAAGCCTAGTTTACAGCATGTGGGAAGCGAGCCTCCTCGGGAGAAGAGAAGGCAGCCTGGCTGCGTGCGGCTGCATTCACTGCTTTGGTGGAGCCGAGTGCGCCTCCAGTACGGCAGAGCTCCAGCTCTGCTCAGAGGCCCGATCTGGCAGAGTTGCTGGCGTTAGGCTGCTCTGTCCTGGGCGAGCCTGGCCCAGACTTGCCTCGCACATTGGCTTCCAGTCCAGGAAGGAGCGGGCTGCGCGAGACTGGGAGATGCTACTGGCGCCTTCCTCGCCTCAGCTCCACTCTTGCCTTGCCTTTGCACCTAGTCCCCAGGCGTTCTTGTGGAGGGCATAGTTGCCGGTGGGTTGCACACTGCCAAGATCTCCAGCAGTGAGGGCTCTATTAGAGGCAATGGGAGGGCAACTGCAGGGCTCCTCCAGCGGTTGCTTGACCGCCCAGACTCAGCACAGCACGGAGAGCACAAGGCTCACAGGACCCCTGGCTGGGGTCTGCAGCCCCGCACACGCGGAGCCTCACTCGGTGAGCGCACAGAAGGTGCCTGACAGACGTCATTTCCCTAGTGCTCTCCTCCCCAGCAGAGACGTGTGCAGGTGGTTATTGCCTGCCCCTGCGTTTCTGGGCTCCCGTCCACAGCCCCAGCTCAGGGAAGCAGCTCCTGAGCCAAGACCTGTGGGAGGCGCAGGGGGCCTCGCCTGGAAGCCTAGTTTACAGCATGCGGGAAGCGAGCCTCCTTGGGAGAAGGTGAGGCAGCCCAGCTGCGTGCGGCTGCAATCACTGCTTTGGCGGAGCCGAGTGCCCCTCCATTACGGCAGAGCTCCAGCTCTGCTCAGAGGTTCGCTCTGGCAGAGTTGCTGGCGTGAGGCTGCTCTGCCCTGGGCGAGCCTTGCCCAGACTTGCCGCACGTTAGGCTTCCAGTCCAGATAGGAGCGGGCTGGGTGAGACTGGGAGATGCTACTGGCGCCTTCCTGGCCTCAGCTTCACTCCTGCCTTGCCTTTGCACCTAGTCCCCAGGCGTTCTTGTGAAAGGCTTAGTTGCCGGTGGGTTGCACACTGCCAAGCGCTCCAGCCGTGAGGGCTCTATTAGAGGCAAAGGGAGGGCTACTGCAAGTCGCCTCTTGCGTTTGCTTGACAGCCCAGAATCTGCACAGCAGGGAAAGCACAAGGCTCACAGGGCCCCTGGCTGGGGTCTGCAGCCCCACACACCGGAGGGGAACTCCGGGAGCGCCCAGAAGGTGCCTGACAGTCGTCATTTCCCTAGTGCTCTCCTCCCCAGCAGAGACGTGTGCAGGTGGTTGGGGCCTGCCCGTGAGTGTCTGGATTCCCTTCCATAGCCCCAGCTCAGGGAAGCAGCTCCTCAGCTAAGACCTGTAGTACGCGCGGGGCGCCCCCGCCTGGAAGCCTAGTTTACAGCATGCCGGAAGCGAGCCTCCTCAGTACAAGAGAAGGCAGCCCAGCTGCGTGCGGCTGCAATCACTACTTTGGCAGAGCCGAGTGCCCCTCCAGTACGGCAGAGCTCCAGCTCTGCTCAAAGGCCCGATCTCGCAGAGTTGCTGGCGTGAGGCTGCTGTGCCCTGGCCGAGCCTTGCCCAGACTTGCCGCAAGTTAGGCTTCCAGTCCAGAAAGGAGCGGGCTGCGCGAGACTGGGAGATGCTACTGGCGCCTTCCTGGCCTCAGCTCCACTCCTGCCTTGCCTTTGCACCTAGTCCCCAGGCGTTCTTGTGGAGGGCTTAGTTGCCGGTGGGTTGCACACTGTCAAGCACTCCAGCAGTGAGGGCTCTATTAGAGGCAATGGGAGGGAAACTGGAAGTCTATTCTTACGGTTGCTTGACCGCCGAGACTCAGCAGAGCACGGAGAGCACAAGGATCACAGGGCCACTGGCTGGGGTCTGTAGCCCCACACACGCGGAGGCTGACTCTGTGAGCGCCCAGAAGGTGCCTGACAGGCGTCATTTCCCTAGTGCTCTCCTCCCCAGCAGAGACGTGTGCAGGTGGTTAGGGCCTGCCCCTGCGTTTCTGGGCTCCCGTCCAAAGCCCCAGCTCAGGGAAGCAGCTCCTCAGCCAAGACCTGTGGGAGGCGCAGGTGGCCCCGCCTGGAAGCCTAGTTTACAGCATGCGGGAAGCGAGCCTCCTTGGGAGAAGGGGAGCCAGCCCAGCTGCCTGCGGCTGCAATCACTGCTTTGGCGGAGGCGAGTGCCCCTCCATTACGGCAGAGCTCCAGCTCTGCTCAGAGGCCCTATCTGGCAGAGTTGCTGGCGTGAGGTTGCTCTGCCGTGGGCGAGCCTTGCCCAGACTTGCCGCACGTTAGGCTTCCAGTCCAGAAAGGAGCGGGCTACGTGAGCCTGGGAGATGCTACTGGCGCCTTCCTGGCCTCAGCTTCACTCCTGCCTTGCCTTTGCACCTAGTCCCCAGGCGTTCTTGTGGAGGGCTTAGTTGCCGGTGGGTTGCACACTGCCAAGCGCTCCAGCAGTGAGGGCTCTATTAGAGGCAATGGGAGGGCAAATGCAGGGCTCCTCCAGCGGTTGCTTGACCGCCCAGACTCAGCACAGCACGGAGAGCACAAGGCTCACAGGACCCCTGGCTGGGGTCTGCAGCCCCACACACCTGAGGTGAACTCCGGGAGGGCCCAGAAGGTGCTTGACAGACGTCATTTCCATAGTGCTCTCTTCCCCAGCAGAGACATGTGCAGGAGGTTGGGGCCTGTCCCTGCGTGTCTTTGCTCCCGTGCACAGCCCCACCTCAGGGAAGCAGCTCCTCAGCCAAGACCTGTGGGAAGCGCTCGAGGCCCCGCCTGGAAGCCCAGTTTAGAGCATGCGGGAAGCGAGCCTCCTTGGGAGAAGGGGAGGCAGCCCAGCTGCGTGCGGCTGCAATCACTGCTTTGGCGGTGCCAAGTGCCCCTCCAGTACGGCAGAGCTCCAGCTCTGCTCAGAGGCCCGATCTGGCAGAGTTGCTGGTGTGAGGGTGCTCTGCCCTGGGCGAGCCTTGCCCAGACTTGCCTCACGTTAGGCTTCCAGTCCAGAAAGGAGCGGGCTGCGTGAGACTGGGAGATGCTACTGGCGCCTTCCTGGCCTCAGCTCCACTCCTGCCTTGCCTTTGCACCTAGTCCCCAGGCGTTCTTGTGGAGGGCTTAGTTGCCGGTGGGTTGCACACTGCCAAGCGCTCCAGCAGTGAGGGCTCTATTAGAGGC
Organism: Capricornis sumatraensis; assembly: GCF_032405125.1. Classification (NCBI taxonomy): domain Eukaryota; kingdom Metazoa; phylum Chordata; class Mammalia; order Artiodactyla; family Bovidae; genus Capricornis; species Capricornis sumatraensis. Next base: position 1,552,171 of record NW_027184629.1, read on the forward strand.
AATGGGAGTGCAACTGCAGGGCTCCTTCAGCGGTTGCTTGACCGCCCAGACTCAGCACAGCATGGAGAGCACAAGGCTCACAGGGCCACTGGCTGGGGTCTGCAGCCCCAAACAGGCGGAGGCTGACTCGGTGAGCTCCCAGAAGGTGCCTGACAGACGTCATTTCCCTAGGTCTCCCCACCCCAGCAGAGAAATGTGCAGGTGGTTTGGGCCTGCCCCTGCGTGTCTGGGCTCCCGTCCACAGCCCCAGCTCAGGGAAACAGCTCCTCAGCCGAGAACTGAAGGAGGCGCGCGGCGCCCCCGCCTGGAAGCCTAGTGCACAGCATGCGGGAAGCGACCCTCCATGGGAGAAGAGGAGGCAGCCCAGATGCCTGCGGCTGCAATCACTGCTTGGGCGGAGCCGAGAGCGCCTCCAGGACGGCAGAGCTCCAGCTCTGCTCAGAGGCCCGATCTGGCAGAGTTGCTGGCGTGATGCTGCTTTACCCTGGGCGAGCCTTGCCCAGACTTGCCTCTCGGCTAGGCTTCCAGTGCAGGAAGGAGAAGGCTGCGCGAGATTTGGAGATGCTACTGGCGCCTTCCTGGCCTCAGCTCCACTCCTGCCTTGCCTTTGCACCTAGTTCCCTGGCGTTCTTGTGGAGGGCTTAGTTGCCGGTGGTTTGCACACTGCCAAGCGCTCCAGCAGTGAGGGCTCTATTAGAGGCAATGGGAGGGCAACTGCAGGGCTCCTCCAGCGGTTACTTGACCGCCCAGACTCAGCACAGCACGGAGAGCACAAGGCTCACAGGGCCCCTGGCTGGGGTCTGCAGCCCCACACACTCGGAGGCTGACTCGATGAGTGCCCCGAAGGTGCCTGACAGACGTCATTTCCCTAGTGCTCTCCTCCCCAGCAGAGACGTGTGCAGGTGGTTGGGGCCTGCCCCTGCGTGTCTGGGCTCCCGTCCACAGCCCCAGCTCAGGGAAGCACCTCCTGAGCCAAGACCTGTGGGAGGCGCAGGTGGCCCCTCCTGGAAGCCTAGATTACATCATGCGGGAAGCGAGCCTCCTCGGGAGAAGAGAAAGCAGCCCTGCTGTGTGCGGCTGCATTCACTGATTTGGCGGAGCCGAGTGCGCCTCCAGTACGGCAGAGCTCCAGATATGCTCAAGACCAGATCTGGCAGAGCTGCTGGCGTGAGGCTGCTCTGCCCTGGGCGAACCTTGCCCAGACTTGCCTCGCGGCTAGGCTTCAAGTCCAGGAAAGAGCAGGCTGTGCGAGAGTGGGAGATGCTACTGGCGCCTTCCTGGCCTCAGCTCCACTCCTGCCTTGCCTTTGCACCTAGTCTCCAGGCGTTCTTGTGGAGGGATTAGTTGCTGGTGGGTTGCACACTGCCAAGCGCTCCAGCAGTGAGGGCTCTATTGGAGGCAATGGGAGGGCAACTGGAAGTCTATTCTTACGGTTGCTTGAACGACGAGACTCAGCACAGCTCGGAAAGCACAAGGATCACAGGGCCCCTGGCTGGGGTCTGCAGCCCCACACACCGGAGGGGAATTCCGGGAGCGCCCAGAAGGTGCCAGACAGACGTCATTTTCCTAGTGCTCTCCTCCCCAGCAGAGACGTGTGCAGGTGGTTTGGGCCTGCCCTTGAGTGTCTGGACTCCCTTCCACAGCCCCAGCACAGGGAAGCAGCTCCTCAGCTAAGACCTGTAGGAGGCGCGGGGCGCCCCCGCCGGGAAGCCTAGTTTACAGCATGCCGGAAGCGAGCCTCCTCAGTACAAGAGAAGGCAGCCCAGCTGCGTGCGAATGCAATCAGTACTTTGGCGGAGCCGAGTGCCCCTCCAGTACGGCAGAGCTCCAGCTCTGCTCAAAGATCCGATCTCTCATAGTTGCTGGCGTGAGCCTCCTGTGCCCTGGGCGAGCCTTGCCCTGACTTGCCTCGCGTAGGCTTCCTGTCCAGAAAGGAGCGGGCTGCGTGAGACTGGGAGATGCTACTGGCGCCATCCTGGCCTCAGCTCCACTCCTGCCTTGCATTTGCAGCTAGTCCCCAGGCTTTCTTGTGGAGGGCTTAGTTGCCGGTGGTTTGCACACTGCCAAGCGCTCCAGCAGTGAGGGCTCTATTAGAGGCAATGGGAGGGCAACTGCAGGGCTCCTCCAGCGGTTGCTTGACCGCCCAGACTCAGCACAGCACGCAGAGCAAAAGGCTCACAGGGCCCCTGGCTGGGGTCTGCAGCCCCACACTCCGGAGGTGAACTCCGGGAGAGCCCAGAAGGTGCCTGACAGACGTCATTTCCCTAGTACTCTCCTTCCCAGCAGAGACGTGTGCAGGTGGTTGGGGCCTGCTCCTGCGTGTCTGGGCTCCCGTCCACAGCCCCAGCTCAGGGAAGCAGCTCCTGAGTCAATATCTTTGGGAGGCGCGGAGGGCCTCGCCTGGAAGCCTAGTTTACAGCATGCGGGAAGCGAGCCTCCTCAGGAGAAGAGAAGGCAGCCCTGCTTTGTGCGGCTGCATTCACTGCTTTGGCGGAGCCGAGTGCGCCTCCAATACGGCAGAGCTCCAGCTCTGCTCAGAGTCCGGATCTGGCAGAGTTGCTTGAGTTAGGCTGCTCTTTCCTGGGCGAGCCTTGCCCAGACTTGCCTCGCACATAGGCTTCCAGTCCAGGAAGGAGCGGGCTGCACGACACTGGGAGATGCTGCTGGCGCCTTCCTGGCCTCAGCTCCACTCCTGCCTTGCCTTTGCACCTAGTTCCCAGGCGTTCCTGTGGAGGGCTTAGTTGCCGGTGGGTTGCACACTGCCAAGCGCTCCAGCAGTGAGGGCTCTATTAGAGGCAATGGGAGGGCAACTGCAGGGCTCCTCCAGCGGCTGCTTGACCGCCCAGACTCAGCACAGCACGGAGAGCACAAGGCTCACAGGGCCCCTGGCTGGGGTCTGCAGCCCCACACACGGGGAGGCCGAGTCGGTGAGCGCACAGAAGGTGCCTGACAGACGTCATGGACCTAGTGCTCTCCTCCCCAGCAGAGACGTGTGCAGGTGGTTGGGGCCTGCCCCTGCGTGTCTGGGCTCCTGTCCACAGCCCCAGCTCAGGGAAGCAGCTCCTGAGCCAAGACCTTTGGGAGGCGCAGGGGGCCCCACCTGGAAGCCTAGTTTACAGCATGCGGGAAGCGAGACTCCTCGGGAAAGAGGAGCCAGCCCAGCTGCGTGCGGCTGCAATCAATACTTTGGTGGAGCCGAGTGCCCCTCTACTACGGCCGTGCTCCAGCTCTGCTCAGAGGCCCGATCTGGCAGAGTTGCTTGCATGAGGTTGCTCTGCCCTGGGCGAGCCTTGCCCAGACTTGCCTCGCGGCTAGGCTTCCAGTCCAGGAAGGAGTAGGCTGCGTGAGACTGGGAGAAGCTACTGGCGGCTTCCTGGCCTCAGCTCCACTCCTGCCTTGCCTTTGCACCTAGTCCCCAGGCGTTCTTGTGGAGGGCTTAGTTGCCGGTGGGTTGCACACTGCCAAGCGCTCCAGCAGTGAGGGCTCTATCAGAGGCAAAGGGAGGGCTACTGCAAGTCGCCTCTTTCGTTTGCTTGACCGCCCAGACTCAGCACAGCACGGAAAGCACAAGGCTCACAGGACCCCTGGCTGTGGTCTGCAGCCCCACACACCGGAGGCGAACTCCGGGAGCGCCCAGAAGGTGCCTGAAAGACGTCATTTCCCTAGTGCTCTGCTCCCCTGCAGAGACGTGTGCAGGTGGTTGGGGCCTGCCCCTGCGTGTCTGGGCTCCCGTCCAAAGCCCCAGCTCAGGGAAGGAGTTCCTGAGCCAAGACCTGTGGGAGGCGCAGGGGGCTCCGCCTGGAAGCCTAGTTTACAGCATGCGGGAAGCGAGCCTCCTCGGGAGAAGAGAAGGCAGGCCGGCTGCGTGCGGCTGCATTCACTGCTTGGGCAGAGCCGAGTGCGCTTCCAGTACGGCAGAGCTCCAGCACTGCTCAGAGGCCCGATCTGGCAGAGTTTCTGGCGTGAGGCTGCTCTGCCCTGGGCGAGCCTTGCCCAGACTTGCCTCGCACATAGGCTTCCAGTCCAGAAGGGAGCAGGCTGCGCGAGACTGGGAGATGCTACTGGCGCCTTCCAGGCCTAAGCTCCACTCCTGCCTTGCCTTTGCACCTAGTCCCCAGGCGTTCTTGTGAAGGGCTTAGTTGCCGGTGGGTTGCACACTGCCAAGCGCTCCAGCAGTGAGGGCTCTATTAGAGGCAATGGGAGGGCAACTGCAGGGCTCCTCCAGCGGTTGCTTGACCGCCCAGACAGCACAGAACGGAGAGCCCAAGGCTCACAGGGCCCCTGGCTGGGATCTGCAGCCCCACACACCGGAGGGGAATTCCGAGAGCGCCCAGAAGGTGCCAGACAGAAGTCATTTTCCTAGTCCTCTCCTCCCCAGCAGAGACGTATGCAGGTGGTTGGCGCCTGCCCTTGAGTGTCTGAACTCCCTTCCACAGCCCCAGCTCAGGGAAGCAGCTCCTCAGCTAAGACCTGTAGGAGGCGCGGGGCGCCCCCGCCGGGAACTCTAGTTTACAGCATGCCGGAAGCGAGCCTCCTCAGTACAAGAGAAGGCAGCCCAGCTGCGTGCGAATGCAATCAGTACTTTGGCGGAGCCGAGTGCCCCTCCAGTACGGCAGAGCTCCAGCTCTGCTCAAAGGTCCGATCTCTCATAGTTGCTGGCGTGAGCCTCCTGTGCCCTGGGCGAGCCTTGCCCTGACTTGCCTCGCGTAGGCTTCCTGTCCAGAAAGGAGCGGGCTGCGTGAGACTGGGAGATGCTACTGGCGCCATCCTGGCCTCAGCTCCACTCCTGCCTTGCATTTGCAGCTAGTCCCCAGGCTTTCTTGTGGAGGGCTTAGTTGCCGGTGGTTTGCACACTGCCAAGCGCTCCAGCAGTGAGGGCTCTATTAGAGGCAATGGGAGGGCAACTGCAGGGCTCCTCCAGCGGTTGCTTGACCGCCCAGACTCAGCACAGCACGCAGAGCAAAAGGCTCACAGGGCCCCTGGCTGGGGTCTGCAGCCCCACACTCCGGAGGTGAACTCCGGGAGAGCCCAGAAGGTGCCTGACAGACGTCATTTCCCTAGTACTCTCCTTCCCAGCAGAGACGTGTGCAGGTGGTTGGGGCCTGCTCCTGCGTGTCTGGGCTCCCGTCCACAGCCCCAGCTCAGGGAAGCAGCTCCTGAGTCAAGATCTTTGGGAGGCGCGGAGGGCCTCGCCTGGAAGCCTAGTTTACAGCATGCGGGAAGCGAGCCTCCTCAGGAGAAGAGAAGGCAGCCCTGCTTTGTGCGGCTGCATTCACTGCTTTGGCGGAGCCGAGTGCGCCTCCAATACGGCAGAGCTCCAGCTCTGCTCAGAGTCCGGATCTGGCAGAGTTGCTTGAGTTAGGCTGCTCTTTCCTGGGCGAGCCTTGCCCAGACTTGCCTCGCACATAGGCTTCCAGTCCAGGAAGGAGCGGGCTGCACGACACTGGGAGATGCTGCTGGCGCCTTCCTGGCCTCAGCTCCACTCCTGCCTTGCCTTTGCACCTAGTTCCCAGGCGTTCCTGTGGAGGGCTTAGTTGCCGGTGGGTTGCACACTGCCAAGCGCTCCAGCAGTGAGGGCTCTATTAGAGGCAATGGGAGGGCAACTGCAGGGCTCCTCCAGCGGCTGCTTGACCGCCCAGACTCAGCACAGCACGGAGAGCACAAGGCTCACAGGGCCCCTGGCTGGGGTCTGCAGCCCCACACACGGGGAGGCCGAGTCGGTGAGCGCGCAGAAGGTGCCTGACAGACGTCATGGACCTAGTGCTCTCCTCCCCAGCAGAGACGTGTGCAGGTGGTTGGGGCCTGCCCCTGCGTGTCTGGGCTCCTGTCCACAGCCCCAGCTCAGGGAAGCAGCTCCTGAGCCAAGACCTTTGGGAGGCGCAGGGGGCCCCACCTGGAAGCCTAGTTTACAGCATGCGGGAAGCGAGACTCCTCGGGAAAGAGGAGCCAGCCCAGCTGCGTGCGGCTGCAATCAATACTTTGGTGGAGCCGAGTGCCCCTCTAGTACGGCCGTGCTCCAGCTCTGCTCAGAGGCCCGATCTGGCAGAGTTGCTTGCATGAGGTTGCTCTGCCCTGGGCGAGCCTTGCCCAGACTTGCCTCGCAGCTAGGCTTCCAGTCCAGGAAGGAGTAGGCTGCGTGAGACTGGGAGAAGCTACTGGCGGCTTCCTGGCCTCAGCTCCACTCCTGCCTTGCCTTTGCACCTAGTCCCCAGGCGTTCTTGTGGAGGGCTTAGTTGCCGGTGGGTTGCACACTGCCAAGCGCTCCAGCAGTGAGGGCTCTATCAGAGGCAAAGGGAGGGCTACTGCAAGTCGCCTCTTTCGTTTGCTTGACCGCCCAGACTCAGCACAGCACGGAAAGCACAAGGCTCACAGGGCCCCTGGCTGTGGTCTGCAGCCCCACACACCGGAGGCGAACTCCGGGAGCGCCCAGAAGGTGCCTGAAAGACGTCATTTCCCTAGTGCTCTGCTCCCCTGCAGAGACGTGTGCAGGTGGTTGGGGCCTGCCCCTGCGTGTCTGGGCTCCAGTCCACAGCCCCAGCTCAGGGAAGCAGCTCCTGAACCAAGACCTGTGGGAGGCGCGGGGGCCTCGCCTGGGAGCCTAGTTTACAGCATGCGGGAAGCGATCCTCCTCGGGAGAAGACAAGGCAGCCCGGCTGCGTGCGGCTGCATTCACTGCTTGGGCGGAGCCGAGTGCGCTTCCAGTACGGCAGAGCTCCAGCACTGCTCAGAGGCCCGATCTGGCAGAGTTGCTGGCGTGAGGCTGCTCTGCCCTGGGCGAGACTTGCCCAGACTTGCCTCCCGTAGGCTTCCTGTCCAGAAAGGAGCGGGCTGCGCGAGACTGGGAGATGCTGCTGGCGCCTTCCTGGCCTCAGCTCCACTCCTGCCTTGCCTTTGCACCTAGTCCCCAGGCGTTCTTGTGGACGGCTTAGTTGCCATTGTGTTGCACACTGCCAAGCGCTCCAGCAGTGAGGGCTCTATTAGAGGCAAAGGGAGGGCAACTGCAAGTTTCCTCTTGCGGTTGCTTGACCGCCCAGACTCAGCACAGCACGGAGAGCCCAAGGCTCACAGGGCCCCTGGCTGGGGTCTGCAGCCCCACACACGCGGAAACTGACTCGGTGAGCGCCCAGAAGGTGCCTGACAAACGTCATTTCGCTAGTGCTCTCCTCCCCAGCAGAGACGTGTGCAGGTGCTTGGGGCCTGCCCCTGCGTGTCTGGGCTCCCGTCCACAGCCCCAGCTCAGGGAATCAGCTCCTGATCCAAGACATGTGGGAGGCGCAGAGGGCCCTGCCTGGAAGCCTAGTTTACAGCATGCGGGAAGCGACCCTCCTCGGGAGAAGAGAAGGCAGCCCTGCTGCGTGTGGCTGCATTCACTGCTTTGGCGGAGCCGAGTGCGCCTCCAGTACGGCAGAGCTCCAGCTCTGCTCAGAGGCCCGATCTGGCAGAGCTGCTGGCGTGAGGCTGCTCTGCCCTTATCGAGCCTTGCCCAGACTTGCCTCGCGGCTAGGCTTCCAGTCCAGGAAGGAGCAGGCTGCGCGAGACTGGGAGATTCTACTGGCGCCATCCTGGCCTCAGCTCCACTCCTGCCTTGCCTTTGCACCTAGTCCCCAGGCGTTCTTCTGGAGGACTTAGTTGCCGGTGGGTTGCACACTGCCAAGCGCTCCAGCAGTGAGGGCTCTATTAGAGGCAATGGGAGGGCAACTGCAGGGCTCCTCCAGCGGTTGCTTGACCGCCCAGACTCAGCACAGCACGGAGAGCACAAGGCTCACAGGGCCCCTGGGTGGGGTCTGCAGCCCCACACACGCGTAGGTTAACTCAGTTAGCGCCCAGAAGGTGCCTGACAGACGTCATTTCCCTAGAACTCTCCTCCCCAGCAGAGACGTGTGTAGGTGGTTGGGGCCTGCCCCTGCGTGTCGGGGCTCCAGTCCACAGCCCCAGCTCAGGGAAGCAGCTCCTGAGCCAAGACATGTGGGAGGCGCAAGGGGCACCTCCTGGCAGCCTAGTTTACAGCATGCGGGAAGCCAGCCTCCTCGGGAGAAGAGAAGGCAGCCCTGCTGTGTGCGGCTGCATTCACTGCTTTGGCGGACCCGAGTGCGCCTCCAATACGGCAGAGCTCCAGCTCTGCTCAGAGTCCGGATCGGGCAGAGTTGCTTGAGTTAGGCTGCTCTTTCCTTGGCGAGCCTTGCCCAGACTTGCCTCGCACATAGGCTTCCAGTCCAGGAAGGAGCGGGCTGCGTGACACTGGGAGATGCTGCTGGCGCCTTCCTGGCCTCAGCTCCACTCCTGCCTTGCCTTTGCACCTAGTTCCCAGGCGTTCCTGTGGAGGGCTTAGTTGCCGGTGGGTTGCACACTGCCAAGCGCTCCAGCAGTGAGGGCTCTATTAGAGGCAATGGGAGGGCAACTGCAGGGCTCCTCCAGCGGCTGCTTGACAGCCCAGACTCAGCACAGCACGGAGAGCACAAGGCTCACAGGGCCCCTGGCTGGGGTCTGCAGCCCCACACACCGGAGGGGAATTCCGGGAGCGCCCAGAAGGTGCCAGACAGACGTCATTTTCCTAGTGCTCTCCTCCCCAGCAGAGACGTGTTCAGGTGGTTGGGGACTGCCCTTGAGTGTCTGGACTCCCTTCCACAGCCCCAGCTCACGGAAGCAGCTCCTCAGCTAAGACCTGTAGGAGGCGCGGGGCGCCCCCGCCGGGAAGCCTAGTTTACAGCATGCCGGAAGCGAGCCTCCTCAGTACAAGAGAAGGCAGCCCAGCTGCGTGCGGATGCAATCAGTACTTTGGCGGAGCCGAGTGCCCCTCCAGTACGGCAGAGCTCCAGCTCTGCTCAAAGGACCGATCTCTCATAGTTGCTGGCGTGAGCCTCCTGTGCCCTGGGCGAGCCTTGCCCAGATTTGCCTCGCGTTAGGCTTCGAGTCCAGAAAGGAGCGGGCTGCGCGAGACTGGGAGATGCTACTGGCGCCTTCCTGGCCTCAGCTCCACTCCTGCCTTGCCTTTGCACCTAGTCCCCAGGCGTTCTTGTGGAGGGCTTAGTTGCCGGTGGGTTGCACACTGTCAAGCGCTCCAGCAGTGAGGGCTCTATCAGAGGCAAAGGGAGGGCTACTGCAAGTCGCCTCTTGCGTTTGCTTGACCGCCCAGACTCAGCACAGCACGGAAAGCACAACGCTCACAGGGCCCCTGGCTGGGGTCTGCAGCCCCACACACCAGAGGCGAACTTCGGGAGCGCCCAGAAGGTGCCTGACAGACGTCATTTCCCTAGTGCTCTCCTCCCCAGCAGAGACGTGTGCAGGTGGTTTGGACCTGCCCCTGCGTGTCTGGGCTCCCGTCCACAGCCCCAGCTCATGGAAGCAGCTCCTCAGCCAAGACCTGTAGGAGGCGCGGGGCGCCCCCGCCTGGAAGCCTAGTGCACATCATGCGGGAAGAGAGCCTCCTTGGGAGAGGTGGAGGCATCCCAGACGAGTGAGGCTGCAATCACTGCTTGGGCGGAGCCGAGTGCGCTTCCACTACGGCAGAGTTCCAGCTCTGCTCAGAGGCCCGATCTGGCAGAGTGCTGGCGTGAGGCTGCTCTGCTCTCGGCGAGCCTTGCCCAGACTTGCCTCACGGCTAGGCTTCCAGTCCAGGAAGGAGCAGTCTGCGCGAGACTGGGAGATGCTACTGGCGCCTTCCTGGCCTCAGCTCCACTCCTGCCTTGCCTTTGCACCTAGTCCCCAGGCGTTCTTGTGAAAGGCTTAGTTGCCGGTGGGTTGCACACTGCCAAGCGCTCCAGCCGTGAGGGCTCTATTAGAGGCAAAGGGAGGGCTACTGCAAGTCGACTCTTGCGTTTGCTTGAACGCCCAGACTCAGCACAGCACGGAAAGTACAAGGATCACAGGGCCCCTGGCTGGGGTCTGCAGCCCCACACACCGGAGGGGAACTCCGGCAGCGCCCAGAAGGTGCCTGACAGACGTCATTTCCCTAGTGCTCTCCTCCCCAGCAGAGACGTGTGCAGGTGATTGGGGCCTGCCCTTGAGTGTCTGGACTCCCTTCCACAGACCCAGCTCAGGGAAGCAGCTACTCAGCTAAGACCTGTAGGAGGCGCGGGGCGCCCCCGCCGGGAAGCCTAGTTTACAGCATGCCGGAGCGAGCCTCCTCAGTACAAGAGAAGGCAGCCCAGGTGCGTGTGGCTGCAATCAGTACTTTGGCGGAGCCGAGTGCCCCTCCAGTACGGCAGAGCTCCAGCTCTGCTCAGAGGCCCGATCTGGCAGAGTTGCTGGCGTGAGGCTGCTCTGCCCTGGGCGAGCCTTGCCCAGACTTGCCTCGCGGCTAGGCTTCTAGTCCAGAAAGGAGCGGGCTGTGCGAGACTGGGAGATGCTACTGGCGCCTTCCTGGCCTCAGCTCCACTCCTGCCTTGCCTTTGCACCTAGTCCCCAGGATTTCTTGTGGAGGGCTTAGTTGCCATTGGGTTGCACACTGCCAAGCGCACCAGCTTGAGGGCTCTATTAGAGGCAAAGTGAGGGCAACTGGAATTGTATTCTTACGGTTACTTGACCGCCCAGACTCAGCACAGCACGGAAAACACAAGGCACACAGGGCCCCTGGCTGGGGTCTGCAGCCCAAAACACGCGGAGGCTGACTCGGTGAGTGCCCAGAAGTTGCCTGACAGACGTCATTTCCCTACTGCTCTCCTCCCCAGCAGAGACGTGTGCAGGTGGTTGGGGCCTGCCCCTGCGTGTCTGGGCTCCCGTCCACAGCCCCAGCTCAGGGAAGCAGCTCCTCAGCCAAGACCTGTAGGAGGCGCGGGGCGCCCCCGCCTGGAAGCCTAGTGCACAGCATGCGGGAAGCGAGCCTCTTCAGGAGAAGAGAAGGCAGCCCTGCTGTGTGCAGCTGCGTTCACTGCTTTGCGGAGCCGAGTGCGCCTCCAGTACGGCAGAGCTCCAGCTCTGCTCAGAGGCCCGATCTGGCAGAGTTGCTGGCGTGAGTCTGCTCTGCCCTGGGCAAGCCTTGCCCAGACTTGCTGCGGCTAGGCTTCCATTCCAGGAAGGAGCGAGCTGCGCGAGACTGGGAGATGCTACTGGCACCTTCCTGGCCTCAGCTCCACTCCTGCCTTGCCTTTGCAGCTAGTCCCCAGGCGTTCTTGTGGAGGGCTTAGTTGCCGGTGGGTTGCACACTGCCAAGCGCTCCAGCAGTGAGGGCTCTATTAGAGGCAATGGGAGGGCAACTGCAGGGCTCCTCCAGCGGTTGCTTGACCGCCCAGACTCAGCACAGCACGGAGAGCACAAGGCTCACAGGGCCCCTGGCTGGGGTCTGCAGCCCCACACACGCGGAGGCTGACTCGGTGAGCGCCCAGAAGGTGCCTGACCGACGTCATTTCCCTAGTGCTCTCCTCCCCAGCATAAACGTGTGCAGGTGGTTTGGGCCTGCCCCTGCGTGTCTGGGCTTCCGAACACAGCCCCAGCTCAGGGAAGCAGCTCCTCAGCCAAGACCTGTAGGAGGCGTGGGGCCCCCCCGCCTGGAAGCCTAGTGCACAGCATGCGGGAAGCGAGCATATTTGGGAGAAGAGGAGGCAGCCCAGATGCGTGCAGCTGCAATCACTGCTTGGGCGGAGCGGAGTGCGCCTCCAGTACGAGAGAGCTCCAGCTCTGCTCAGAGGCCCGATCTGGCAGAGGGCTGATGTGAGGCTGTCTGCCCTTGGCGAGCCTTGCCCAGACTTGCTGCGGCTAGGCTTCCAGTCCAGAAAGGAGGGGGCTGCGCGAGACTGGGAGATGCTACTGGCGCCTTCCTGGCCTCAGCTCCACTCCTGCCTTGCCTTTGCACCTAGTCCCCAGGCGTTCTTGTGGAGGGCTTAATTGCCCGGGGGTTGCACACTGACAAGCTCTCCAGCAGTGAGGGCTCTATTAGAGGCAATGGGAGGGCAACTGCAGGGCTCCTCCAGCGGTTGCTTGACCGCCCAGACTCAGCACAGCACGGAGAGCACAAGGCTCACAGGGCCCCTGGCTGGGGTCTGCAGCCCCACACACGCGGAGGCTGACTCGGTGAGCGCCCAGAAGGTGCCTGACCGACGTCATTTCCCTAGTGCTCTCCTCCCCAGCATAAACGTGTGCAGGTGGTTTGGGCCTGCCCCTGCGTGTCTGGGCTTCCGAACACAGCCCCAGCTCAGGGAAGCAGCTCCTCAGCCAAGACCTGTAGGAGGCGTGGGGCCCCCCCGCCTGGAAGCCTAGTGCACAGCATGCGGGAAGCGAGCATATTTGGGAGAAGAGGAGGCAGCCCAGATGCGTGCAGCTGCAATCACTGCTTGGGCGGAGCGGAGTGCGCCTCCAGTACGAGAGAGCTCCAGCTCTGCTCAGAGGCCCGATCTGGCAGAGGGCTGATGTGAGGCTGTCTGCCCTTGGCGAGCCTTGCCCAGACTTGCTGCGGCTAGGCTTCCAGTCCAGAAAGGAGGGGGCTGCGCGAGACTGGGAGATGCTACTGGCGCCTTCCTGGCCTCAGCTCCACTCCTGCCTTGCCTTTGCACCTAGTCCCCAGGCGTTCTTGTGGAGGGCTTAATTGCCCGGGGGTTGCACACTGACAAGCTCTCCAGCAGTGAGGGCTCTATTAGAGGCAATGGGAGGGCAACTGCAGGGCTCCTCCAGCGGTTGCTTGACCGCCCAGACTCAGCACAGCACGGAGAGCACAAGGCTCACAGGGCCCCTGGCTGGGGTCTGCAGCCCCACACACGCGGAGGCTGACTCGGTGAGCGCCCAGAAGGTGCCTGACAGACGTCATTTCCCTAGTGCTCTCCTCCCCAGCAGAGACGTGTGCAGGTGGTTGGGGCCTGCCCCTGCGTGTCTGGGCTCCCGTCCACAGCCCCAGCTCAGGGAAGCAGCTCCTGAGCCAAGACCTGTGTGAGGCGCAGGGAGCGCCGCATGGAAGCCTAGTTTACAGCATGCGGGAAGAGAGCCTCCTCTGGAGAAGAGGAGGCAGATCTGCTGTGTGCGGCTGCATTCACTGCTTTGGCGGAGCCGAGTGCGCCTCCAGGACGGCCGAGCTCCAGCTCTGCTCAGAGACCCGATCTGGCAGAGTTGCTGGCCTGAGGCTGCTCTGCCCTGGGCGAGCCTTGCCCAGACTTGGCTCGCGGTAGGCTTCCAGTCCAGGAAGGAGCAGGCTGCGCGAGACTGGGAAATGCTACTGGCGTCTTCCTGGCCTCAGCTCCACTCCTGCCTTGCCTTTGCACCTAGTCCCCAGGCGTTCCTGTGGAGGGCTTAGTTGCCGGTGGGTTGCACACTGCCAAGCGCTCCAGCAGTGAGGGCTCTATTAGAGGTAATGGGAGGGCAACTTCAGGGCTCCTCCAGCGGTTGTTTGACCGACCAGACTCAGTACAGCACGGAGAGCCCAAGGCTCACAGGGCCCCTGGCTGGGGTCTGCAGCCCCAAACACGCGGAGGCTGACTCGGTGAGCGCCCAGAAGGTGCCTGACAGACGTCATTTCCCTACTGCTCTCCTCCCCAGCAGAGACGTGTGCAGGTGGTTTGGGCCTGCCCCTGCGTGTCTGGGCTCCCGACCACAGCCCCAGCTCAAGGAAGCAGCTCCTCAGCCAAGACCTGTAGGAGGCGCGGGGCGCCCCCGCCTGGAAGCCTAGTGCACAGCATGCGGGAAGCGAGCCTCCTTGGGAGAGGTGGAGGCATCCCAGACCCGTGAGGCTGCAATCACTCCTTGGGCGGAGCCGAGTGCGCTTCCACTACGTCAGAGTTCCAGCTCTGCTCAGAGGCCCGATCTGGCAGAGTGCTGGCGTGAGGCTGCTCTGCTCTCAGCGAGCCTTGCCCAGACTTGCCTCGCGGCTAGGCTTCCAGTCCAGAACGGAGCGGGCTGCGTGAGACTGGGAGATGCTACTGGCGCCTTCCTGGCCTCAGCTCCACTCCTGCCTTGCCTTTGCACCTAGTCCCCAGGCTTTCTTGTGGAGGGCTTACTTGCCGGTGGGTTGCACACTGCCAAGCGCTCCAGCAGTGAGGGCTCTATTAGAGGCAATGGGAGGGCAACTGCAGGGCTCCTCCAGCGGTTGCCTGACCGCCCAGACTCAGCACAGCATGGAGAGCACAAGGCTCACAGGGCCCCTGGCTGGGGTCTGCAGCCCCACACACGCGGAGGCTGACTCGGTGAGCGCCCAAAAGGTGCCTGGCAGACGTCATTTCCCTAGTGCTCTCCTCCCCAGCAGAGACGTGTTCAGGTGGTTGGCGCCTGCCCCTGCGTGTCTGGGCTTCCAAACACAGCCCCAGCTCAGGGAAGCAGCTCCTCAGCCAAGACCTGTAGGAGGCGTGGGGCGCCCCCGCCTGGAAGCCTAGTGCACAGCATGCGGGATGCGAGCCTCCTTGGGAGAAGAGGAGGCAGCCCAGATGCCTGCGGCTGCATTCACTGCTTGGGCGGAGCGGAGTGCGCCTCCAGTACGAGAGAGCTCCAGCTCTGCTCAGAGACCCGATCTGGCAGAGTTGCTGGCCTGAGGCTGCTCTGCCCTGGGCGAGCCTTGCACAGACTTCCTCGCGGCTAGGCTTCCAGTCCAGAAAGGAGCGGGCGGCGCGAGACTGGGAGATGCTACTGGCGCCTTCCTGGCCTCAGCTCCACTCCTGCCTTGCCTTTGCACCTAGTCCCCAGGCATTCTTGTGGAGGGCTTAGTTGCCGGTGGGTTGCACACTGCCAATCACTCCAGCTTGAGGGCTCTATTAGAGGCAAAGTGAGGGCAACTGGAAGTCTATTCTTACGGTTGCTTGACCGCCCAGACTCAGCACAGCACGGAGAGCACAAGGTTCACAGGGCCCCTGGCTGGGGTCTGCAGCCCCACACACGCGGAGGCTGACTCGGTGAGCGCCCAGAAGTTGCCTGACAGACGTCATTTCCCTAGTGCTCTCCTCGCCAGCAGAGACGTGTGCAGGTGGTTGGGGCCTGCCCCTGCGTGTCTGGGCTCCCGTCCACAGCCTCAGCTTAGGAAAGCAGCTCCTAAGCCAATACATGTGGGATGCGCACGGGGAACCGCCTGGAAGCCTAGTTTAGAGCTTGCGGGAAGCGAGCCTCCTCGGGAGAAGAGAAGGCAGCCCTGCTGTGTGTGGCGGCATTCACTGCTTTGGCGGAGCCAAGTGCGCCTCCAGTACTGTAGAGCTCCAGCTCTGCTCAGAGGCCCGATCTGGCAGAGTTGGTGGCGTGAGGTTGCTCTACCCTGGGCGAGCCTTTCCCAGACTTGCCTTGCGGATAGGCTTCCAGTCCAGGAAGGAGCAGGCTGCGCGAGACTGGGAGATGCTACTGGCGCCTTTCTGGCCTCAGCTCCACTCCTGCCTTGCCTTTGCACCTAGTCCCCAGGCGTTCTTGTGGAGGGCTTAGTTGCCGGTGGGTTGCACACTGCCAAGCGCTCCAGCTTGAGGGCTCTATTAGAGGCAAAGTGAGGGCAACTGGAAGTCTATTCTTATGGTTGCTTGACCGCCCAGACTCAGCACAGCACGGAGAGCACAAGGCTCACAGGGCCCCTGGCTGGGGTCTGCAGCCCCACACACGCGGAGGCTGACTCGGTGAGCGCCCAGAAGTTGCCTGACAGACGTCATTTCCCTAGTGCTCTCCTCGCCAGCAGAGACGTGTGCAGGTGGTTGGGGCCTGCCCTTGAGTGTCTGGACTCCCTTCCACAGCCCCAGCTCAGGGAAGCAGCTCCTCAGCTAAGACCTGTAGGAGGCGCGGGGCGCTCCCGCCGGGAAGCCTAGTTTACAGCATGCCGGAAGCGAACCTCCTCAGTACAAGAGAAGGCAGCCCAGCTGCGTGCGGATGCAATCAGTACTTTGGCGGAGCCGAGTGCCCCTCCAGTACGGCAGAGCTCCAGCTCTGCTCAAAGGCCCGATCTCTCATAGTTGCTGGCGTGAGCCTCCTGTGCCCTGGGCGAGCCTTGCCCAGACTTGCCTCGCGTTAGGCTTCCAGTACAGAAAGGAGCAGGCTGCGCGAGACTGGGAGATGCTACTGGCGCCTTCCTGGCCTCAGCTCCACTCCTGCCTTGCCTTTGC
The DNA here is from genome assembly GCF_032405125.1 of Capricornis sumatraensis. Classification (NCBI taxonomy): domain Eukaryota; kingdom Metazoa; phylum Chordata; class Mammalia; order Artiodactyla; family Bovidae; genus Capricornis; species Capricornis sumatraensis. Next base: position 1,568,151 of record NW_027184629.1, read on the forward strand.
ACCTAGTCCCCAGGCGTTCTTGTGGAGGGCTTAGTTGCCGGTGGGTTGCACACTGCCAAGCGCTCCAGCAGTGAGGGCTCTATCAGAGGTAAAGGGAGGGCTACTGTAAGTCGCCTCTTCCGTTTGCTTGACTGTCCAGACTCAGCACAGCATGGAAAGCACAAGGATCACAGGTCCCCTGGCTGGGGTCTGCAGCCCCACACACCAGAGGCGAACTCCGGGAGCGCCCAGAAGGTGCCTGAAAGAGGTCATTTCCCTAGTGCTCTCCTCCCCAGCAGAGACATGTGCAGGTGGTTGGGGCCTGCCCCTGCGTGTCTGGGCTCCCGTCCACAGCCCCAGCTCAGGGAAGGAGTTCCTGAGCCAAGACCTGTGGGAGGCGCAGGGGGCCCCGCCTGGAAGCCTAGTTTACAGCAAGCGGGAAGCGAGCCTCCTCGGGAGAAGAGAAGGCAGGCCGGCTGAGTGCGGCTGAATTCACTGCTTGGGCGGAGCCGAGTGCGCTTCCAGTACAGCAGAGCTCCAGCACTGCTCAGAGGCCCGATCTGGCAGAGTTGCTGGCGTGAGGCCGCTCTGCCCTGGGCGAGCCTTGCCCAGACTTGCCTCGCACATAGGCTTCCAGTCCAGAAAGGAGCAGGCTGCGCGAGACTGGGAGATGCTACTGGCGCCTTCCTGGCCTCAGCTCCACTCCTGCCTTGCCTTTGCACCTAGTCCCCAGGCGATCTTGTGGAGGGCTTAGTTGCCGGTGGGTTGCACACTGCCAAGCGCTCCAGCAGTGAGGGCTCTATTAGAGGCAATGGGAGGGCAACTGCAGGGCTTCTCCAGCGGTTGCTTGACCACCCAGACTCAGCACAGCACGGAGAGCACAAGGCTCACAGGGCCCCTGGCTGGGGTCTGCAGCCCCACACACGCGGAGGCTAACTCAGTGAGCGCCCAGAAGGTGCCTGACAGACGTCATTTCCCTAGTGCTCTCCTCCCCAGCAGAGACGTGTGTAGGTGGTTGGGGCCTGCCCCTGCGTGTCTGGGCTCCAGTCCACAGCCCCAGCTCAGGGAAGCAGCTCCTGAGCCAAGACCTGTGGGAGGCGCAGGGGGCCCCTCCTGGAAGCCTAGTTTACAGCATGCGGGAAGCCAGCCTCCTCGGGAGAAGAGAAGGCAGCGCTGCTGTGTGCGGCTGCATTCACTGCTTTGGCGGAGCCGAGTGCACCTCCAGTACGGCAGAGCTCCAGCTCTGCTCAGAGTCCGGATTTGGCAGAGTTGCTTGCGTTAGGCTGCTCTGCCCTGGCCGAGCCTTGCCCAGACTTGCCTCGCACATAGGCTTCCAGTCCAGGAAGTAGCGGGCTGCGCAAGACTGGGAGATGCTGCTGGCGCCTTCCTGGCCTCAGTTCCACTCCTGCCTTGCCTTTGCACCTAGTTCCCAGGCGTTCCTGTGGAGGGCTTAGTTGCCGGTGGGTTGCACACTGCCAAGCGCTCCAGCAGTGAGGGCTCTATTAGAGGCAATGGGAGGGCAACTGCAGGGCTCCTCCAGCGGCTGCTTGACCGCCCAGACTCAGCACAGCACGGAGAGCACAAGGCTCACAAGGCCCCTAGCTGGGGTCTGCAGCCCCACACACGCGGAGGCCGAGTCGGTGAACGCGCAGAAGGTGCCTGACAGACGTCATTTCCCTAGTGCTCTCCTTCCCAGCAGAGACGTGTGCAGGTGGTTGGGGCCTGCCCCTGCGTGTCTGGGCTCCTGTCCACAGCCCCAGCTCAGGGAAGCAGCTCCTGGGCAAAGACCTGTGGGAGGCGCAGGGGGCCCCGCCTGGAAGCCTAGAGTACAGCAAGCGGGACGCGAGACTCCTCAGGAGAAGAGGAGCCAGCCCAGCTGCGTGCGGCTGCTATCAATACTTTGGCGGAGCCGAGTGCCCCTCCAGTACGGCAGTGCTCCAGCTCTGCTCAGAGGCCCGATCTGGCAGAGTTGCTGTCGTGAGGCTGCTCTGCCCTGGGCAAGCCTTACCCAGACTTGCCTCGCGGCTAGGCTTCCAGTCCAGGAAGGAGCAAGCTGCGCGAGACTGGGAGATGCTACTGGCGCCTTCCTGGCCTCAGCTCCACTCCTGCCTTGCCTTTGCACCTAGTCCCCAGGCGTTCTTGTGGAGGGCTTAGTTGCCGGTGGGTTGCACACTGCCACGCGCTCCAGCAGTAAGGGCTCTATTAGAGGCAATGGGAGGGCAACTGCAGGGCTCCTCCAGCGGTTGCCTGACCGCCCAGACAGCACAGCACGGAGAGCCCAAGGCTCATAGTGCCCCTGGCTGGGGTCTGCAGCCCCACACACCGGAGGGGAATTCCGGGAGCGCCCAGAAGGTGCCAGACAGACGTCATTTTCCTAGTGCTCTCCTCCCCAGCAGAGACGTGTGCAGGTGGTTGATGCCTGCCCTTGCGTGTCTGGACTCCCTTCCACAGCCCCAGCTCAGGGAAGCAGCTCCTCAGCTAAGACCTGTAGGAGGCGCGGGGCGCCCTCGCCGGGAAGCCTAGTTTACAGCATGCCGGAAGCGAGCCTCCTCAGTACAAGAGAAGGCAGCCCAGCTGCGAGCGAATGCAATCAGTACTTTGGCGGAGCCGAGTGCCCCTCCAGTACGGTAGAGCTCCAGCTCTGCTCAAAGGCCCGATCTCTCATAGTTGCTGGCGTGAGCCTCCTGTGCCCTGGGCGAGCCTTGCCCAGACTTGCCTCGCGTTAGGCTTCCAGTCCAGAAAGGAGCGGGCTGCGCGAGACTGGGAGATGCTACTGGCGCCTTCCTGGCCTCAGCTCCACTCCTGCATTGCCTTTGCACCTAGTCCCCAGGCGTTCTTGTGGAGGGCTTAGTTGCCGGTGGGTTGCACACTGCCAAGCGCTTCAGCAGTGAGGGCTCTATCAGAGGCAAAGGGAGGGCTACTGCAAGTCGCCTCTTGCGTTTGCTTGACCGCCCAGACGCAGCACAGCACGGAAAGCACAAGGCTCACAGGGCCCCTGGCTGGGGTCTGCAGCCCCACACACGCGGAGCCTGACTCCTTGAGCGCCCAGAAGGTGCCTGACAGACGTCAATTCCGTAGTGCTCTCCTCCCCAGCAGAGACATGTGCAGGTGGTTGGGGCCTACCCATGCGTGTCTGGGCTACCGTCCACAGCCACACCTCAGGAAAGCAGCTCCTGAGCCAAGACCTGTGGGAGGCGCAGGGGTCCCCGCCTGGAAGCCCAGTTTACAGCATGCGGGAAGCGAGCCTCCTTGGGAGAAGGGGAGGCAGCCCAGCTGCGTGCGGCTGCAATCACTGCTTTGGCGGATCCGAGTGCCCCTCCATTACGGCAGAGCTCCAGCTCTGCTCAGAGGCCCGATCTGGCAGAGTTGCTGGCGTGAGGCTGCTCTGCCCTGGTCGAGCCTTGCCCAGACTTGCCTCACGTTAGGCGTCCAGTCCAGAAAGGAGCTGGCTGCGTGAGACTGGTAGATGCTACTGGCGCCTTCCTGGCCTCAGCTCCACTCCTGCCTTGCCTTTGCACCTAGTCCCCAGGCGTTCTTGTGGAGGGCTTAGTTGCCGGTGGTTTGCACACTGCCAAGCGCTGCAGCAGTGTGGGCTCTATTAGCGGCAATGGGAGGGCAACTGCAGGGCTCCTCCAGCGGTTGCTTGACCGCCCAGACTCAGCACAGCACGGAGAGCACAAGGCTCACAGGGCCCCTGCCTGGGGTCTGCAGCCCCACACACGCGGAGGCTGACTCGGTGAGCGCCCAGAAGGTGCCTGACAGACGTCATTTCCCTAGTGCTCTCCTCCCCAACAGAGACGTGTGCAGGTGGTTGGGGCCTGCCCTTGAGTGTCTGGACTCCCTTCCACACCCCCAGCTCAGGGAAGCAGCTCCTCAGCTAAGACTTGTAGGAGGAGCGGGGCGCCCCCGCATGGAAGCCTGGTGCACAGCATGCGGGAAGCGAGCCTCCTCGGTAGAAGAGAAGGCAGCCCAGCTGCGTGCGGCTGCAATCACTGCTTTGTCGGAGCCGAGTGCCCTTCCAGTACGGCAGAGCTCCAGCTCTGCTCAAAGGCCCGATCTGGCAGAGTTGCTGGCGTGAGGCTGCTGTGCCCTGGGCGAGCCTTGCCCAGACTGTCTCGCATAGGCTTCCTGTCCAGAAATGAGCGGGCTGCGCGAGACTGGGAGATGCTACTGGCGCCTTCCTGGCCTCAGCTCCACTCCTGCGTTGCCTTTGCACCTAGTCCCCAGGCGTTCTTGTGGACGTCTTAGTTGCCGGTGTGTTGCACACTGCCAAGCGCTCCAGCAGTGAGGGCTCTATTAGAGGCAAAGGGAGGGCAACTGCAAGTTTCCTCTTGCGGTTGCTTGACCGCCCAGACTCAGCACAGCACGGAGAGCCCAAGGCTCACAGGGCCCCTGGCTGGGGTCTGCAGCCCCACACACGCGGAGGCTGACTCGGTGAGCGCCCAGAAGGTGCCTGACAGACGTCATTTCCCTAGTGCTCTCCTCCCAAGCAGAGAAGTGTGCAGGTGGTTGGGGCCTGCCCCTGCGTGTCTGGGCTTCCGTCCACAGCCCCACCTCAGGGAAGCAGCTCCTCAGCCAAGACCTGTGGGAGGTGCAGGGGGCCCCGCCTGGAAGCCTAGTTTACAGCATGCAGGAAAGCGAGTCTCCTCGGGAGAAGAGGTGCCAGCCCAGCTGCGTGCGGCTACAATCACTGCTTTGGCGGATCCGAGTGCCCCTCCAGTACAGCAGAGCTCCAGCTCTGCTCAGAGGCCCTATCTGGCAGAGTTGCTGGCGTGAGGCTGCTCTTCCCTGGGCGAGCTTTGCCCAGACTTGCCTCGCGGCTAGGCTTCCAGTCCAGGAAGGAGCAGGCTGCGCGAGACTGGGAGATGCTACTGGCGCCATCCTGGCCTCAGCTCCACTCCTGCCTTGCCTTTGCACCTAGTCCCCAGGCGTTCTTGTGAAAGGCTTAGTTGCCGGTGGGTTGCACACTGCCAAGCGCTCCAGCTTGAGGGCTCTATTACAATCAAAGTGAGGGCAACTGGAAGTCTATTCTTATGGTTGCTTGACCGCCCAGACTCAGCACAGCACGGAGAGCACAAGGCTCACAGGGCCCCTGACTGGGGTCTGCAGCCCCACACACGCGGAGGCTGACTCGGTGAGCGTCCAGAAGGTGCCTGACAGACGTCATTTCCCTAGTGCTCTCCTCGCCAGCAGAGACGTGTGCAGGTGGTTGGGGCCTGCCCTTGAGTGTCTGGACTCCCTTCCACAGCCCCAGCTCAGGGAAGCAGCTCCTCAGCTAAGACCTGTAGGAGGCGCGGGACGCTCCCGCCGGGAAGCCTAGTTTACAGCATGCCGGAAGCGAGCCTCCTCAGTACAAGAGAAGGCAGCCCAGCTGCCTGCGGATGAAATCAGTACTTTGGCGGACCCGAGTGCCCCTCCAGTAGGGCAGAGCTCCAGCTCTGCTCAAAGGCCCGATCTCTCATAGTTGCTGGCGTGAGCCTCCTGTGCCCTGGGCGAGCCTTGCCCAGACTTGCCTCGCGTTAGGCTTCCAGTACAGAAAGGAGCAGGCTGCGCGAGACTGGGAGATGCTACTGGCACATTCCTGGCCTCAGCTCCACTCCTGCCTTGCCTTTGCACCTAGTCCCCAGGCGTTCTTTTGGAAGGTTTAGTTGCCGGTGGGTTGCACACTGCCAAGCGCTCCAGCAGTGAGGGCTCTATCAGAGGTAAAGGGAGGGCTACTGTAAGTCGCCTCTTCCGTTTGCTTGACTGTCCAGACTCAGCACAGCACGGAAAGCACAAGGCTCACAGGGCCCCTGGCTGGGTTCTGCAGCCCCACACACCGGAGGCGAACTCCGGGAGCGCCCAGAAGGTGCCTGAAAGACGTCATTTCCCTAGTGCTCTCCTCCCCAGCAGAGACATGTGCAGGTGGTTGGGGCCTGCCCCTGCGTGTCTGGGCTCCCGTCCACAGCCCCAGCTCAGGGAAGGAGTTCCTGAGCCAAGACCTGTGGGAGGCGCAGGGGGCCCCGCCTGGAAGCCTAGTTTACAGCATGCGGGAAGCGAGCCTCCTCGGGAGAAGAGAAGGCAGGCCGGCTGCATGCGGCTGCATTCACTGCTTGGGCGGAGCCGAGTGCGCTTCCAGTACGGCAGAGCTCCAGCACTGCTCAGAGGCCCGATCTGGCAGAGTTGCTGGCGTGAGGCCGCTCTGCCCTGGGCGAGCCTTGCCCAGACTTGCCTCGCACATAGGCTTCCAGTCCAGAAAGGAGCAGGCTGCGCGAGACTGGGAGATGCTACTGGCGCCTTCCTGGCCTCAGCTCCACTCCTGCCTTGAATTTGCACCTAGTCCCCAGGCGTTCTTGTGGAGGGCTTATTTGCCGGTGGGTTGCACACTGCCAAGCGCTCCAGCAGTGAGGGCTCTATTAGAGGCAATGCGAGGGCAACTGCAGGGCTTCTCCAGCGGTTGCTTGACCGCCCAGGCTCAGCACAGCCCGGAGAGCACAAGGCTCACAGGGCCCCTGGCTGGGGTCTGCAGCCCCACACACGCGGAGGCCGAGTCGGTGAGCGCGCAGAAGGAGCCTGACAGACGTCATTTCCCTAGTGCTCTCCTCCCCAGCAGAGACGTGTGCAGGTGGTTGGGGCCTGCCCCTGCGTGTCTGGGCTCCTGTCCACAGCCCCAGCTCAGGGAAGCAGCTCCTGAGCCAAGACCTGTGGGAGGCTCAGGGGGCCCCGCCTGGAAGGCTAGTTTACAGCATGCGGGAAGCGAGCCTCCTCGGTAGAAGGGAAGGCAGCCCTGCTGTGTGCGGCTGCATTCACTGCTTGGGCGGAGCCGAGGGTGCCTCCAGTACGGCAGAGCTCCAGCTATGCTCAAGACCTGATCTGGCAGAGCTACTGGCGTGAGGCTGCTCTGCCCTGGGCGAACCTTGCGCAGACTTGCCTCGCGGCTAGGCTTCCAGTCCAGGACTGAGCAGGCTGCGCGAGAGTGGGAGATGCTACTGGCGCCTTCCTGGCCTCAGCTCCACTCCTGCCTTGCCTTTGCACCTAGTCCCCAGGATTTCTTGTGGAGGGCTTAGTTGCCGGTGGGTTGCACACTGCCAAGCGCTCCAGCAGTGAGGGCACTATTAGAGGCAATGGGAGGGCAACTGCAGGGCTCCTCCAGCGGTTGCTTGACCACCCAGACTCAGCACAGCATGTAGAGCACAAGGCTCACAGGGCCCCTGGCTGAGGTCTGCAGCCCCACACACGCGGAGGCTGACTCGGTGAGCGCCCAGAAAGTGCCTGACAGACGTCATTTCCCTAGTGCTCTCCTCCCCAGCAGAGACATATGCAGGTTGTTGCGGCCTGCCCCTGGGTGTCTGGGCTCCCGTCCACAGCCCCACTTCAGGGAAGCAGCTCCTCAGCCAAGACCTGTGGGAGGCGCAGTGGTCCCCGCCTGGAAGCCCAGTTTACAGCATGCGGGAAGCGAGCCTCCTTGGGAGAAAGGGAGGCAGCCCAGCTGCGTGCGGCTGCAAACACTGCTTTGGCGGAGCCGAGTGCCCCTCCAGTACGGCAGAGCTCCAGCTCTGCTCAGAGGCCCGATCTGACAGAGTTGCTGGCGTGAGGCTGCTCTGCCCTTGGAGAGCCTTGCCCAGACTTGCCAAACGTTAGGCTTCCAGTCAAGAAAGGAGCGGGCTGCGCGAGACTGGGAGATGCTACTGGCGCCTTCCTGGCCTCAGCTCCACTCCTGCCTTGCCTTTGCAGCTAGTCCCCAGGCGTTCTTGTGGAGGGCTTATTTGCCGGTGGGTTGCACACTGCCAAGCGCTCCAGCAGTGAGGGCTCTATTAGAGGCAATGGGAGGGCAACTGCAGGGCTCCTCCAGCGGTTGCTTGACCGCCCAGACTTAGCTCAGCACGGAGAGCAAAAGGCTCACAGGGCCCCTGGCTGGGGTCTGCAGCCCCACACTCCGGAGGTGAACTCCGGGAGCTCCCAGAAGGTGCCTGAGAGACGTCATTTCCCTAGTACTCTCCTTCCCAGCAGAGACGTGTGCAGGTGGTTGGGGCCTGCCCCTGCGTGTCTGGGCTCCCGTCCACAGCCCCAGCTCAGGGAAGCAGCTCCTGAGTCAAGACCTGTGGGAGGCGCGGGGGGCCTCGCCTGGAAGATTAGTTTACAGCATGCGGGAAGCGAGCCTCCTCGGAAGAAGAGAAGGCAGCCCGGCTGCGTGCGGCTGCATTCACTGCTTGGGCGGAGCCGAGTCCGCTTCCAGTACGGCAGAGCTCCAGCACTGCTCAGAGGCCCGATCTGGCAGAGTTGCTGGCGTGAAGCTGCTCTGCCCTGGGCGAGCCTTGCCCAGACTTGCCTCGCGTAGGCTTCCTGTCCAGAAAGGAGCGGGCTGCGAGAGACTGGGAGATGCTACTGGCGCCTTCCTGGCCTAAGCTCCACTCCTGCCTTGCCTTTGCAGCTAGTCCCCAGGCGTTCTTGTGGAGGGCTTAGTTGCCGGTGGGTTGCACACTGCCAAGCGCTCCAGCAGTGAGGGCTCTATTAGAGGCAATGGGAGGGCAACTGCAAGGCTCTTCCAGCGTTTGCTTGACCGCCCAGAATCAGCACAGCACGGAAAGCACAAGGCTTACAGGGCCCCTGGCTCGGGTCTGCATCCACACACACGCGAAGGCTGACTTCATGAGCGCCCAGAATGTGCCTGACAGACGTCATTTTCCTAGTGCTCTCCTCCCCAGCAGATACGTGTGCAGGTGGTTGGGGCCTGCCCCTGCGTGTCTGGGCTCCCGTCCACAGCCCCAGCTCAGGGACGCAGCTCCTGAGCAAAGACCTGTGGGAGGCGCATGGGGCCCCGCCTGGAAGCCTAGTTTACAGCATGCGGGAAGCGAGCCTCCTCGGGAGAAGGGAAGGCAGCCCTGCTGTGTGCGGCTGCATTCACTGCTTGGGCGGAGCCGAGTGCGCCTCCAGTACGGCAGAGCTCCAGCTCTGCTCAGAGGGCCGATCTGGCAGAGTGGCTGGAGTGAGGCTGCTGTGCCCTGGGCGAGCCTTGCCGAAACTTGCCTCGCGTTATGCTACCAGTCCAGAAAGGAGCGGGCTGCGCGAGACTGGGAGATGCTACTGGCGCCTTCCTGGCCTCAGCTCCACTCCTGCCTTGCCTTTGCAACTAGTCCCCAGGTGTTCTTGTGGAGGGCTTAGTTGCCGGTGGGTTGCACACTGCCAAGCGCTCCGGCAGTGAGGGCTCTATTAGAGGCAATGGGAGGGCAACTGCAGGGCTCCTCCAGCGGTTGCTTGTCCGCCCAGACTCATCACAGCACGGAGAGCAAAAGGCTCACAGGGCCCCTGGCTGGGGTCTGCAGCCCCACACTCCGGAGGTGAACTCCGGGAGAGCCCAGAAGGTGCCTGAGAGACGTCATTTCCCTAGTGCTATCCTCCCCAGCAGAGACGTGTGCAGGTGGTTGGGGCCTGCCCTTGAGTGTCTGGACTCCCTTCCACAGCCCCAGCTCAGGGAAGCAGCTTCTCAGCGAAAACCTGTAGGAGGATTGGGGCGCCCCCGCCTGGAAGCCTAGTGCGCCGCATGCGGGAAGCGAGCCTCCTCGGTAGAAGAGAAGGCAGCCCAGCTGCGTGTGGCTGCAATCACTGCTTTGGCGGAGCTGAGTGCCCTTCCAGTACGGCAGAGCTCCAGCTCTGCTCAAAGGCCCGATCTGGCAGAGTTGCTTGCGTGAGGCTGCTGTGTCCTGGGCGAGCCTTGCCCAGACTTCCCTCGCGTAGGCTTCCTGTCCAGAAAGGAGCGGGCTGCGAGAGACTTGGAGATGCTACTGGCGCCTTCCTGGCCTCAGCTCCACTCCTGCCTTGCCTTTGCAGCTAGTCCCCAGGCGTTCTTGTGGAGGGCTTAGTTGCCGGTGGGTTGCACACTGCCAAGCGCTCCAGCAGTGAGGGCTCTATTAGAGGCAATGGGAGGGCAACTGCAGGGCTCCTCCAGCGGTTGCTTCACCTACCAGACTCAGTAAAGCACGGAGAGCCCAAGGCTCACAGGGCCCCTGGCTGGGGTCTGCAGCCCCAAACACGTGGAAGCTTAATCGGTGAGCGCCCAGAAGTTGCCTGACAGACGTCATTTCCCTAGTGCTCTCCTCCCCAGCAGAGACGTGTGCCGGTGTTTGGGGCCTGACCCTGCGTGTCTGGGTTCCCGTCCACAGCCCCAGCTCAGGGAAGCAGCTCCTGAGCCAAGACCTGTGGCAGGCCCAGGGGGCCACGCCTGGAAGCCTAGTTTACAGCATGCGGGAAGCGAGCCTCCTCGGTAGAAGAGAAGGCAGGCCTGCTGTGTGCGGCTGCATTCACTGCTTTGGCGGAGCCGAGTGCGCCTCCCGTACGGCAGAGCTCCAGCTCTGCTCAGAGGCCCGATCTGGCAGAGCTGCTGGCGTGAGGCTGCTCTGCCCTGGGCGAGCCTTTCCCAGACTTGCCTCGCACATAGGCTTCCAGTCCAGGAAGAAGCAGGCTGCGCGAGACTGGGAGATGCTACTGGCGCCTTCCTGGCCTCAGCTCCATTCCTGCCTTGCCTTTGCAGCTAGTCCCCAGGCGTTCTTGTGCAGGGCTTAGTTGCTGGTGGGTTGCACACTGCGAAGGGCTCCGATTAGGGCTCTATTAGAGGCAAAGTGAGGGCAACTGGAAGTTTATTCTTACGGTTGCTTTACCGCCCAGACTCAGCACAGCACGGAAAGCACAAGGCTCTCAGGGCCCCTGGCTGGGGTCTACAGCCCCACACACGCGGAGGCTGACTCGGTGAGCGCCCAGAAAGTGCCTGACAGACGTCATTCCCCTAGTGCTCTCCTCCCCAGCAGAGACGTGTGCAGGTGGTTGGGGCCTGCCCCTGTGTGTCTGGGCTCCCGTCCACAGCCCCAGCTCAGGGAAGCAGCTCCTGAGCCAAGACCTGTGGGAGGTGCAGGGGGCCCCGCCTGGAAGCCTAGTTTACAGCATGCGGGAAGCGAGTCTCCTCGGGAGAAGAGGAGCCAGCCCAGCTGCGTGCGGCTGCAATCACTGCTTTGGGGGAGCCGAGTGCCCCTCCAGTACGGCAGAGCTCCAGCTCTGCTCAAAGGCCCGATCTGGCAGAGTTGCTGGCGTGAGGCTGCTCTGCCCAGGGCGAGCTTTGCCCAGACGGGCCTCGCGGCTAGGCTTCCAGTCCAGGAAGGAGCAGGCTGCGCAAGACTGGGAGATGCTACTGGCGCCTTCCTGGCCTCAGAACCACTCCTGCCTTGCCTTTGCACCTAGTCCCCAGGCGTTCTTGTGGAGGGCTTAGTTGCCGGTGGGTTGCACACTGCCAAGCGCTCCAGCAGTGAGGGCTCTATTAGAGGCAATGGGAGGGCAACTGCAGGGCTCCTCCAGCGGTTGCTTGACCGCCCAGACAGCACAGCACGTAGAGCCCAAGGCTCACAGGGCCCCTGGCTGGGGTCTGCAGCCCCACACACCGGAGGGGAATTCCGGGAGCGCCCAGAAGGTGCCAGACAGACGTCATTTCCCTAGTGCTCTCCTCCCCCGCAGAGACGTGTGCAGTTGGTTGGGTCCTGCCCCTGCGTGTCTGGGCTCTTGTCCACAGCCCCAGCTCAGGGAAGCAGCTCCTAAGCCAAGACCTGTGGGAGGCGCAGGGGTCCCCGCCTGGAAGCCTAGTTTACAGCAGGCGGGAAGCGAGAATCCTCGGGAGAAGAGGAGCCAGCCCAGCTGCGTGCGGCTGCAATCAATACTTTTGCGGAGCCGAGTGCCCCTCCAGTACGGCAGTGCTCCAGCTCTGCTCAGAGGCCCGATCTGGCAGAGTTGCTGGCGTGAGGCTGCTCTGCCCTGGGCGAGCCTTGCCCAGACCTGCCTCGCGGCTAGTCTTCCAGTCCAGGAAGGAGCAGGCTGCGTGAGACTGGGAGATGCTACTGGCGCCTTCCTGGCCTCAGCTCCACTCCTGCCTTGCCTTTGCACCTAGTCCCCAGGCGTTCTTGTGGAGGGCTTAGTTGCCGGTGGGTTGCACACTGCCAAGCGCTCCAGCAGTGAGGGCTCTATTAGAGGCAATGGGAGGGCAACTGCAGGGCTCCTCCAGCGGTTGCTTGACCGCCCAGACAGCACAGAACGGAGAGCCCAAGGCTCACAGGGCCCCTGGCTGGGGTCTGCAGCCCCACACACCGGAGGGGAATTCCGGGAGCGCCCAGAAGGTGCCAGACAGACGTCATTTTCCTAGTGCTCTCCTCCCCAGCAGAGACGTGTGCAGGTGGTTGGGGCTTGCCCCTGCGTGTCTGGGCTCCAGTCCACAGCCCCAGCTCAGGGAAGCAGCTCCTCAGCTAAGACCTGTAGGAGGCGCGGGGCGCCCCCGCCGGGAACTCTAGTTTATAGCATGCCGGAAGTGAGCCTACTCAGTACAAGAGAAGGCAGCCCAGCTGCGTGCGGATGCAATCAGTACTTTGGCGGAGCCGAGTGCCCCTCCAGTACGGCACAGCTCCAGCTCTGCTCAAAGGCCCGATCTCTCATAGTTGCTGGCGTGAGCCTCCTGTGCCCTGGGCGAGCCTTGCCCAGACTTGCCTCGCGTTACGCTTCCAGTCCAGAAAGGAGCGGGCTGCGTGAGACTGGGAGATGCTACTGGCGCCTTCCTGGCCTCAGCTCCACTCCTGCCTTGCCTTTGCACCTAGTCCCCAGGCGTTCTTGTGGAGGGCTTAGTTGCCGGTGGGTTGCACACTGCCAAGCGCTCCAGCAGTGAGGGCTCTATCAGAGGCAAAGGGAGGGCTACTGCAAGTCGCCTCTTTCGTTTGCTTGACCGCCCAGAATCAGCACAGCACGGAAAGCACAAGGCTCACAGGGCCCCTGGCTGGGGTCTGCAGCCCCAAAGACGCGGAGGCTGACTCGGTGAGTGCCCAGAAGGTGCCTGACAGACGTCATTTCCCTACTGCTCTCCTCCCCAGCAGAGACGTGTGCAGGTGGTTGGGGCCTGCCCCTGCGTGTCTGGGCTCCCGTCCACAGCCCCAGCTCAGGGAAGCAGCTCCTGAGCCAAGACCTGTGTGAGGCGCAGGGAGCGCCGCCTGGAAGCCTAGTTTACAGCATGCGGGAAGCGAGCCTCCTCTGGAGAAGAGGAGGCACCCTGCTGTGTGCGGCTACATTCACTGCTTTGGCGGAGCCGAGTGCGCCTCCAGGACGGCCGAGCTCCAGCTCTGCTCAGAGACCCGATCTGGCAGAGTTGCTGGCCTGAGGCTGCTCTGCCCTGGGCGAGCCTTGCCCAGACTTGGCTCGCGGTAGGCTTCCAGTCCAGGAAGGAGCAGGCTGCACGAGACTGGGAAATGCTACTGGCGCCTTCCTGGCCTCACCTCCACTCCTGCCTTGCCTTTGCACCTAGTCCCCAGGCGTTCTGTGGAGGGCTTAGTTGCCGGTGGTTTGCACACTGCCAAGCGCTCCAGCAGTGAGGGCTCTATTAGAGGCAAAGTGAGGGCAACTGGAAGTCTATTCTAACGGTTGCTTGACCGCCCAGACTCAGCACAGCACGGAAAGTACAAGGCTCACAGGGCCCCTGGCTGGGGTCTGCAGCCCCACACACCGGAGGGAAACTCCGGGAGCGCCCAGAAGGTGCCTGACAGATGTCATTTCCCTAGTGCTCTCCTCCCAAGCAGAGACGTGTGCAGGTGGTGGGGCCTGCCCTTGAGTGTCTGGACTCCCTTCCACAGCCCCAGCTCAGGGAAGCAGCTCCTCAGCTAAGACCTGTAGGAGGCGCGGGGCGCCCCCGACCGGAAGCCTAGTTTACAGCATGACGGAAGCGAGCCTCCTCAGTACAAGAGAAGGCAGCCCAGCAGCGTGCGGCTGCAATCAGTACTTTGGCGGAGCCGAGTGCCCCTCCAGTACGGCAGAGCTCCAGCTCTGCTCAAAGGCCCGATCACTCAGAGTTGCTTTCGTGAGGTTGCTGTGCTCTGGGCGAGCCTTGCCCAGACTTGCCTCGCGTTAGGCTTCCAGTCCAGAAAGGAGGGGGCTGCGCGAGACTGGGTGATGCTACTGGCGCCTTCCTGGCCTCAGTTCCACTCCTGCTTTGCCTTTGCACCTAGTCCCCAGGCGTTCTTGTGGAGGGCTTAGTTGCCTTTGGGTTGCACACTGCCCAGCGCTCCAGCAGTGAGGGCTCTATTAGTGGTAATGGGAGGGCAACTGCAGGGCTCCTCCAGCGGTTGCTTGACCGCCCAGACTCAGCACAGCACGGAAAGCACAAGGCTCACAGGGCCACTGGCTGGGGTCTGCAGCCCCACACACGCGGAGGCTGACACGGTGAGCGCCCAGAAGTTGCCTGACAGACGTCATTTCCCTAGTGCTCTCCTCCCCAGCAGATACGTGTGCAGGTGGTTTCTTCCTGACCCTGCGTGTCTGGGCTCCCGTCCACAGCCCCAGCTCAGGGAGGCAGCTCCTGAGCCAAGATCTGTAGGAGGCGCGGGGCGCCCCCGCCTGGAAGCCTAGTGCACAGCATGTGGGAAGCGAGCCTCCTTGGGATAAGAGGAGGCAGCCCAGATGCGTGCGGCTGCAATCACTGCTTTGGTGGAGCCGAGTGCACCTCCATTACGGCAGAGCTCCAGCTCTGCTCAGAGGCCCGATCTGGCAGAGTGCTGGCGTGAGGCTGCTCTGCCCTGGGCGAGCCTTGCCCAGACTTGCCTCGCGGCTAGGCTTCTAGTCCAGAAAGGAGCGGGCTGTGCGAGACTGGGAGATGCTACTGGAGCCTTCCTGGCCTCAGCTCCACTCCTGCCTTGCCTTTGCACCTAGTCCCCAGGATTTCTTGTGGAGGGCTTAGTTGCCAGTGGGTTGCACACTGCCAAGCGCTCCAGCTTGAGGGCTCTATTAGAGGCAAAGTGAGGGCAACTGGAAGTGTATTCTTACGGTTACTTGACCGCCCAGACTCAGCACAGCACGGAAAGCACAAGGCTCACAGGGCCCCTGGCTGGGGTCTGCAGCCCCACACACGCGGAGGCTGACTCGGTGAGCGCCCAGAAGGTGCCTGACAGACGTCATTTCCCTAGTGCTCTCCTCCCCAGCAGAGACGTGTGCAGGTGGTTGGGGCCTGCCCCTGCGTGTCTGGGCTCCCGTCCACAGCCCCAGCTCAGGGAAGCAGCTCCTGAGCCAAGAACTGTGGGAGGCGCAGGGGGCCCCTCCTGGAAGCCTAGTTTACAGCATGCGGGAAGCGAGCCTCCTCGGGAGAAGAGAAAGCAGCCCTGCTGTGTGCGGCTGCATTCACTGCTTTGGCGGAGCCGAGTGCACCTCCAGTACGGCAGAGCTCCAGCTCTGCTCAAGGCCAGATCTGGCAGAGCTGCTGGCGTGAGGCTGCTCTGCCCTGCCCGAGCCATGCCCAGACTTGCCTCGCGTTAGGCTTCCAGTCCAGAAAGGAGGGGTCTGCGCGAGACTGGGAGATGCTACTGGCGCCTTCCTGGCCTCAGCTCCACTCCTGCCTTGCCTTTGCACCTAGTCCCCAGGCGTTCTTGTGGAGGGCTTAGTTGCCTTTGGGTTGCAAACTGCCAAGCGCTCCAGCAGTGAGGGCTCTATTAGTGGTAATGGGAGGGCAACTGCAGGGCTCCTCCAGCGGTTGCTTGACCGCCCAGACTCAGCACAGCACGGAAAGCACAAGGCTCACAGGGCCACTGGCTGGGGTCTGCAGCCCCACACACGCGGATGCTGACTCGGTGAGCGCCCAGAAGGTGCCTGACAGACGTCATTTCCCTCGTGCTCTCCTCCCCAGCAGATACGTGTGCAGGTGGTTTCTTCCTGACCCTGCGTGTCTGGGCTCCCGTCCACAGCCCCAGCTCAGGGAAGCAGCTCCTCAGACAAGAACTGTAGGAGTCGCGGGGCGCCCCCGCCTGGAAGCCTAGTGCACAGCATGCGGGAAGAGAGCCTCCTTGGGATAAGAGGAGGCAGCCCAGATGCGTGCGGCTGCAATCACTGCTTTGGTGGAGCCGAGTGCACCTCCAGTACGGCAGAGCTCCAGCTCTGCTCAGAGGCCCGATCTGGCAGAGTGCTGGCGTGAGGCTGCTCTGCCCTGGGCGAGCCTTGCCCAGACTTGCCTCACACATAAGCTTCCAGTCCAGGAAGCAGCGGGCTGCGCGAGACTGGGAGATGCTACTGGCGCCTTCCTGGCCTCAGTTCCACTCCTGCCTTGCCTTTGCACCTAGTCCCCAGGCGTTCTTGTGGAGGGTTTAGTTGCCAGTGGGTTGCACACTGCCAAGCGCTCCAGCAGTGAGGGCTCTATTAGAGGCAAAGGGAGGGCAACTGCAGGGCTCCTCCAGCGGTTTCTTTACCGCCCAGACTCAGCACAGCACGGAGAGCACAAGGCTCACGGGGCCCCTGGCTGGGGTCTGAAGCCCCAACACACGGATTCTGACTCGGTGAGTGCCAAGAAGGTGCCTGAGAGATGTCATTTCCCTAGTGCTCTCCTCCCCAGCAGAGACGTTGGCAGGTGGTTTGGGCCTGCCCCTGCGTGTCTGGGCTCCCGTCCACAGCCCCAGCTCAGGGAAGCAGCTCCTGAGCCAAGACCTGTGGGAGGCGCAGGGGGCCCCGACTGGAAGGCTAGTTTACAGCATGCAGGAAGCGAGCCTCCTCGGGAGAAGAGAAGGCAGCCCTGCTGTGTGCGGCTGCATTCACTGCTTTGGCGGAGCCGAGTGTGCCTCCAGTACGGCAGAGCTCCAGCTCTGCAAAGAGGCCTGATCTGGCAGAGTTGCTGGCGTGAGGCTGCTCTGCCTTGGGCGAGCCTTGCCCAGACTTCCCTCGAGGCTCGGCTTCCAGTCCAGAAAGGAGCGGGCTGCACGAGACTAGGAGATGCAACTGGCGCCTTCCTGGCCTCAGCTCCACTCCTGCCTTGCCTTTGCACCTAGTCCCCAGGCGTTCTTGTGGACGGCTTAGTTGCCGGTGGGTGGCACACTGCCAAGTGCTCCTGCCGTGAGGGCTCTATTAGAGGCAATGGGAGGGCAACTGCAGGGCTCCTCCAGCGGTTGCTTGACCGCCCAGACTCAGCACAGCACAGAGAGCACAAGGCTCACAGGGCCCCTGGCTGGGGTCTGCAGCCCTACACACGCGGAAGCTGACTCCGTGAGCGCCTAGAAGGTGCCTGACAGACATCATTTCCCTAGTGCTCTTCTCCCCAGCAGAGACGTGTGCAGGTGTTTGGGGCCTGCCCCTTCGTGTCTGGGCTCCCGTCCACAGCCCCAGCTCAGGGAAGCAGCTCCTAAGCCAAGACCTGTGGTAGGCGCAGGGGGCCCCGCCTGGAAGCCTAGTTTACAGCTTGCGGGAAGCGAGCCTCCTTTGGAGAAGAGAAGGCAGCCCTGCTGTGTGCAGCTGCATTCACTGCTTTGGCGGAACCGAGTGCGCCTCCAGTACGGCAGAGCTCCAGCTCTGCTCAGAGGCCCGATCTGGCAGAGTTGCTGGCGTGAGGCTGCTCTGCACTGGGCGAGCCATGCCCAGAATTGCCTCGCGGCTAGGTTTCCAGTCCAGGAAGGAGCAGGATGCGCGAGACTGGGAGATGCGACTGGCGCCTTCCTAGCCTCAGTTCCACTCCTGCCTTGCCTTTGCACCTAGTCCCCAGGCGTTCTTGTGGAGGGCTTATTTGCCAGTGGGTTGCACACTGCCAAGCGCTCCAGCAGTGAGGGCTCTATTAGAGGCAATGGGAGGGCAACTGCAGGGCTCCTCCAGCGGTTTCTTTACCGCCCAGACTCAGCACAGCACGGAGAGCACAAGGCTCACAGGGCCCCTGGCTGGGGTCTGCAGCCCGACACACGCGGAGTCTGACTCAGTGAGCGCCCAGAAGGTGCCTGACAGACGTCATTTCCCTAGTGCTCTCCTCCCCAGGAGAGACGTGTGCAGGTTGTTTGGGCCTTCCCCTGCGGGTCTGGACTCCCGTTCACAGCCCCAGGTCAGGGAAGCAGCTCCTGAGCCAAGACATGTGGGAGGCGCAGGGGGCCCCTCCTGGCAGCCTAATTTACAGCATGCGGGAAGCGAGCCTCCTCGGGAGAAGAGAAGGCAGCCCTGCTGTGTGCGGCTGCATTCACTGCTTTGGAGGAGGCGAGTGCGCCTCCAATACGGCAGAGCTCCAGCTCTGCTCAGAGTCCGGATCTGGCAGAGTTGCTTGAGTTAGGCTGCTCTTTCCTGGGCGAGCCTTGCCCAGACTTGCCTCGCACATAGGCTTCCAGTCCAGGAAGGAGCGGGCTGCGCGAGACTGGGAGATGCTGCTGGCGCCTTCCTCGCCTCAGCTCCACTCCTGCCTTGCCTTTGCACCTAGTTCCCAGGCGTTCCTGTGGAGGGCTTAGTTGCCGGTGGGTTGCACACTGCCAAGCGCTCCAGCAGTGAGGGCTCTATTAGAGGCAATGGGAGGGCAACTGCAGGGCTCCTCCAGCGGCTGCTTGACAGCCCAGACTCAGCAGAGCACGGAGAGCACAAGGCTCACAGGGCCCCTGGCTGGGGTCTGCAGCCCCACACACGCGGAGGCCGAGTCGGTGAGTGCGCAGAAGGTGCCTGACAGACGTCATTTCCCTAGTGCTCTCCTCCCCAGCAGGGACGTGTGCAGGTGGTTGGGGCCTACCCCTGCGTGTCTGGGCTCCTGTCCACAGCCCCAGCTCAGGGAAGCAGCTCCTGAGCCAAGACCTGTGGGAGGCGCAGGGGGCTCCGCCTGGAAGCCTAGTTTACAGCATGCGGGAAGCGAGACTCCTCGGGAGAAGAGGAGCCAGCCCAGCTGCGTGCTGCTGCAATCAATACTTTGGCGGAGCCGAGTGCCCCTCCAGTACGGCCGTGCTCCAGCTCTGCTCAGAGGCCCGATCTGGCAGAGTTGCTGGCGTGAGGCTGCTCTGCCCTGGGCGAGCATTGCCCAGACTTGCCTCGCGGCTAGGCTTCCAGTCCAGGAAGGAGCAGGCTGCGTGAGACTGGAGATGCTACTGGCTCCTTCCTGGCCTCAGCTCCACTCCTGCCTTGCCTTTGCACCTAGTCCCCAGGCGTTCTTGTGGAGGGCTTAGTTGCCGGTGGGTTGCACACTGCCAAGCGCTCCAGCAGTGAGGGCTCTATTAGAGGCAATGGGAGGGTAACTGCAGGGCTCCTCCAGCGGTTGCTTGACCGCCCAGACAGCACAGCACGGAGAGCCCAAGGCTCACAAGGCCCCTGGCTGGGGTCTGCAGCCCCACACACCGGAGGGGAATTCCGGGAGCGCCAAAAGGTGCCAGACAGACGTCATTTTCCTAGTGCTCTCCTACCCAGCAGAGACGTGTGCAGGTGGTTGGGGCCTGCCCTTGAGTGTCTGGACTCCCTTCCACAGCCCCAGCTCAGGGAAGGAGCTCCTCAGCTAAGACCTGCAGGAGGCGCGGGGCGACCCCGCCGGGAAGCCTGGTTTACAGCATGCCGGAAGCGAGCCTCCTCAGTACAAGAGAAGGCAGCCCAGCTGCGTGCGAAGGCAATCAGTACTTTCGCGGAGCCGAGTGCCCCTCCAGTACGGCAGAGCTCCAGCTCTGCTCAAAGGTCCGATATCTCATAGTTGCTGGTGTGAGCCTCCTGTGCCCTGGGCGAGCCTTGCCCTGCCTTGCCTCGCGTAGGCTTCCTGTCCAGAAAGGAGCGGGCTGCGCGAGACTGGGAGATGCTACTGGCGCCATCCTGGCCTCAGCTCCACTCCTGCCTTGCATTTGCAGCTAGTCCCCAGGCGTTCTTGTGGAGGGCTTAGTTGCCGGTGGGTTGCACACTGCCAAGCGCTCCAGCAGTGAGGGCTCTATTAGAGGCAGTGGGAGGGCAACTGCAGGGCTCCTCCAGCGGTTGATTGACCGCCCAGACAACACAGAACGGAGAGCCCAAGGCTCACAGGGCCCCTGGCTGGGGTCTGCAGCCCCACACACCGGAGGGGAATTCCGGGAGCGCCCAGAAGGTGCCAGACAGACGTCATATTCCTAGTCCTCTCCTCCCCAGCAGAGACGTATGCAGGTGGTTGGGGCCTGCCCTTGAGTGTCTGAACTCCCTTCCACAGCCCCAGCTTAGGGAAGCAGCTCCTCAACTAAGACCTGTAGGATGCGCGGGGCGCCCCCGCCGGGAACTCTAGTTTACAGCATGCCGGAAGCGAGCCTCCTCCGTACAAGAGAAGGCAGCCCAGCTGCGTGCGGATGAAATCAGTACTTTGGCCGAGCCGAGTGCCCCTCCAGTACGGCAGAGCTCCAGCTCTGCTCAAAGGCCCGATCTCTCATAGTTGCTGGCGTGAGCCTCCTGTTCCCTGGGCGAGCCTTGCCCAGACTTGCCTCGCGTTAGGCTTCCAGTCCAGAAAGGAGCGGGCTGCGCGAGACTGGGAGATGCTACAGGCGCCTTCCTGGCCTCAGCTCCACTCCTGCCTTGCCTTTGCACCTAGTCCCCAGGCGTTCTTGTGGAGGGCTTAGTTGCCGGTGGGTTGCACACTGCCAAGCGCTCCAGCAGTGAGGCCTCTGTCAGAGGCAAAGGGAGGGCTACTGCAAGTCGACTCTTTCGTTTGCTTGACCGCCCAGAATCAGCACAGCACGGAGAGCACAAGGCTCACAGGGCCCCTGGCTGGGGTCTGCAGCCCCACACACCGGAGGCGAACTCCGGGAGCGCCCAGAAGGTGCCTGAAAGACGTCATTTCCCTAGTGCTCTCCTCCCCAGCAGAGACGTGTGCAGGTGGTTGGGGCCTGCCCCTGCGTGTCTGGGCTCCCGTCCACATCCCCAGCTCAGGGAAGGAGTTCCTGAGCTAAGACCTGTGGGAGGCGCAGGGGGCCCCGCCTGCAAGCCTAGTTTACAGCATGCGGGAAGCGAGCCTCCTCGGGAGAAGTGAAGGCAGGCCGGCTGCGTGCGGCTGCATTCACTGCTTGGGCGGAGCCGAGTGCGCTTCCAGTACGGCAGAGCTCCAGCACTGCTCAGAGGCCCGATCTGGCAGAGTTGCTGGCGTGAGGCTGCTCTGCCCTGGGCGAGCCTTGCCCAGACTTGCCTCGCACATAGGCTTCCAGTCCAGAAAGGAGTAGGCTGCGCGAGACTGGGAGATGCTACTGGCGCCTTCCTGGACTCAGCTCCACTCCTGCCTTGCCTTTGCACCTAGTCCCCAGGCGTTCTTGTGGACGGCTTAGTTGCCAGTGTGTTGCACACTGCCAAGCGCTCCAGCAGTGAGGGCTCTATTAGAGGCAAAGGGAGGGCAACTGCAAGTTTCCTCTTGCGGTTGCTTGACCGCCCAGACTCAGCACAGCACGGAAAGCCCAAGGCTCACAGGGCCCCTGGCTGGTGTCTGCAGCCCCAAACACGCGGAAACTGAGTCGGTGAGCGCCCAGAAGGTGCCTGACAAACGTCATTTCGCTAGTGCTCTCCTCCCCAGCAGAGACGTGTGCAGGTGCTTGGGGCCTGCCCCTGCGTGTCTGGGCTCCCGTCCACAGCCCCAGCTCAGGGAAGCAGCTCTTGAGCCAAGACCTGTGGGAGGCGCAGGGGGCCCTGCCTGGAAGCCTAGTTTACAGCATGCGGGAAGCGAGCCTCCTCGGGAGAAGAGAAGGCAGCCCTGCTGCGTGTGGCTGCATTCACTGCTTTGGCGGAGCCGAGTGCGCCTCCAGTACGGCAGAGCTCCAGCTCTGTTCAGAGGCCCGATCTGGCAGAGCTGCTGGCGTGAGGCTGCTCTGCCCTGGGCGAGCTTTGCCCAGACTTGCCTCGCGTCTAGGCTTTCAGTCCAGGAAGGAGCAGGCTGCGCGAGACTGGGAGATTCTACTGGCGCCATCCTGGCCTCAGCTCCACTCCTGCCTTGCCTTTGCACCTAGTCCCCAGGCGTTCTTGTGGAGGGCTTAGTTGCCGGTGGGTTGCACACTGCCAAGCGCTCCAGCAGTGAGGGCTCTATTAGAGGCAATGGGAGGGAAACTGCAGGGCTCCTCCAGCGGTTGCTTGACCGCCCAAACTCAGCACAGCACGGAGAGCACAAGGCTCACAGGGCCCCTGGCTGGGGTCTGCAGCCCCACACACGCGGAGGTTAACTCAGTTAGTGCCCAGAAGGTGCCTGACAGACGTCATTTCCCTAGTGCTCTCCTCCCCAGCAGAGACGTGTGTAGGTGGTTGGGGCCTGCCCCTGCGTGTCGGGGCTCCAGTCCACAGCCCCAGCTCAGGGAAGCAGCTCCTGAGCCAAGACATGTGGGAGGCGCAGGGGGCCCCTCCTGGCAGCCTAGTTTACAGCATGCGGGAAGCGAGCCTCCTCGGGAGAAGAGAAGGCAGCCCTGCTGTGTGCGGCTGCATTCACTGCTTTGGCGGAGGCGAGTGCGCCTCCAATACGGCAGAGCTCCAGCTCTGCTCAGAGTCCGGATCTGGCAGAGTTGCTTGAGTTAGGCTGCTCTTTCCTGGGCGAGCCTTGCCCAGACTTGCCTTGCACATAGGCTTCCAGTCCAGGAAGGAGCGGGCTGCGCGAGACTGGGAGATGCTGCTGGCGCCTTCCTCGCCTCAGCTCCACTCCTGCCTTGCCTTTGCACCTAGTTCCCAGGCGTTCCTGTGGAGGGCTTAGTTGCCGGTGGGTTGCACACTGCCAAGTGCTCCAGCAGTGAGGGCTCTATTAGAGGCAATGGGAGGGCAACTGCAGGGCTCCTCCAGCGGCTGCTTGACAGCCCAGACTCAGCAGAGCACGGAGAGCACAAGTCTCACAGGGCCCCTGGCTGGGGTCTGCAGCCCCACACACGCGGAGGCCGAGTCGGTGAGTGCGCAGAAGGTGCCTGACAGACGTCATTTCCCTAGTGCTCTCCTCCCCAGCAGAGACGTGTGCAGGTGGTTGGGGACTACCCCTGCGTGTCTGGGCTCCTGTCCACAGCCCCAGCTCAGGGAAGCAGCTCCTGAGCCAAGACCTGTGGGAGGCGCAGGGGGCTCCGCCTGGAAGCCTAGTTTACAGCATGCGGGAAGCGAGACTCCTCGGGAGAAGAGGAGCCAGCCCAGCTGAGTGCGGCTGCAATCAATACTTTGGCGGAGCCGAGTGCCCCTCCAGTACGGCCGTGCTCCAGCTCTGCTCAGAGGCCCGATCTGGCAGAGTTGCTGGCGTGAGGCTGCTCTGCCCTGGGCGAACATTGCCCAGACTTGCCTCGCGGCTAGGCTTCCAGTCCAGGAAGGAGCAGGCTGCGTGAGACTGGGAGATGCTACTGGCTCCTTCCTGGCCTCAGCTCCACTCCAGCCTTGCCTTTGCACCTAGTCCCCAGGCGTTCTTGTGGAGGGCTTAGTTGCCGGTGGGTTGCACACTGCCATGCGCTCCAGCAGTGAGGGCGCTATTAGAGGCAATGGGAGGGTAACTGCAGGGCTCCTCCAGCGGTTGCTTGACCGCCCAGACAGCACAGCACGGAGAGACCAAGGCTCACAAGGCCCCTGGCTGGGGTCTGCAGCCCCACACACCGGAGGGGAATTCCGGGAGCGCCAAAAGGTGCCAGACAGACGTCATTTTCCTAGTGCTCTCCTCCCCAGCAGAGACGTGTGCAGGTGGTTGGGGCCTGCCCTTGAGTGTCTGGACTCCCTTCCACAGCCCCAGCTCAGGGAAGCAGCTCCTCAACTAAGACCTGTAGGAGGCGCGGGGTGCCCCCGCCGGGAACTCTAGTTTACAGCATGCCGGAAGCGAGCCTCCTCAGTACAAGAGAAGGCAGCCCAGCTGCGTGCGGATGCAATCAGTACTTTGGCCGAGCCGAGTGCCCCTCCAGTACGGCAGAGCTCCAGCTCTGCTCAAAGGCCCAATCTCTCATAGTTGCTGGCGTGAGCCTCCTGTGCCCTGGGCGAGCCTTGCCCAGACTTGCCTCGCGTTAGGCTTCCAGTCCAGAAAGGAGCGGGCTGCAGGAGATTGGGAGATGCTACAGGCGCCTTCCTGGCCTCAGCTCCACTCCTGCCTTGCCTTTGCACCTAGTCCCCAGGCGTTCTTGTGGAGGGCTTAGTTGCCGGTGGGTTGCACACTGCCAAGCGCTCCAGCAGTGAGGCCTCTGTCAGAGGCAAAGGGAGGGCTACTGCAAGTCGCCGCTTTCGTTTGCTTGACCGCCCAGAATCAGCACAGCACGGAGAGCAAAAGGCTCACAGGGCCCCTGGCTGGGGTCTGCAGCCCCACACACGCGGAGGCCGAGTCGGTGAGTGCGCAGAAGGTGCCTGACAGACGTCATTTCCCTAGTGCTCTCCTCCCCAGCAGAGACGTGAGCAGGTGGTTGGGGCCTACCCCTGCGTGTCTGGGCTCCTGTCCACAGCCCCAGCTCAGGGAAGCAGCTCCTGAGCCAAGACCTGTGGGAGGCGCAGGGGGCTCCACCTGGAAGCCTAGTTTAGAGCATGCGTGAAGCGAGACTCCTCGGGATAAGAGGAGCTAGCCCAGCTGCGTGCGGCTGCAATCAATACTTTGGCGGAGCCGAGTGCCCCTCCAGTACGGCCGTGCTCCAGCTCTGCTCAGAGGCCCGATCTGGCAGAGTTGCTGGCGTGAGGCTGCTCTGCCCTGGGCGAGCATTGCCCAGACTTGCCTCGCGGCTAGGCTTCCAGTCCAGGAAGGAGCAGGCTGCGTGAGACTGGGAGATGCTACTGGCGCCTTCCTGGCCTCAGCTCCACTCCTGCCTTGCCTTTGCAACTAGTCCCCAGGCGTTCTTGTGGAGGGCTTAGTTGCCTTTGGGTTGCACACTGCCAAGCGCTCCAGCAGTGAGGGCTCTATTAGAGGCAGTGGGAGGGCAACTGCAGGGCTCCTCCAGCGGTTGCTTGACCGCCCAGACAACACAGAACGGAGAGCCCAAGGCTCACAGGGCCCCTGGCTGGGGTCTGCAGCCCCACACACCGGAGGGGAATTCCGGGAGCGCCCAGAAGGTGCCAGACAGACGTCATATTCCTAGTCCTCTCCTCCCCAGCAGAGACGTATGCAGGTGGTTGGGGCCTGCCCTTGAGTGTCTGAACTCCCTTTCACATCCCCAGCTTAGGGAAGCAGCTCCTCAACTAAGACCTGTAGGAGGCGCGGGGTGCCCCCGCCGGGAACTCTAGTTTACAGCATGCCGGAAGCGAGCCTCCTCAGTATAAGAGAAGGCAGCCCAGCTGCGTGCGGATGCAATCAGTACTTTGGCCGAGCCGAGTGCCCCTCCAGTACGGCAGAGCTCCAGCTCTGCTCAAAGGCCCAATCTCTCATAGTTGCTGGCGTGAGCCTCCTGTGCCCTGGGCGAGCCTTGCCCAGACTTGCCTCGCGTTAGGCTTCCAGTCCAGAAAGGAGCGGGCTGCAGGAGATTGGGAGATGCTACAGGCGCCTTCCTGGCCTCAGCTCCACTCCTGCCTTGCCTTTGCACCTAGTCCCCAGGCGTTCTTGTGGAGGGCTTAGTTGCCGGTGGGTTGCACACTGCCAAGCGCTCCAGCAGTGAGGCCTCTGTCAGAGGCAAAGGGAGGGCTACTGCAAGTCGCCGCTTTCGTTTGCTTGACCGCCCAGAATCAGCACAGCACGGAGAGCACAAGGCTCACAGGGCCCCTGGCTGGGGTCTGCAGCCCCACACACCGGAGGTGAACTCCGGGAGCGCCCAGAAGGTGCCTGAAAGACGTCATTTCCCTAGTGCTCTCCTCCCCAGCAGAGACGTGTGCAGGTGTTTGGGGCCTGCCCCTGCGTGTCTGGGCTCCCGTCCACATCCCCAGCTCAGGGAAGGAGTTCCTGAGCTAAGACCTGTGGGAGGCGCAGGGGGCCCCGCCTGCAAGCCTAGTTTACAGCATGCGGGAAGCGAGCCTCCTCGGGAGAAATGAAGGCAGGCCGGCTGCGTGCGGCTGCATTCACTGCTTGGGCGGAGCCGAGTGCGCTTCCAGTACGGCAGAGCTCCAGCACTGCTCAGAGGCCCGATCTGGCAGAGTTGCTGGCGTGAGGCTGCTCTGCCCTGGGCGAGCCTTGCCCAGACTTGCCTCGCACATAGGCTTCCAGTCCAGAAAGGAGTAGGCTGCGCGAGACTGGGAGATGCTACTGGCGCCTTCCTGGCCTCAGCTCCACTCCTGCCTTGCCTTTGCACCTAGTCCCCAGGCGTTCTTGTGGACGGCTTAGTTGCCAGTGTGTTGCACACTGCCAAGCGCTCCAGCAGTGAGGGCTCTATTAGAGGCAAAGGGAGGGCAACTGCAAGTTTCCTCTTGCGGTTGCTTGACCGCCCAGACTCAGCACAGCACGGAAAGCCCAAGGCTCACAGGGCCCCTGGCTGGTGTCTGCAGCCCCACACACGCGGAAACTGAGTCGGTGAGCGCCCAGGAGGTGCCTGACAAACGTCATTTCGCTAGTACTCTCCTCCCCAGCAGAGACGTGTGCAGGTGCTTGGGGCCTGCCCCTGCGTGTCTGGGCTCCCGTCCACAGCCCCAGCTCAGGGAAGCAGCTCTTGAGCCAAGACCTGTGGGAGGCGCAGGGGGCCCCTCCTGGCAGCCTAGTTTACAGCATGCGGGAAGCGAGCCTCCTCGGAAGAAGAGACGGCAGCCCTGCTGTGTGCGGCTGCATTCACTGCTTTGGCGGAGGCGAGTGCGCCTCCAATACGGCAGAGCTCCAGCTCTGCTCAGAGTCCGGATCTGGCAGAGTTGCTTGAGTTAGGCTGCTCTTTCCGGGGCGAGCCTTGCCCAGACTTGCCTCGCACATAGGCTTCCAGTCCAGGAAGGAGCGGGCTGCGCGAGACTGGGAGATGCTGCTGGCGCCTTCCTCGCCTCAGCTCCACTCCTGCCTTGCCTTTGCACCTAGTTCCCAGGCGTTCCTGTGGAGGGCTTAGTTGCCGGGGGGTTGCACACTGCCAAGCGCTCCAGCAGTGAGGGCTCTATTAGAAGCAATGGGAGGGCAACTGCAGGGCTCCTCCAGCGGCTGCTTGACAGCCCAGACTCAGCAGAGCACGGAGAGCACAAGGCTCACAGGGCCCCTGGCTGGGGTCTGCAGCCCCACACACGCGGAGGCCGAGTCGCTGAGTGCGCAGAAGGTGCCTGACAGACGTCATTTCCCTAGTGCTCTCCTCCCCAGCAGAGACGTGAGCAGGTGGTTGGGGCCTACCCCTGCGTGTCTGGGCTCCTGTCCACAGCCCCAGCTCAGGGAAGCAGCTCCTGAGCCAAGACCTGTGGGAGGCGCAGGGGGCTCCGCCTGGAAGCCTAGTTTAGAGCATGCGTGAAGCGAGACTCCTCGGGATAAGAGGAGCTAGCCCAGCTGCGTGCGGCTGCAATCAATACTTTGGCGGAGCCGAGTGCCCCTCCAGTACGGCCGTGCTCCAGCTCTGCTCAGAGGCCCGATCTGGCAGAGTTGCTGGCGTGAGGCTGCTCTGCCCTGGGCGAGCATTGCCCAGACTTGCCTCGCGGCTAGGCTTCCAGTCCAGGAAGGAGCAGGCTGCGTGAGACTGGGAGATGCTACTGGCGCCTTCCTGGCCTCAGCTCCACTCCTGCCTTGCCTTTGCACCTAGTCCCCAGGCGTTCTTGTGGAGGGCTTAGTTGCCGGTGGGTTGCACACTGCCAAGCGCTCCAGCAGTGAGGGCTCTATTAGAGGCAGTGGGAGGGCAACTGCAGGGCTCCTCCAGCGGTTGCTTGACCGCCCAGACAACACAGAACGGAGAGCCCAAGGCTCACAGGGCCCCTGGCTGGGGTCTGCAGCCCCACACACCGGAGGGGAATTCCGGGAGCGCCCAGAAGGTGCCAGACAGACGTCATATTCCTAGTCCTCTCCTCCCCAGCAGAGACGTATGCAGGTGGTTGGGGCCTGCCCTTGAGTGTCTGAACTCCCTTTCACATCCCCAGCTTAGGGAAGCAGCTCCTCAACTAAGACCTGTAGGAGGCGCGGGGTGCCCCCGCCGGGAACTCTAGTTTACAGCATGCCGGAAGCGAGCCTCCTCAGTACAAGAGAAGGCAGCCCAGCTGCGTGCGGATGCAATCAGTACTTTGGCCGAGCCGAGTGCCCCTCCAGTACGGCAGAGCTCCAGCTCTGCTCAAAGGCCCAATCTCTCATAGTTGCTGGCGTGAGCCTCCTGTGCCCTGGGCGAGCCTTGCCCAGACTTGCCTCGCGTTAGGCTTCCAGTCCAGAAAGGAGCGGGCTGCAGGAGATTGGGAGATGCTACAGGCGCCTTCCTGGCCTCAGCTCCACTCCTGCCTTGCCTTTGCACCTAGTCCCCAGGCGTTCTTGTGGAGGGCTTAGTTGCCGGTGGGTTGCACACTGCCAAGCGCTCCAGCAGTGAGGCCTCTGTCAGAGGCAAAGGGAGGGCTACTGCAAGTCGCCGCTTTCGTTTGCTTGACCGCCCAGAATCAGCACAGCACGGAGAGCACAAGGCTCACAGGGCCCCTGGCTGGGGTCTGCAGCCCCACACACCAGAGGTGAACTCCGGGAGCGCCCAGAAGGTGCCTGAAAGACGTCATTTCCCTAGTGCTCTCCTCCCCAGCAGAGACGTGTGCAGGTGTTTGGGGCCTGCCCCTGCGTGCCTGGGCTCCCGTCCACATCCCCAGCTCAGGGAAGGAGTTCCTGAGCTAAGACCTGTGGGAGGCGCAGGGGGCCCCGCCTGCAAGCCTAGTTTACAGCATGCGGGAAGCGAGCCTCCTCGGGAGAAGTGAAGGCAGGCCGGCTGCGTGCGGCTGCATTCACTGCTTGGGCGGAGCCGAGTGCGCTTCCAGTACGGCAGAGCTCCAGCACTGCTCAGACGCCCGATCTGGCAGAGTTGCTGGCGTGAGGCTGCTCTGCCCTGGGCGAGCCTTGCCCAGACTTGCCTCGCACATAGGCTTCCAGTCCAGAAAGGAGTAGGCTGCGCGAGACTGGGAGATGCTACTGGCGCCTTCCTGGCCTCAGCTCCACTCCTGCCTTGCCTTTGCACCTAGTCCCCAGGCGTTCTTGTGGACGGCTTAGTTGCCAGTGTGTTGCACACTGCCAAGCGCTCCAGCAGTGAGGGCTCTATTAGAGGCAAAGGGAGGGCAACTGCAAGTTTCCTCTTGCGGTTGCTTGACCGCCCAGACTCAGCACAGCACGGAAAGCCCAAGGCTCACAGGGCCCCTGGCTGGTGTCTGCAGCCCCACACACGCGGAAACTGAGTCGGTGAGCGCCCAGGAGGTGCCTGACAAACGTCATTTCGCTAGTACTCTCCTCCCCAGCAGAGACGTGTGCAGGTGCTTGGGGCCTGCCCCTGCGTGTCTGGGCTCCCGTCCACAGCCCCAGCTCAGGGAAGCAGCTCTTGAGCCAAGACCTGTGGGAGGCGCAGGGGGCCCCTCCTGGCAGCCTAGTTTACAGCATGCGGGAAGCGAGCCTCCTCGGGAGAAGAGACGGCAGCCCTGCTGTGTGCGGCTGCATTCACTGCTTTGGCGGAGGCGAGTGCGCCTCCAATACGGCAGAGCTCCAGCTCTGCTCAGAGTCCGGATCTGGCAGAGTTGCTTGAGTTAGGCTGCTCTTTCCGGGGCGAGCCTTGCCCAGACTTGCCTCGCACATAGGCTTCCAGTCCAGGAAGGAGCGGGCTGCGCGAGACTGGGAGATGCTGCTGGCGCCTTCCTCGCCTCAGCTCCACTCCTGCCTTGCCTTTGCACCTAGTTCCCAGGCGTTCCTGTGGAGGGCTTAGTTGCCGGTGGGTTGCACACTGCCAAGCGCTCCAGCAGTGAGGGCTCTATTAGAGGCAATGGGAGGGCAACTGCAGGGCTCCTCCAGCGGCTGCTTGACAGCCCAGACTCAGCAGAGCACGGAGAGCACAAGGCTCACAGGGCCCCTGGCTGGGGTCTGCAGCCCCACACACGCGGAGGCCGAGTCGGTGAGTGCGCAGAAGGTGCCTGACAGACGTCATTTCCCTAGTGCTCTCCTCCCCAGCAGAGACGTGAGCAGGTGGTTGGGGCCTACCCCTGCGTGTCTGGGCTCCTGTCCACAGCCCCAGCTCAGGGAAGCAGCTCCTGAGCCAAGTCCTGTGGGAGGCGCAGGGGGCTCCGCCTGGAAGCCTAGTTTAGAGCATGCGTGAAGCGAGACTCCTCGGGATAAGAGGAGCTAGCCCAGCTGCGTGCGGCTGCAATCAATACTTTGGCGGTGCCGAGTGCCCCTCCAGTACGGCCGTGCTCCAGCTCTGCTCAGAGGCCCGATCTGGCAGAGTTGCTGGCGTGAGGCTGCTCTGCCCTGGGCGAGCATTGCCCAGACTTGCCTCGCGGCTAGGCTTCCAGTCCAGGAAGGAGCAGGCTGCGTGAGACTGGGAGATGCTACTGGCGCCTTCCTGGCCTCAGCTCCACTCCTGCCTTGCCTTTGCACCTAGTCCCCAGGCGTTCTTGTGGAGGGCTTAGTTGCCGGTGGGTTGCACACTGCCAAGCGCTCCAGCAGTGAGGGCTCTATAAGAGGCAAAGGGAGGGCTACTGAAAGTCGCCTCTTGCGTTTGCTTGACCGCCCAGACTCAGCACAGCACGGAAAGCACAAGGCTCACAGGGCCCCTGGCTGGGGTCTGCAGCCCCACACACCAGAGGCGAACTTCGGGAGCGCACAGAAGTTGCCTGACAGACGTCATTTCCCTAGTGCTCTCTTCCCCGCAGAGACGTGTGCAGGTGGTTTGGATCTGCCCCTGCGTGTCTGGGCTCCCGTCAACAGCCCCAGCTCAGGGAAGCAGCTCCTCAGCCAAGACCTGTAGGAGGCGCGGGGCGCCCCCGCCTGGAAGCCTAGTGCACAGCATGCGGGAAGCGAGCCTCCTTGGGAGAGGTGGAGGCATCCCAGACCAGTGAGGCTGCAATCACTGCTTGGGCGGAGCCGAGTGCGCTTCCTCTACGGCAAAGTTCCAGCTCTGCTCAGAGGCCCGATCTGGCAGAGTGCTGGCGTGAGGCTGCTGTGCTCTCGGCGAGCCTTGCCCAGACTTGCCTCGTGGCTAGGCTTCCAGTCCAGAACGGAGCGGGCTACGTGAGACTGGGAGTTGCTACTGGCGCCTTCCTGGCCTCAGCTCCACTCCTGCCTTGCCTTTGCACCTAGTCCCCAGGCGTTCTTGTGGAGGGCTTAGTTGCCGGTGGGTTGCACACTGCCAAGCGCTCCAGCAGTGAGGGATCTATTAGAGGCAATGGGAGGGCAACTGCAGGGCTCCTCCAGCGGTTGCTTGACCGCCCAGACTCAGCACAGCACGGAGAGCACAAGGCTCACAGGGCCCCTGGCAGGGGTCTGCAGCCCCACACACGCGGAGGCCGAGTCGGTGAGCGCACAGAAGGTGCCTGACAGACGTCATTTCCCTAGTGCTCTCCTCCCCAGCAGAGACGTGTGCAGGTGGTTGGAGCCTGCCCCTGCGTGTCTGGGCTCCTGTCCACAGACCCAGCTCAGGGAAGCAGCTCCTGAGCCAAGACCTTTGGGAGGCGCAGAGGGCCCCGCCTGGAAACCTAGTTTACAGCATGCGGGAAGCGAGACTCCTCGGGAGAAGAGAAGCCAGCCCAGGTGCGTGCGGCTGCAATCAATACTTTGGCGGAGCCGAGTGCCCCTCCAGTACGGCAGTGCTCCAGCTCTGCTCAGAGGCCCGATCTGGCAGAGTTGCTTGCGTGAGGCTGCTCTGCCCAGGGCGAGCCTTGCCCAGACTTGCCTCGCGGCTAGGCTTCCAGTCCAGGAAGGAGCAGGCTGCGTGAGACTGGGAGATGCTACTGGCGCCTTCCTGGCCTCAGCTACACTCCTGCCTTGCCTTTGCACCTAGTCCCCAGGCGTTCTTGTGGAGGGCTTAGTTGCCGGTGGGTTGCACACTGCCAAGCGCTCCAGCAGTGAGGCCTCTGTCAGAGGCAAAGGGAGGGCTACTGCAAGTCGCCGCTTTCGTTTGCTTGACCGCCCAGAATCAGCACAGCACGGAGAGCACAAGGCTCACAGGGCCCCTGGCTGGGGTCTGCAGCCCCACACACCGGAGGTGAACTCCGGGAGCGCCCAGAAGGTGCCTGAAAGACGTCATTTCCCTAGTGCTCTCCTCCCCAGCAGAGACGTGTGCAGGTGTTTGGGGCCTGCCCCTGCGTGTCTGGGCTCCCGTCCACATCCCCAGCTCAGGGAAGGAGTTCCTGAGCTAAGACCTGTGGGAGGCGCAGGGGGCCCCGCCTGCAAGCCTAGTTTACAGCATGCGGGAAGCGAGCCTCCTCGGGAGAAATGAAGGCAGGCCGGCTGCGTGCGGCTGCATTCACTGCTTGGGCGGAGCCGAGTGCGCTTCCAGTACGGCAGAGCTCCAGCACTGCTCAGAGGCCCGATCTGGCAGAGTTGCTGGCGTGAGGCTGCTCTGCCCTGGGCGAGCCTTGCCCAGACTTGCCTCGCACATAGGCTTCCAGTCCAGAAAGGAGTAGGCTGCGCGAGACTGGGAGATGCTACTGGCGCCTTCCTGGCCTCAGCTCCACTCCTGCCTTGCCTTTGCACCTAGTCCCCAGGCGTTCTTGTGGACGGCTTAGTTGCCAGTGTGTTGCACACTGCCAAGCGCTCCAGCAGTGAGGGCTCTATTAGAGGCAAAGGGAGGGCAACTGCAAGTTTCCTCTTGCGGTTGCTTGACCGCCCAGACTCAGCACAGCACGGAAAGCCCAAGGCTCACAGGGCCCCTGGCTGGTGTCTGCAGCCCAACACACGCGGAAACTGAGTCGGTGAGCGCCCAGGAGGTGCCTGACAAACGTCATTTCGCTAGTACTCTCCTCCCCAGCAGAGACGTGTGCAGGTGCTTGGGGCCTGCCCCTGCGTGTCTGGGCTCCCGTCCACAGCCCCAGCTCAGGGAAGCAGCTCTTGAGCCAAGACCTGTGGGAGGCGCAGGGGGCCCCTCCTGGCAGCCTAGTTTACAGCATGCGGGAAGCGAGCCTCCTCGGAAGAAGAGACGGCAGCCCTGCTGTGTGCGGCTGCATTCACTGCTTTGGCGGAGGCGAGTGCGCCTCCAATACGGCAGAGCTCCAGCTCTGCTCAGAGTCCGGATCTGGCAGAGTTGCTTGAGTTAGGCTGCTCTTTCCGGGGCGAGCCTTGCCCAGACTTGCCTCGCACATAGGCTTCCAGTCCAGGAAGGAGCGGGCTGCGCGAGACTGGGAGATGCTGCTGGCGCCTTCCTCGCCTCAGCTCCACTCCTGCCTTGCCTTTGCACCTAGTTCCCAGGCGTTCCTGTGGAGGGCTTAGTTGCCGGGGGGTTGCACACTGCCAAGCGCTCCAGCAGTGAGGGCTCTATTAGAAGCAATGGGAGGGCAACTGCAGGGCTCCTCCAGCGGCTGCTTGACAGCCCAGACTCAGCAGAGCACGGAGAGCACAAGGCTCACAGGGCCCCTGGCTGGGGTCTGCAGCCCCACACACGCGGAGGCCGAGTCGCTGAGTGCGCAGAAGGTGCCTGACAGACGTCATTTCCCTAGTGCTCTCCTCCCCAGCAGAGACGTGAGCAGGTGGTTGGGGCCTACCCCTGCGTGTCTGGGCTCCTGTCCACAGCCCCAGCTCAGGGAAGCAGCTCCTGAGCCAAGACCTGTGGGAGGCGCAGGGGGCTCCGCCTGGAAGCCTAGTTTAGAGCATGCGTGAAGCGAGACTCCTCGGGATAAGAGGAGCTAGCCCAGCTGCGTGCGGCTGCAATCAATACTTTGGCGGAGCCGAGTGCCCGTCCAGTACGGCCGTGCTCCAGCTCTGCTCAGAGGCCCGATCTGGCAGAGTTGCTGGCGTGAGGCTGCTCTGCCCTGGGCGAGCATTGCCCAGACTTGCCTCGCGGCTAGGCTTCCAGTCCAGGAAGGAGCAGGCTGCGTGAGACTGGGAGATGCTACTGGCGCCTTCCTGGCCTCAGCTCCACTCCTGCCTTGCCTTTGCACCTAGTCCCCAGGCGTTCTTGTGGAGGGCTTAGTTGCCGGTGGGTTGCACACTGCCAAGCGCTCCAGCAGTGAGGGCTCTATTAGAGGCAGTGGGAGGGCAACTGCAGGGCTCCTCCAGCGGTTGCTTGACCGCCCAGACAACACAGAACGGAGAGCCCAAGGCTCACAGGGCCCCTGGCTGGGGTCTGCAGCCCCACACACCGGAGGGGAATTCCGGGAGCGCCCAGAAGGTGCCAGACAGACGTCATATTCCTAGTCCTCTCCTCCCCAGCAGAGACGTATGCAGGTGGTTGGGGCCTGCCCTTGAGTGTCTGAACTCCCTTTCACATCCCCAGCTTAGGGAAGCAGCTCCTCAACTAAGACCTGTAGGAGGCGCGGGGTGCCCCCGCCGGGAACTCTAGTTTACAGCATGCCGGAAGCGAGCCTCCTCAGTACAAGAGAAGGCAGCCCAGCTGCGTGCGGATGCAATCAGTACTTTGGCCGAGCCGAGTGCCCCTCCAGTACGGCAGAGCTCCAGCTCTGCTCAAAGGCCCAATCTCTCATAGTTGCTGGCGTGAGCCTCCTGTGCCCTGGGCGAGCCTTGCCCAGACTTGCCTCGCGTTAGGCTTCCAGTCCAGAAAGGAGCGGGCTGCAGGAGATTGGGAGATGCTACAGGCGCCTTCCTGGCCTCAGCTCCACTCCTGCCTTGCCTTTGCACCTAGTCCCCAGGCGTTCTTGTGGAGGGCTTAGTTGCCGGTGGGTTGCACACTGCCAAGCGCTCCAGCAGTGAGGCCTCTGTCAGAGGCAAAGGGAGGGCTACTGCAAGTCGCCGCTTTCGTTTGCTTGACCGCCCAGAATCAGCACAGCACGGAGAGCACAAGGCTCACAGGGCCCCTGGCTGGGGTCTGCAGCCCCACACACCAGAGGTGAACTCCGGGAGCGCCCAGAAGGTGCCTGAAAGACGTCATTTCCCTAGTGCTCTCCTCCCCAGCAGAGACGTGTGCAGGTGTTTGGGGCCTGCCCCTGCGTGTCTGGGCTCCCGTCCACATCCCCAGCTCAGGGAAGGAGTTCCTGAGCTAAGACCTGTGGGAGGCGCAGGGGGCCCCGCCTGCAAGCCTAGTTTACAGCATGCGGGAAGCGAGCCTCCTCGGGAGAAGTGAAGGCAGGCCGGCTGCGTGCGGCTGCATTCACTGCTTGGGCGGAGCCGAGTGCGCTTCCAGTACGGCAGAGCTCCAGCACTGCTCAGACGCCCGATCTGGCAGAGTTGCTGGCGTGAGGCTGCTCTGCCCTGGGCGAGCCTTGCCCAGACTTGCCTCGCACATAGGCTTCCAGTCCAGAAAGGAGTAGGCTGCGCGAGACTGGGAGATGCTACTGGCGCCTTCCTGGCCTCAGCTCCACTCCTGCCTTGCCTTTGCACCTAGTCCCCAGGCGTTCTTGTGGACGGCTTAGTTGCCAGTGTGTTGCACACTGCCAAGCGCTCCAGCAGTGAGGGCTCTATTAGAGGCAAAGGGAGGGCAACTGCAAGTTTCCTCTAGCGGTTGCTTGACCGCCCAGACTCAGCACAGCACGGAAAGCCCAAGGCTCACAGGGCCCCTGGCTGGTGTCTGCAGCCCCACACACGCGGAAACTGAGTCGGTGAGCGCCCAGGAGGTGCCTGACAAACGTCATTTCGCTAGTACTCTCCTCCCCAGCAGAGACGTGTGCAGGTGCTTGGGGCCTGCCCCTGCGTGTCTGGGCTCCCGTCCACAGCCCCAGCTCAGGGAAGCAGCTCTTGAGCCAAGACCTGTGGGAGGCGCAGGGGGCCCCTCCTGGCAGCCTAGTTTACAGCATGCGGGAAGCGAGCCTCCTCGGGAGAAGAGACGGCAGCCCTGCTGTGTGCGGCTGCATTCACTGCTTTGGCGGAGGCGAGTGCGCCTCCAATACGGCAGAGCTCCAGCTCTGCTCAGAGTCCGGATCTGGCAGAGTTGCTTGAGTTAGGCTGCTCTTTCCGGGGCGAGCCTTGCCCAGTCTTGCCTCGCACATAGGCTTCCAGTCCAGGAAGGAGCGGGCTGCGCGAGACTGGGAGATGCTGCTGGCGCCTTCCTCGCCTCAGCTCCACTCCTGCCTTGCCTTTGCACCTAGTTCCCAGGCGTTCCTGTGGAGGGCTTAGTTGCCGGTGGGTTGCACACTGCCAAGCGCTCCAGCAGTGAGGGCTCTATTAGAGGCAATGGGAGGGCAACTGCAGGGCTCCTCCAGCGGCTGCTTGACAGCCCAGACTCAGCAGAGCACGGAGAGCACAAGGCTCACAGGGCCCCTGGCTGGGGTCTGCAGCCTCACACACGCGGAGGCCGAGTCGGTGAGTGCGCAGAAGGTGCCTGACAGACGTCATTTCCCTAGTGCTCTCCTCCCCAGCAGAGACGTGAGCAGGTGGTTGGGGCCTACCCCTGCGTGTCTGGGCTCCTGTCCACAGCCCCAGCTCAGGGAAGCAGCTCCTGAGCCAAGTCCTGTGGGAGGCGCAGGGGGCTCCGCCTGGAAGCCTAGTTTAGAGCATGCGTGAAGCGAGACTCCTCGGGATAAGAGGAGCTAGCCCAGCTGCGTGCGGCTGCAATCAATACTTTGGCGGAGCCGAGTGCCCCTCCAGTACGGCCGTGCTCCAGCTCTGCTCAGAGGCCCGATCTGGCAGAGTTGCTGGCGTGAGGCTGCTCTGCCCTGGGCGAGCATTGCCCAGACTTGCCTCGCGGCTAGGCTTCCAGTCCAGGAAGGAGCAGGCTGCGTGAGACTGGGAGATGCTACTGGCGCCTTCCTGGCCTCAGCTCCACTCCTGCCTTGCCTTTGCACCTAGTCCCCAGGCGTTCTTGTGGAGGGCTTAGTTGCCGGTGGGTTGCACACTGCCAAGCGCTCCAGCAGTGAGGGCTCTATAAGAGGCAAAGGGAGGGCTACTGAAAGTCGCCTCTTGCGTTTGCTTGACCGCCCAGACTCAGCACAGCACGGAAAGCACAAGGCTCACAGGGCCCCTGGCTGGGGTCTGCAGCCCCACACACCAGAGGCGAACTTCGGGAGCGCACAGAAGTTGCCTGACAGACGTCATTTCCCTAGTGCTCTCTTCCCCGCAGAGACGTGTGCAGGTGGTTTGGATCTGCCCCTGCGTGTCTGGGCTCCCGTCAACAGCCCCAGCTCAGGGAAGCAGCTCCTCAGCCAAGACCTGTAGGAGGCGCGGGGCGCACCCGCCTGGAAGCCTAGTGCACAGCATGCGGGAAGCGAGCCTCCTTGGGAGAGGTGGAGGCATCCCAGACCAGTGAGGCTGCAATCACTGCTTGGGCGGAGCCGAGTGCGCTTCCTCTACGGCAAAGTTCCAGCTCTGCTCAGAGGCCCGATCTGGCAGAGTGCTGGCGTGAGGCTGCTGTGCTCTCG
Organism: Capricornis sumatraensis; assembly: GCF_032405125.1. NCBI lineage: Eukaryota > Metazoa > Chordata > Mammalia > Artiodactyla > Bovidae > Capricornis > Capricornis sumatraensis. The sequence goes on from NW_027184629.1 coordinate 1,605,063, forward strand.
GCGAGCCTTGCCCAGACTTGCCTCGTGGCTAGGCTTCCAGTCCAGAACGGAGCGGGCTACGTGAGACTGGGAGTTGCTACTGGCGCCTTCCTGGCCTCAGCTCCACTCCTGCCTTGCCTTTGCACCTAGTCCCCAGGCGTTCTTGTGGAGGGCTTAGTTGCCGGTGGGTTGCACACTGCCAAGCGCTCCAGCAGTGAGGGATCTATTAGAGGCAATGGGAGGGCAACTGCAGGGCTCCTCCAGCGGTTGCTTGACCGCCCAGACTCAGCACAGCACGGAGAGCACAAGGCTCACAGGGCCCCTGGCAGGGGTCTGCAGCCCCACACACGCGGAGGCCGAGTCGGTGAGCGCACAGAAGGTGCCTGACAGACGTCATTTCCCTAGTGCTCTCCTCCCCAGCAGAGACGTGTGCAGGTGGTTGGAGCCTGCCCCTGCGTGTCTGGGCTCCTGTCCACAGCCCCAGCTCAGGGAAGCAGCTCCTGAGCCAAGACCTTTGGGAGGCGCAGAGGGCCCCGCCTGGAAACCTAGTTTACAGCATGCGGGAAGCGAGACTCCTCGGGAGAAGAGAAGCCAGCCCAGGTGCGTGCGGCTGCAATCAATACTTTGGCGGAGCCGAGTGCCCCTCCAGTACGGCAGTGCTCCAGCTCTGCTCAGAGGCCCGATCTGGCAGAGTTGCTTGCGTGAGGCTGCTCTGCCCAGGGCGAGCCTTGCCCAGACTTGCCTCGCGGCTAGGCTTCCAGTCCAGGAAGGAGCAGGCTGCGTGAGACTGGGAGATGCTACTGGCGCCTTCCTGGCCTCAGCTACACTCCTGCCTTGCCTTTGCACCTAGTCCCCAGGCGTTCTTGTGGAGGGCTTAGTTGCCGGTGGGTTGCACACTGCCAAGCGCTCCAGCAGTGTGGGCTCTATTAGAGGCAATGGGAGGGCAACTGCAGGGCTTCTCCAGCGGTTGCTTGACCGCCAGACAGCACAGCACGGAGAGCCCAAGGCTCACAGGGCCCCTGGCTGTGGTCTGCAGCCCCACACATCGGAGGGGAATTCCGGAAGCGCCCAGAATATGCCTGACAGACGTCATTTTCCTAGTGCTCTCCTCCCCAGCAGAGACGTGTGCAGGTGGTTGGGGCCTGCCCTTGAGTGTCTGGACTCCCTTCCACAGCCCCAGCTCAAGGAAGCAGCTCCTCAGCTAAGACCTGTAGGAGGCGCGGGGCGCCCCCGCCGGGAAGCCTAGTTTACAGCATGCCGGAAGCGAGCCTCCTCAGTACAAGAGAAGGCAGCCCAGCTGCATGCGAATGCAATCAGTACTTTGGCGGAGCCGAGTGTCCCTCCAGTACGGCAGAGCTCCAGCTCTGCTCAAAGGTCCGATCTCTCATAGTTGCTGGCGTGAGCCTCCTGTGCCCTGGGCGAGCCTTGCCCAGACTTGCCTCGCGTAGGCTTCCTGTCCAGAAAGGAGCGGGCTGCGCGAGACTGGGAGATGCTACTGGCGCCATCCTGGCCTCAGCTCCACTCCTTCCTTGCATTTGCAGCTAGTCCCCAGGCGTTCTTGTGAAGGACTTAGTTGCCGGTGGGTTGCACACTGCCAAGCGCTCCAGCAGTGAGGGCTCTATTAGCGGCAATGGGAGGGCAACTGCAGGGCTCCTCCAGCGGTTGCTTGACCGCCCAGACTTAGCACAGCACGGAGAGCAAAAGGCTCACAGGGCCCCTGGCTGGGGTCTGCAGCCCCACACTCCGGAGGTGAACTCCGGGAGAGCCCAGAAGGTGCCTGAGAGACGTCATTTCCCTAGTACTCTCCTTCCCAGCAGAGACGTGTGCAGGTGGTTGGGGCCTGCCCCTACGTGTCTGGGCTCCCGTCCACAGCCCCAGCTCAGGGAAACAGCTCCTGAGTCAAGACCTTTGGGAGGCCCGGGGGGCCTCGCCTGGATGCCTAGTTTACAGCATGCGGGCAGCGAGCCTCCTCGGGAGAAGAGAAGGCAGCCCGGCTGCGTGCTGCTGCATTCACTGCTTGGGCGGAGCCGAGTGCGCTTCTAGTACGGCAGAGCTCCGGCACTGCTCAGAGGCCCGATCTGGCAGAGTTGCTGGCGTGAGGCTGCTCTGCCCTGGGCGAGCCTTGCCCAGACTTGCCTCGCGTAGGCTTCCTGTTCAGAAAGGAGCGGGCTGCGCGAGACTGGGAGATGCTCCTGGCGCCTTCCTGGCCTCAGCTCCACTCCTGCCTTGCCTTTGCAGCTAGTCCCCAGGCGTTCTTGTGGACGGCTTAGTTGCCGGTGTGTTGCACACTGCCAAGCGCTCCAGCAGTGAGGGCTCTATTAGAGGCAAAGGGAGGGAAAATGCAAGTTTCCTTTTGCGGTTGCTTGACCGCCCAGACTCAGCACAGCACGGAGAGCCCAAGGCTCACAGGGCCCCTGGCTGGGGTCTGCAGCCCCACACACGCGGAGGCTGACTCGGTGAGCGCCCAGAAGGTGCCTGACAGACGTCATTTCGCTAGTGCTCTCCTCCCCAGCAGAGACGTGTGCAGGTGCTTGGGGCCTGCCCCTGCGTGTCTGGGCTCCCGTCCACAGCCCCAGCTCAGGGAACCAGCTCCTGAGCCAAGACCTGTGGGAGGCGCAGGGGGCCCTTACTGGAAGCCTAGTTTACAGCATGCGGGAAGTGAGCCTACTCGGGAGAAGAGAAGGCAGCCCTGCTGTGTGCGGCTGCATTCACTGCTTTGGCGTAGCCGAGTGTGCCTCCAGTACAGCAGAGCTCCAGCTCTGCTCAAGGCTAGATCTGGCAGAGCTTCTGGCGTGAGGCTGCTCTGCCCTGGGCGAACCTTGCCCAGACTTGCCTCGCGGCTAGGCTTCCAGTCCAGGAAGGAGCAGGCTGCGCGAGACTGAGAGATGCTACTGGCGCCTTCCTGGCCTCAGCTCCACTCCTGCCTTGCCTTTGCACCTAGTCCCCAGGCGTTCTTGTGGAGGGCTTAGTTGCCGGTGGGTTGCACACTGCCAAGCTCTCCAGCAGTGAGGGCTCTATTAGACGCAATGGGAGGGCAACTGCAGGGCTCCTCCAGCGGTTGCTTGACCGCCCAGACTCAGCACAGCACGGAGAGCACAAGGCTCACAGGGCCCCTGGCTGGGGTCTGCAGCCCCACACACCGGAGGTGAACTCCGGGAGCGCCCAGAAGGTGCCTGAGTGCCGTCATTTCCCTAGTGCTCTCCTCCCAGGCAGAGACGTGTGCAGGTGGTTGGGCCCTGCCCCTGCGTGTCTGAGCTCCCGTTCACAGCCCAAGCTCAGGGAAGCAGCTCCTGAGCCAAGACCTGTGGGAGGCGCAGGTGGCCCCGCCTGGAAGCCTAGATTACAGCATGCGGGAAGCGAGCCTCCTCCGGAGAAGAGAAGGCAGCCCTGCTGTGTGCGGCTGCATTCACTGCTTTGGTGGAGCCGAGTGCACCTCCAGTACGGCAGAGGTCCAGCTCTGCTCAGAGGCCCGATCTGGCAGAGTTGCTGGCGTGAGGCTGCTCTGCCCTGGGCGAGCCTTGCCCAAACTTGATTCGCGGCTAGGCTTCCTCTCCAGGAAGAAGCAGGCTGCGCGAGACTGGGAGATGCTCCTGGAGCCTTCCTGGCCTCAGTTCCACTCCTGCCTTGCCTTTGCACCTAGTCCCCAGGCGTTCTTGTGGAGGGCTTAGTTGCCGGTGGGTTGCACACTGCCAAGCGCTCCAGCAGTGAGGGCTCTATTAGAGGCAATGGGAGGGCAAATGCAGGGCTCCTCCAGCGGTTGCTTGACCGCCCAGACTCAGCACAGCACGGAGAGCACAAGGCTCACAGGGCCCCTGGCTGGGGTCTGCAGCCCCACACACCGGAGGGGAACTCCCGGAGCGCCCAGAAGGTGCCTGACAGACGTCATTTCCCTAGTGCTTTCCTGTCCAGCAGAGACGTGTGCAGGTGGTTGGGGCCTGGCCTTGAGTGTCTGGACTCCCTTCCACAGCCCCAGCTCAGGGAAGCAGCTCCTCAGCTAAGACCTGTAGGAGGCGCGGGGCGCCCCCGCCTGGAAGCCCAGTTTATAGCATGCCGGAAGCGAGCCTCCTCAGTACAAGAGAAGGCAGCCCAGCTGCGTGCGGCTGCAATCAGTACTTTGGCGGAGCCGAGTGCCCCTCCAGTACGGGAGAGCTCCAGCTCTGCTCAGAGGCCCGATCTGGCAGAGTTGCTGGCGTGAGGCTGCTCTGCCCTGGGCGAGCCTTGCCCAGACTTGCCTCACGTTAGGCTTCCAGTCCAGAAATGAGCGGGCTGCGTGAGACTGGGAGATGCTACTGGCCCCTTCCTGGCCTCAGCTCCACTCCTGCCTTGCCTTTGCACCTAGTCCCCAGGCGTTCTTGTGGAGGGCTTAGTTGCCGGTGGGTTGCACACTGCCAAGCGCTCCAGCAGTGAGGGCTATATTAGAGGCAAAGTGAGGGCAACTGGACGTCTATTCTTACGGTTGCTTGACCGCCGAGACTCAGCACAGCACGGAGAGCACAAGGATCACAGCGCCACTGGCTGGGGTCTGCAGCCCCACTCACGCGGAGGCTGACTCGATGAGCGCCCAGAAGGTGCCTGACAGACGTCATTTACCTAGTGCTCTCCTCCCGAGCAGAGACGTGTGCAGGTGGTTAGGGACTGCCCCTGCATTTCTGGGCTCCCGTCCACAGCCCCAGCTCAGGGAAGCAGCTCCTCAACCAAGACCTGTGGGAGGCGCAGGGGGCCCCGCCTGGAAGCCTAGTTTACAGCATGCGGAACGCGAGCCTCATTGGGAGAAAGGGAGCCAGCCCAGCTGCGTGCGGCTGCAATCACTGCTTTGGCGGAGTCGAGTGCCCCTCCATTACGGCAGAGCTCCAGCTCTGCTCAGAGGCCCGATCTGGCAGAGTTGCTGGCGTGAGGCTGCTCTGCCCTGGGCGAGCATTGCCCAGACTTGCCGCACGTTAGGCTTCCAGTCCAGAAATGAGCGGGCTGCGTGACACTGGGAGATGCTACTGGCGCCTTCCTGGCCTCAGCTCCACTCCTGCCTTGCCTTTGCACCTAGTCCCCAGGCGTTCTGGTGGAGGGCTTAGTTGCCGGTGGGTTGCACACTGCCAAGCGCTCCAGCAGTGAGGGCTCTATTAGAGGCAATGGGAGGGCAAATGCAGGGCTCCTCCAGCGGTTGCTTGACCGCCCAGACTCAGCACAGCACGGAGAGCACAAGGCTCACAGGGCCTCTGGCTGGGGTCTGCATCCCCACACACCGGAGGGGAACTCCCGGAGCGCCCAGAAGGTGCCTGACAGACGTCATTTCCCTAGTGCTTTCCTCCCCAGCAGAGACGTGTGCAGGTGGTTTGTGCCTGCCCCTGCGTGTCTGGGCTCCCGTCCACAGCCCCAGCTCAGGGAAGCAGCTCCTGAGCCAAGACCTGTGGTAGGCGCAGGGGGCCCCGCCTGGAAGCCTAGTTTACAGCATGCCGGAAGCGAGCCTCCTCAGTACAAGAGAAGGCAGCCTAGCTGCGTGCGGCTGCAATCAGTACTTTGGCGGAGCCGAGTGCCGCTCCAGTATGGCAGAGCTCCAGCTCTGCTCAAAGGCCCGATTTCTCAGAGTTGCTGGCCTGAGGCTGCTGTGCCCTGGGCGAGCCTTGCCCAGACTTGCCTCGCGTTAGGCTTCCAGTCCAGAAAGGAGCGGGCTGCGCGAGACTGGGAGATGCTACTGGCGCCTTCCTGGCCTCAGCTCCACTCCTGCCTTGCCTTTGCACCTAGTCCCCAGGCGTTCTTGTGGAGGGCTTAGTTGCCGGTGGGTTGCACACTGCCACGCTCTCCAGCAGTGAGGGCTCTATTAGTGGTAATGGGAGGGCAACTGCAGGGCTCCTCCAGTGGTTGCTTGACCGCCCAGACTCAGCACAGCACGGAGAGCACAAGGCTCACAGGGCCACTGGCTGGGGTCTGCAGCCCCACACACGCGGAGAATGACTCGGTGAGCGCCCAGAAGGTGCCTGACAGACGTCATTTCCCTAGTGCTCTCCTCCCCAGCAGAGACGTGTGCAGGTGGTTTGGGCCTGCCCCTGCGTGTCTGGGCTCCCTTCCACAGCCCCAGCTCAGGGAAGCAGCTCCTGAGCCAAGACCTGTGGGAGGCGCAGGGGGCCCCGCCTGGAAGACTAGTTTACAGCATGCGGGAAGCGAGCCTCCTCGGGAGAAGAGAAGGCAGCCCTGCTGTGTGCGGCTGCATTCACTGCTTTGGCGGAGCCGAGTGTGCCTCCAGTACGGCAGAGCTCCAGCTCTGCTCAGAGGCCCGATCTGGCAGAGTTGCTGGCGTGAGGCTGCTCTGCCCTTGGCGAGCATTGCCCAGACTTGCCTCGTGGCTAGGCTTCCAGTCCAGAAAGGAGCGGGCTGCGCGAGACTGGGAGATGCTACTGGCGCGTTCCTGGGCTCAGCTCCACTCCTGCCTTGCCTTTGCACCTAGTCCCCAGGCGTTCTTGTCGAGGGCTTAGTTGGCGGTGGATTTCACCCTGCCAAGGGCTCCAGCTTGAGGGCTCTATTAGAGGCAAAGTGAGGGCAACTGGAAGTCTATACTTACGGTTGCTTGACCGCCCAGACTCAGCACAGCACGGAGAGCACAAGGCTCACAGGGCCCCTGGCTGGGGTCTGCAGCCCCACACACGCGGAGGCTGACTCGGTGAGCGCCCAGAAGGTGCCTGACAGACGTCATTTCCCTAGTGCTCTCTTCCCCAGCAGAGACGTCTGTATGTGGTTGGGGCCTGCCCCTGCGTGTCTGGGCTTCCGTCCACAGCCCCAGCTCAAGGAAGCCGCTCCTGAGCCAAGACCTGTGGGAGGCCCAGGGGGCCCCGCCTGGAAGCCTAGTTTACAGCATGCGGGAAGCGAGCCTTCTCGGAAGAAGAGAAGGCAGCCCTGCTGTGTGCGGCTACATTCACTGCTTTGGCAGAGCCGAGTGCGCCTCCAGTACGGCAGAGCTCCAGCTCTGCTCAGAGGCCCGATCTGGCAGAGTTGCTGGCGTGAGGCTGCTCTGCCCTGGGCGAGCCTTGCCCAGACTTGCCTCGCGGCTAGGCTTCCAGTCCAGAAAGGAGCAGGTTGCGCGAAACTAGGAGATGCTCCTGGCGCCTTCCTGGCCTCAGCTCCACTCCTGCCCTGCCTTTGCAGCTAGTCCCCAGGCGTTCTTTTGGAGGGCTTAGTTGCCGGTGGGTTGCACACTGCCAAGCGCTCCAGCAGTGAGGGCTCTATTAGAGGCAATGGGAGGGCAACTGCAGGGCTCCTCCAGCGATTGCTTGACCGCCCAGACTCAGCACAGCACGGAGAGCACAAGGCTCACAGGGCCCATGGCTGGGGTCTGCAGCCCCACACACGCAGTGGCTGACTCGGTGAGCGCCCAGAAGGTGCCTGACAGACGTCATTTCCCTAGGGCTCTCCTCCCCAGCAGAGACGTGTGCAGGTGGTTGGAGCCTGCCATTGAGTGCCTGGACTCCCTTCCACAGCCCCAGCTCAGGAAAGCAGCTCCTCAGCTAAGACCTGTAGGAGGCGCGGGTCGCCCCCGCCGGATAGCCTAGTTTACAGCATGCCGGAAGCGCGCCTCCTCAGTACAAGAGAAGGCAGCCCAGCCTCGAGCGGCTGCAATCAGTACTTTGGCGGAGCCGAGTGCCCCTCCAGTACGGCAGAGCTCAATCTCTGCTCAAAGGCCCGATCTCTCAGAGTTGCTGGCGTGAGGCTGCTGTGCCCTGGGCGAGCCTTGTCCAGACTTGCCTCGATTAGGCTTCCAGTCCAGAAAGGAGCGGGCTGCGCGAGACTGGGAGATGCTACTGGCGCCTTCCTGGCCTCAGCTCCACTCCTGCCTTGCCTTTGCACCTAGTCCCCAGGCGTTTTTGTGGAGGGCTTAGTTGCCGGTGGGTTGCACACTGCCAAGCGCTCCAGCACTGAGGGCTCTATTAGTGGTAATGGGAGGGCAACTGCAGGGATCCTCCATCGGTTGCTTGACCGCCCAGACTCAGCACAGCACGGAGAGCACAAGGCTCACAGGGCCACTGGCTAGGGTCTGCAGCCCCACACACGCGGAGGCTGACTCGGTGAGCCCCCAGAAGGTGCCTGACAGACGTCATTTCCCTAGTGCTCTCCTCCCCAGCAGAGACGTGTGGAGGTGGTTAGGGCCTGCCCCTGCGTTTCTGGGCTCCCGTCCACAGCCCCACCTCAGGGAAGCAGCTCCTCAGCCAAGACCTTGGGGAGGCGCAGGGGGCCCCGCCTGGAAGCCTAGTTTACAGCATGCGGGAAGCGAGCCTCCTTGGGAGAAGGGGAGGCAGCCCAGCTGCGTGCGGCTGCAATCACTGCTTTGGTGGAGCCTAGTGCCCCTCCAGTACGGCAGAGCTCCAGCTCAGCTCAGAGGCCCGATCTGGCAGAGTTGCTGGCGTCAGGCTGCTCTGCCCTGGGCGATCTTTGCCCAGACTTGCCTCACGTTAGGCTTCCAGTCCAGAAAGGAGACGGCTGCGGTAGACTGGGAGATGCTCCTGGCGCCTTCCTGGCCTCAGCTCCACTCCTGCCTTGCCTTTGCACTTAGTCCCCAGGCGTTCTTGTGGAGGGCTAAGTTGCTGGTGGGTTGCAAACTGCCAAGCGCTCCAGCAGTGAGGGCTCTATTAGAGGCAATGGGAGGGCAACTGCAGGGCTCCTCCAGCGGTTGCTTGACCGCCCAGACTCAGCACAGCACGGAGAGCACAAGGCTCAAAGGGCCCCTGCCTAGGGTCTGCAGCCACACACACGCGGAGGCTGACTCGGTGAGCGCCCAGAAAGTGCCTGACAGACGTCATTTCCCTAGTGCTCTTTTCCCCAGCAGAGACGTGTGCAGGTGTTTGGGGCCTGCCCCTTCTTGTCTGCGCTCCCGTCCACAGCCCAAGCTCAGGGAAGCAGCTCCTAAGCCAAGACCTGTGGGAGGCGCAGGGGGCCCCGCCTGGAAGCCTAGTTTACAGCTTGCGGGAAGCGAGCCTCCTCGGGAGAAGAGAAGGCAGCCCTGCTGTTTGCGGCTGCATACACTGCTTTGGTGGAGCCGAGTGCGCCTCCAGTACGGCATAACTCCAGCTCTGCTCTGTGTCCCAATCTGGCAGAGTTGCTGGCGTGAGGCTGATCTGCCCTGGGCGAGCCTTGCTCAGACTTGCCTCGCGGCTAGGTTTCCAGTCCAGGAAGTAGCAGGATGCGCGAGACTGGGAGATGCTACTGGCGCCTTCCTGGCCTCAGTTCCACTCCTGCCGTACCTTTGCACCTAGTCCCCAGGCGTTCTTTCGGAGGGCTTAGTTGCTGGTGGGTTGCACACTGCCTAGCGCTCCAGCAGTGAGGGCTCTATTAGAGGCAAAGGGAGGGCAACTGCAGGGCTCCTCCAGCGGTTGCTTGACCGCGCAGACTCAGCACAGCACAGAGAGCACAAGGCTCACAGGGCTCCTGGCTGGGGTATGCAGCCCCACACCCGCGGAGGCTGACTCGGTGAGCGCCCAGAAGGTGCCTGACAGACGTCATTTCCCTAGTGCTCTCCTCCCCAGCAGAGACGTGTGCAGTTGGTTTGGGCCTACCCCTGCGTGTCTGGGCTTCCGTCCACAGCCCCAGCTCAGGGAAGCAGCTCCTGAGCCAAGAAATGTGGGAGGTGCAGGTGGCTCCGCATGGAAGCCTAGTTTACAGCATGCGGGCAGCGAGCCTCCTCGGGAGAACAGAAGGCAGCCTTGGTGTGTGCGGCTGCATACACTGCTTTGGCGGAGCCGAGTGCGCCTCCAGTACGGCAGAGCTCCAGCTCTGCTCAGAGGCCCGATCTGGCAGAGTTGCTGGCGTGAGGCTGCTCTGCCCTGGGCGAGCCTTGCCCAGACTTGCCGCACGTTAGGCTTCCAGTCCAGATAGGAGCGGGCTGCGTGAGACTGGGAGATGCTACTGGCGCCTTCCTGGCCCAGCTCCACTCCTGCCTTGCCTTTGCACCTAGTCCCCAGGCGTTCTTGTGAAAGGCTTAGTTGCCGGTGGGTTGCACACTGCCAAGCGCTCCAGCAGTGAGGGCTCTATTAAAGGCAAAGGGAGGCCTACTGCAAGTCGCCTCTTGCGTTTGCTTGACCGCCCAGACTCTGCACAGCACGGAAAGAACAAGGCTCACAGGGCCCCTGGCTGGGGTCTGCAGCCCCACACACCGGAGGGGAACTCCGGGAGCGCCCAGAAGGTGCCTGACAGACGTCATTTCCCTAGTGCTCTCCTCCCCAGCAGAGACGTGTGCAGGTGGTTGAGGCCTGCCCTTGAGTGTCTGGACTCCCTTCCACAGCCCCAGCTCAGGGAAGCAGCTCCTCAGCTAAGACCTGTAGGAGGCGCGGGGCGCCCCCGCCTGGAAGCCCAGTTTATAGCATGCCGGAAGCGAGCCTCCTCAGTACAAGAGAAGGCAGCCCAGCTGTGTGCGGCTGCAATCAGTACTTTGGCGGAGCCGAGTGCCCCTCCAGCACGGCAGAGCTCCAGCTCTGCTCAGAGGCCCGATCTGGCAGAGTTGCTGGCGTGAGACTGCTCTGCCCTGGGCGAGCCTTGCCCAGACTTGCCGCACGTTAGGCTTCCAGTCCAGAAATGAGCGGGCTGCGTGAGACAGGGAGATGCTACTGGCGCCTTCCTGGCCTCAGCTCCACTCCTGCCTTGCCTTTGCACCTAGTCCCCAGGCGTTCTTGTGGAGGGCTTAGTTGCCGGTGGGTTGCACACTTCCAAGCGCTCCAGCAGTGAGGGCTCTATTAGAGGCAATGTGAGGGCAACTGGAAGTCTATTCTTACGGTTGCTTGACCGCCGAGGCTCAGCACAGCACGGAGAGCACAAGGATCACAGCGCCACTGGCTGGGGTCTGCAGCCCCACACACACGGAGGCTGACTCGGTGAGCGCCCAGAAGGTGCCTGACAGACGTCATTTCCCTAGTGCTCCCCACCCCAGCAGAGAAATGTGCAGGTGGTTTGGGCCTGCCCCTGTATGTCTGGGCTCCCGTCCCCAGCCCCAGCTCAGGGAAGCAGCTCCTCAGCCAAGACCTGAAGGAGGCGCGCGGCGCCCTCGCCTGGAAGCCTAGTGCACAGCATGCGGGAAGCGACCATCCTTGGGAGAAGAGGAGGCAGCCCAGATGCGTGCGGCTGAAATCACTGCTTGGGCGGAGCTGAGAGCGCCTCCAATACGGCAGAGTTCCAGTTCCGCTCAGAGGCCCGATCGGGCAGAGTTGCTGGCGTGAGGCTGCTTTGCCCTGGGCGAGCCTTGCCCAGACTTGCCTCGTGACTAGGCTTCCAGTCCAGGAAGGAGAAGGCTGCGTGAGACTGCGAGATGCTACTGGCGCCTTCCTGGCCTCAGCTCCACTACTGCCTTAACTTTGCACTTAGTCTCCAGGCGTTCTTGTGGAGGGCTTAGTTGCCAGTGGGTTGCACACTGCTAAGCGTTCCAGCAGTGAGGGCTCTATTAGATGCAATGGGAGGGCAACTAAAGGGCTCCTCCAGCGGTTGCTTGACCGCCCAGACTCAGCACAGCACGGAGAGCACAAGGCTCTCAGGGCCCCTGGCTGGGGTCTACAGCCCCACACACGCGGAAGCTGACTCTGTGAGCGCCCAGAAAGTTCCTGACAGACGTCATTTCCCTAGTGCTCTCCTCCCCAGCAGAGACGTGTGCAGGTGGTTGGGGCCTGCCATTGAGTGTCTGGACTCCCTTCCACAGCCCCAGCTCAGGGAAGCAGCTCCTCAGCTAAGACCTGTAGGAGGCGCGGGGCGCCCCCCGCGGGAAGCCTAGTATACAGCATGCCGGAAACGAGCCTCCTCAGTACAAGAGAAGGCAGCCCAGCTGCGTGCGGCTGCAATCAGTACTTGGCGGAGCCGAGTGCCCCTCCAGTATGGCAGAGGTCCAGCTCTGCTCAAAGGCCCGATCTCTCTGAGTTGCTGGCGTGAGGCTGCTGTGCCATGGGCGAGCCTTGCCCAGACTTGCCTCGCGTTAGGCTTCCAGTCCAGAAAGGAGCGGGCTGCGCGAGACTGGGAGATGATACTGGCGCATTCCTGGCCTCAGCTCCACTCCTGCCTTGCCTTTGCACCTAGTCCCCAGGCGTTCTTGTGGAGGGCTTAGTTGCCGGTGGGTTGTACACTGCCAAGCGCTCCAGCAGTGAGGGCTCTATTAGTGGTAATGGGAGGGCAACTGCAGGGCTCCTCCAGCGGCTGCTTGACCGCCCAGACTCAGCACAGCACGGAGAGCACAAGGCTCACAGGGCCACTGGCTGGGGTCTGCAGCCCCACACACGCGGAAGCTTACTCGGTGAGCGCCCAGAAGGTGCCTGACAGACGTCATTTCCCTAGTGCTCTCCTCCCCAGCAGAGACGTGTGCAGGTGGTTAGGGCCTGCCCCTGCGATTCTGGGCTCCCGTCCACAGCCCCAGCTCAGGGAAGCAGCTCCTGAGCCAAGACCTGTGGGAGGCGCAGGGGGCCCCGCCTGGAAGCCTAGTTTACAGCATGCGGGAAGCGAGCCTCCTTGGGAGAAGGGGAGGCAGCCCAGCTGCGTGCAGCTGCAATCACTGCTTTATCGGAGCCGAGTGCCCCTCCATTTCGGCAGAGCTCCAGCTCTGCTCAGAGGCCCGATCTGGCAGAGTTGCTGGCGTGAGGCTGCTCTGCCCAGGGCAAGCTTTTCCCAGACTTGCCTTGCGGTTAGGCTTCCAGTTCAGGAAGGAGCAGGCTGCGCGAGACTGGGAGATGCTACTGGCGCCTTCCTGGCCTCAGCTCCACTCCTGCCTTGCCTTTGCACCTAGTCCCCAGGCGATCTTGTGAAAGGCTTAGTTGCCGGTGGTTTGCACACTGCCAAGCGCTACAGCAGAGAGGGCTCTATTAGAGTCAAAGGGAGGCAACTTCAAGTTTCCTTGTGCGGTTGCTTGACCGCCCAGACTCAGCACAGCACGGAAAGCACAAGGCTCACAGGGCCCCTGGCTGGGGTCTGCAGCGCCACACACGCGGAAGATGACTCGGTGAGCGCCCAGAAGGTGCCTGACAGACGTCATTTCCCTAGTGCTCTCCTCCCCAGCAGAGACGTGTGCAGCTGGTTTGGGCCTGCCCCTGCTAGTCTGGGCTCCCGTCCACAGCCCCAGCTCAGGGAAGCAGCTCCTGAGCCAAGACCTGTGGGAGGCGCAGGGGGCCCCGCCTGGAAGAATAGTTTACAGCATGCGGGAAGCGAGCCTCCTCGGGAGAAGAGAAGGCAGCCCTGCTGTGTGCTGCTGCATTCACTGCTTTGGCGGAGCCGAGTGCGCCTCCAGTACGGCAGAGCTCCAGCTCTGCTCAGAGGCCCGATCTGGTAGAGTTGCTGGCGTGAGGTTGCTTTGCCCTGGGCGAGACTTGCCCAGACTTGCATCGCGGCTAGGCTTCCAGTCCAGGAAGAAGCAGGCTGCGCGAGACTGGGAGATGCTCCTGGCGCCTTCCTGGCCTCAGCTCCACTCCTGCCTTGCCTTTGCACCTAGTCCCCAGGCGTTCTTGTGGAGGGCTTCGTTGCCGGTGGGTTGCACACTGCCAAGCGCTCCAGCAGTGAGGGCTCTATTAGAGGCAATGGGAGGGCAACTGCAGGGCTCCTCCAGCGGTTGCTTGACCGCCCAGACTCAGCACAGCACGGAGAGCTCAAGGCTCACAGGGCCCCTGGCTGGGGTCTGCAGCCCCACACACGCGGAGGCTGACACGGTGATCGCCCAGAAGGTGCCTGAGAGACGTCATTTCCCTAGTGCTCTCCTCCCCAGCAGAGACGTGTGCAGGTGGTTGGGGCCTGTCCCTGCGTGTCTGGGATCCCGTCCACAGCCCCAGCTCAGGGAAGCAGCTCCTCAGCGACGACCTGTAGGAGGCGCGGGGCGCCCCCGCCTGGAAGCCTAGTGCACAGTATACAGGAAGCGAGCCTCCTCGGGAGAAGAGAAGGCTGCCCTGCTGTGTGCGGCTACATTCACTGCTTTGGCTGAGCCGAGTGCCCCTCCAGTACGGCAGAGCTCCAGCTCTGCTCAGAGGCCCGATCTGGCAGAGTTGCTGGCATGAGGCTGCTCTGCCCTGGCCGAGCCTTGCCCAGATTTGCCTCACGTTAGGCTTCCAGTCCAGGAAGGAGCGGGCTTCGCGAGACTGAGAGATGCTCCTGGCGCCTTCCTGGCCTCAGCTCCACTCCTGCCTTGCCTTTGCAGCTAGTCCCCAGGCGTTCTTTTGGAGGGCTTAGTTGCCGGTAGGTTGCACACTGCCAAGCGCTCCAGCAGTGAGGGCTCTATTAGAGGCAATGGGAGGGCAACTGCAGGGCTCCTCCAGCGGTTGCTTGACCGCCCAGACTCAGCACAGCACGGAGAGCACAAGGCTCACAGGGCCCCTGTCTGGGGTCTGCAGCCCCACACACGCGGAGGCTGACTCGGTGAGCGCCCAGAAGGTGCCTGACAGACGTCATTTCCCTAGTGCTCTCCTGTCCAGCAGAGGCGTGTGCAGGTGGTTGGAGCCTGCCATTGATTGCCTGGTCTCCCTTCCACAGCCCCAGCTGAGGGAAGCAGCTCCTCAGCTAAGACCTGTAGGAGGCGCGGGGCGCCCCCGCCGGGAAGCCTAGTTTACAACATGCCGGAAGCGAGCCTCCTCAGTACAAGAGAAGGCAGCCCAGCTGCGTGCGGCTGCAATCAGTACTTTGGCGGAGCCGAGTGCCCCTCCAGTACGGCAGAGCTCAATCTCTGCTCAAAGGCCCGATCTCTCAGAGTTGCTGGCGTGAGGCTGCTGTGCCCTGGGCGAGCCTTGTCCAGACTTGCCTCGCGTTAGGCTTCCAGTCCAGAAAGGAGCGGGCTGCGCGAGACTGGGAGATGCTACTGGCGCCTTCCTGGCTTCAGCTCCACTCCTGCCTTGCCTTTGCACCTAGTCCCCAGGCGTTCTTGTGAAAGGCTTAGTTGCCGGTGGGTTGCACACTGCCAAGCGCTCCAGCAGTGAGGGCTCTATTAAAGGCAAAGGGAGGCCTACTGCAAGTCGCCTCTTGCGTTTGCTTGACCGCCCAGACTCTGCACAGCACGGAAAGCACAAGGCTCACAGGGCCCCTGGCTGGGGTCTGCAGCCCACACACCGGAGGGGAACTCCGGGAGCGCCCAGAAGGTGCCTGAGTGCCGTCATTTCCCTAGTGCTCTCCTCCCAGGCAGAAACGTGTGCAGGTGGTTGGGCCCTGCCCCTGCGTGTCTGGGCTCCCGTCCACAGCCCCAGCTCAGGGAAGCAGCTCCTTAGCCAAGATCTGTGGGAAGCGCAGGTGGCCCCGCCTGGAAGCCTAGTTTACAGCATGCGGGAAGCGAGCCTCCTCTGGAGAAGAGAAGGCAGCCCAGCTGCGTGCGGCTGCAATCACTGCTTTGGTGGAGCTTGTGCCCCTCCAGTACGGCAGAGCTCCAGCTCTGCTCAGAGGCCCGATCTGGCAGAGTTGCTGGCGTGAGGCTGCTCTGCCCTGGGCGAGCTTTGCCCAGACTTGCCTCACGTTATGCTTCCAGTCCATAAAGGAGACGGCTGCGCTACACTGGGAGATGCTACTGGCGCCTTCCTGGCCTCCGCTCCACTCCTGCCTTGCCTTTGCACCTAGTCCCCAGGCGTTCTTGTGGAGGGCTTAGTTCCCGGTGGGTTGCACACTGCCAAGCGCTCCAGCAGTGAGGGCTCTATTAGAGGCAATGTGAGGGCAACTGGAAGTCTATTCTTACGGTTGCTTGACCGCCGAGACTCAGCACAGCACGGAGAGCACAAGGATCACAGCGCCACTGGCTGGGGTCTGCAGCCCCACACACACGGAGGCTGACTCGGTGAGCGCCCAGAAGGTGCCTGACAGACGTCATTTCCCTAGTGCTCCCCACCCCAGCAGAGAAATGTGCAGGTGGTTTGGGCCTGCCCCTGCATGTCTGGGCTCCCATCCCCAGCCCCAGCTCAGGGAAGCAGCTCCTCAGCCAAGACCTGAAGGAGGCGCGCGGCGCCCTCGCCCGGAAGCCTAGTGCACAGCATGCGGGAAGCGACCATCCTTGGGAGAAGAGGAGGCAGCCCAGATGCGTGCGGCTGAAATCACTGCTTGGGCGGAGCTGAGAGCGCCTCCAATACGGCAGAGTTCCAGTTCCGCTCAGAGGCCCGATCGGGCAGAGTTGCTGGCGTGAGGCTGCTTTGCCCTGGGCGAGCCTTGCCCAGACTTGCCTCGTGACTAGGCTTCCAGTCCAGGAAGGAGAAGGCTGCGTGAGACTGCGAGATGCTACTGGCGCCTTCCTGGCCTCAGCTCCACTACTGCCTTAACTTTGCACTTAGTCTCCAGGCGTTCTTGTGGAGGGCTTAGTTGCCAGTGGGTTGCACACTGCTAAGCGTTCCAGCAGTGAGGGCTCTATTAGATGCAATGGGAGGGCAACTACAGGGCTCCTCCAGAGGTTGCTTGACCGCCCAGACTCAGCACAGCACGGAGAGCACAAGGCTCTCAGGGCCCCTGGCTGGGGTCTACAGCCCCACACACGCGGAAGCTGACTCTGTGAGCGCCCAGAAAGTTCCTGACAGACGTCATTTCCCTAGTGCTCTCCTCCCCAGCAGAGACGTGTGCAGGTGGTTGGGGCCTGCCATTGAGTGTCTGGACTCCCTTCCACAGCCCCAGCTCAGGGAAGCAGCTCCTCAGCTAAGACCTGTAGGAGGCGCGGGGCGCCCCCCGCGGGAAGCCTAGTATACAGCATGCCGGAAACGAGCCTCCTCAGTACAAGAGAGGGCAGCCCAGCTGCGTGCGGCTGCAATCAGTACTTGGCGGAGCCGAGTGCCCCTCCAGTATGGCAGAGGTCCAGCTCTGCTCAAAGGCCCGATCTCTCTGAGTTGCTGGCGTGAGGCTGCTGTGCCATGGGCGAGCCTTGCCCAGACTTGCCTCGCGTTAGGCTTCCAGTCCAGAAAGGAGCGGGCTGCACGAGACTGGGAGATGCTACTGGCGCATTCCTGGCCTCAGCTCCACTCCTGCCTTGCCTTTGCACCTAGTCCCCAGGCGTTCTTGTGGAGGGCTTAGTTGCCGGTGGGTTGTACACTGCCAAGCGCTCCAGCAGTGAGGGCTCTATTAGTGGTAATGGGAGGGCAACTGCAGGGCTCCTCCAGCGGTTGCTTGACCGCCCAGACTCAGCACAGCACGGAGAGCACAAGGCTCACAGGGCCACTGGCTGGGGTCTGCAGCCCCACACACGCGGAAGCTGACTCGGTGAGCGCCCAGAAGGTGCCTGACAGACGTCATTTCCCTAGTGCTCTCCTCCCCAGCAGAGACGTGTGCAGTTGGTTAGGGCCTGCCCCTGCGTTTCTGGGCTCCCGTTCACAGCCCCAGCTCAGGGAAGCAGCTCCTGAGCCAAGACCTGTGGGAGGCGCAGGGGGCCCCGCCTGGAAGCCTAGTTTACAGCATGCGGGAAGCGAGCCTCCTTGGGAGAAGGGGAGGCAGCCCAGCTGCGTGCAGCTGCAATCACTGCTTTATCGGAGCCGAGTGCCCCTCCATTTCGGCAGAGCTCCAGCTCTGCTCAGAGGCCCGATCTGTCAGAGTTGCTGGCGTGAGGCTGCTCTGCCCAGGGCAAGCTTTTCCCAGATTTGCCTTGCGGTTAGGCTTCCAGTCCAGGAAGGAGCAGGCTGCGCGAGACTGGGAGATGCTCCTGGCGCCTTCCTGGCCTCAGCTCCACTCCTGCCTTGCCTTTGCACCTAGTCCCCAGGCGATCTTGTGAAAGGCTTAGTTGCCGGTGGTTTGCACACTGCCAAGCGCTACAGCAGAGAGGGCTCTATTAGAGTCAAAGGGAGGGCAACTTCAACTTTCCTTGTGCGGTTGCTTGACCGCCCAGACTCAGCACAGCACGGAAAGCACAAGGCTCACAGGGCCCCTGGCTGGGGTCTGCAGCGCCACACACGCGGAAGATGACTCGGTGAGCGCCCAGAAGGTGCCTGACAGACGTCATTTCCCTAGTGCTCTCCTCCCCAGCAGAGACGTGTGCAGCTGGTTTGGGCCTGCCCCTGCTAGTCTGGGCTCCCGTACACAGCCCCAGCTCAGGGAAGCAGCTCCTGAGCCAAGACCTGTGGGAGGCGCAGGGGGCCCCGCTTGGAAGAATAGTTTACAGCATGCGGGAAGCGAGCCTCCTCGGGAGAAGAGAAGGCAGCCCTGCTGTGTGCTGCTGCATTCACTGCTTTGGCGGAGCCGAGTGCGCCTCCAGTACGGCAGAGCTCCAGCTCTGCTCAGAGGCCCGATCTGGCAGAGTTGATGGCGTGAGGCTGCTTTGCCCTGGGCGAGACTTGCCCAGACTTGCATCGCGGCTAGGCTTCCAGTCCAGGAAGAAGCAGGCTGCGCGAGACTGGGAGATGCTCCTGGCGCCTTCCTGGCCTCAGCTCCACTCCTGCCTTGCCTTTGCACCTAGTCCCCAGGCGTTCTTGTGGAGGGCTTCGTTGCCGGTGGGTTGCACACTGCCAAGCGCTCCAGCAGTGAGGGCTCTATTAGAGGCAATGGGAGGGCAACTGCAGGGCTCCTCCAGCGGTTGCTTGACCGCCCAGACTCAGCACAGCACGGAGAGCTCAAGGCTCACAGGGCCCCTGGCTGGGGTCTGCAGCCCCACACACGCGGAGGCTGACACGGTGATCGCCCAGAAGGTGCCTGAGAGACGTCATTTCCCTAGTGCTCTCCTCCCCAGCAGAGACGTGTGCAGGTGGTTGGGGCCTGTCCCTGCGTGTCTGGGATCCCGTCCACAGCCCCAGCTCAGGGAAGCAGCTCCTCAGCGAAGACCTGTAGGAGGCGCGGGGCGCCCCCGCCTGGAAGCCTAGTGCACAGTATACAGGAAGCGAGCCTCCTCGGGAGAAGAGAAGGCTGCCCTGCTGTGTGCGGCTACATTCACTGCTTTGGCGGAGCCGAGTGCCCCTCCAGTTCGGCAGAGCTCCAGCTCTGCTCAGAGGCCCGATCTGGCAGAGTTGCTGGCATGAGGCTGCTCTGCCCTGGCCGAGCCTTGCCCAGATTTGCCTCACGTTAGGCTTCCAGTCCAGAAAGGAGCGGCTTCGCGAGACTGAGAGATGCTACTGGCGCCTTCCTGGCCTCAGCTCCACTCCTGCCTTGCCTTTGCAGCTAGTCCCCAGGCGTTCTTTTGGAGGGCTTAGTTGCCGGTAGGTTGCACACTGCCAAGCGCTCCAGCAGTGAGGGCTCTATTAGAGGCAATGGGAGGGCAACTGCAGGGCTCCTCCAGCGGTTGCTTGACCGCCCAGACTCAGCACAGCACGGAGAGCACAAGGCTCACAGGGCCCCTGTCTGGGGTCTGCAGCCCCACACACGCGGAGGCTGACTCGGTGAGCGCCCAGAAGGTGCCTGACAGACGTCATTTCCCTAGTGCTCTCCTGTCCAGCAGAGACGTGTGCAGGTGGTTGGAGCCTGCCATTGAGTGCCTGGACTCCCTTCCACAGCCCCAGCTCAGGGAAGCAGCTCCTCAGCTAAGACCTGTAGGAGGCGCGGGGCGCCCCCGCCGGGAAGCCTAGTTTACAACATGCCGGAAGCGAGCCTCCTCAGTACAAGAGAAGGCAGCCCAGCTGCGTGCGGCTGCAATCAGTACTTTGGCGGAGCCGAGTGCCCCTCCAGTACGGCAGAGCTCAATCTCTGCTCAAAGGCCCGATCTCTCAGAGTTGCTGGCGTGAGGCTGCTGTGCCCTGGGCGAGCCTTGTCCAGACTTGCCTCGCGTTAGGCTTCCAGTCCAGAAAGGAGCGGGCTGCGCGAGACTGGGAGATGCTACTGGCGCCTTCCTGGCTTCAGCTCCACTCCTGCCTTGCCTTTGCACCTAGTCCCCAGGCGTTCTTGTGGAGGGCTTAGTTGCCGGTGGGTTGTACACTGCCAAGCGCTCCAGCAGTGAGGGCTCTATTAGTGGTAATGGGAGGGCAACTGCAGGGCTCCTCCAGCGGTTGCTTGACCGCCCAGACTCAGCACAGCACGGAGAGCACAAGGCTCACAGGGCCACTGGCTGGGGTCTGCAGCCCCACACACGCGGAAGCTGACTCGGTGAGCGCCCAGAAGTTGCCTGACAGACGTCATTTCCCTAGTGCTCTCCTCCCCAGCAGAGACGTGTGCAGTTGGTTAGGGCCTGCCCCTGCGTTTCTGGGCTCCCGTCCACAGCCCCAGCTCAGGGAAGCAGCTCCTGAGCCAAGACCTGTGGGAGGCGCAGGGGGCCCCGCCTGGAAGCCTAGTTTACAGCATGCGGGAAGCGAGCCTCCTTGGGAGAAGGGGAGGCAGCCCAGCTGCGTGCAGCTGCAATCACTGCTTTATCGGAGCCGAGTGCCCCTCCATTTCGGCAGAGCTCCAGCTC
Organism: Capricornis sumatraensis; assembly: GCF_032405125.1. Taxonomy (NCBI): domain Eukaryota; kingdom Metazoa; phylum Chordata; class Mammalia; order Artiodactyla; family Bovidae; genus Capricornis; species Capricornis sumatraensis. The sequence goes on from NW_027184629.1 coordinate 1,625,284, forward strand.
TGCTCAGAGGCCCGATCTGTCAGAGTTGCTGGCGTGAGGCTGCTCTGCCCAGGGCAAGCTTTTCCCAGATTTGCCTTGCGGTTAGGCTTCCAGTCCAGGAAGGAGCAGGCTGCGCGAGACTGGGAGATGCTCCTGGCGCCTTCCTGGCCTCAGCTCCACTCCTGCCTTGCCTTTGCACCTAGTCCCCAGGCGATCTTGTGAAAGGCTTAGTTGCCGGTGGTTTGCACACTGCCAAGCGCTACAGCAGAGAGGGCTCTATTAGAGTCAAAGGGAGGGCAACTTCAACTTTCCTTGTGCGGTTGCTTGACCGCCCAGACTCAGCACAGCACGGAAAGCACAAGGCTCACAGGGCCCCTGGCTGGGGTCTGCAGCGCCACACACGCGGAAGATGACTCGGTGAGCGCCCAGAAGGTGCCTGACAGACGTCATTTCCCTAGTGCTCTCCTCCCCAGCAGAGACGTGTGCAGCTGGTTTGGGCCTGCCCCTGCTAGTCTGGGCTCCCGTACACAGCCCCAGCTCAGGGAAGCAGCTCCTGAGCCAAGACCTGTGGGAGGCGCAGGGGGCCCCGCTTGGAAGAATAGTTTACAGCATGCGGGAAGCGAGCCTCCTCGGGAGAAGAGAAGGCAGCCCTGCTGTGTGCTGCTGCATTCACTGCTTTGGCGGAGCCGAGTGCGCCTCCAGTACGGCAGAGCTCCAGCTCTGCTCAGAGGCCCGATCTGGCAGAGTTGATGGCGTGAGGCTGCTTTGCCCTGGGCGAGACTTGCCCAGACTTGCATCGCGGCTAGGCTTCCAGTCCAGGAAGAAGCAGGCTGCGCGAGACTGGGAGATGCTCCTGGCGCCTTCCTGGCCTCAGCTCCACTCCTGCCTTGCCTTTGCACCTAGTCCCCAGGCGTTCTTGTGGAGGGCTTCGTTGCCGGTGGGTTGCACACTGCCAAGCGCTCCAGCAGTGAGGGCTCTATTAGAGGCAATGGGAGGGCAACTGCAGGGCTCCTCCAGCGGTTGCTTGACCGCCCAGACTCAGCACAGCACGGAGAGCTCAAGGCTCACAGGGCCCCTGGCTGGGGTCTGCAGCCCCACACACGCGGAGGCTGACACGGTGATCGCCCAGAAGGTGCCTGAGAGACGTCATTTCCCTAGTGCTCTCCTCCCCAGCAGAGACGTGTGCAGGTGGTTGGGGCCTGTCCCTGCGTGTCTGGGATCCCGTCCACAGCCCCAGCTCAGGGAAGCAGCTCCTCAGCGAAGACCTGTAGGAGGCGCGGGGCGCCCCCGCCTGGAAGCCTAGTGCACAGTATACAGGAAGCGAGCCTCCTCGGGAGAAGAGAAGGCTGCCCTGCTGTGTGCGGCTACATTCACTGCTTTGGCGGAGCCGAGTGCCCCTCCAGTTCGGCAGAGCTCCAGCTCTGCTCAGAGGCCCGATCTGGCAGAGTTGCTGGCATGAGGCTGCTCTGCCCTGGCCGAGCCTTGCCCAGATTTGCCTCACGTTAGGCTTCCAGTCCAGAAAGGAGCGGCTTCGCGAGACTGAGAGATGCTACTGGCGCCTTCCTGGCCTCAGCTCCACTCCTGCCTTGCCTTTGCAGCTAGTCCCCAGGCGTTCTTTTGGAGGGCTTAGTTGCCGGTAGGTTGCACACTGCCAAGCGCTCCAGCAGTGAGGGCTCTATTAGAGGCAATGGGAGGGCAACTGCAGGGCTCCTCCAGCGGTTGCTTGACCGCCCAGACTCAGCACAGCACGGAGAGCACAAGGCTCACAGGGCCCCTGTCTGGGGTCTGCAGCCCCACACACGCGGAGGCTGACTCGGTGAGCGCCCAGAAGGTGCCTGACAGACGTCATTTCCCTAGTGCTCTCCTGTCCAGCAGAGACGTGTGCAGGTGGTTGGAGCCTGCCATTGAGTGCCTGGACTCCCTTCCACAGCCCCAGCTCAGGGAAGCAGCTCCTCAGCTAAGACCTGTAGGAGGCGCGGGGCGCCCCCGCCGGGAAGCCTAGTTTACAACATGCCGGAAGCGAGCCTCCTCAGTACAAGAGAAGGCAGCCCAGCTGCGTGCGGCTGCAATCAGTACTTTGGCGGAGCCGAGTGCCCCTCCAGTACGGCAGAGCTCAATCTCTGCTCAAAGGCCCGATCTCTCAGAGTTGCTGGCGTGAGGCTGCTGTGCCCTGGGCGAGCCTTGTCCAGACTTGCCTCGCGTTAGGCTTCCAGTCCAGAAAGGAGCGGGCTGCGCGAGACTGGGAGATGCTACTGGCGCCTTCCTGGCTTCAGCTCCACTCCTGCCTTGCCTTTGCACCTAGTCCCCAGGCGTTCTTGTGAAAGGCGTAGTTGCCGGTGGGTTGCACACTGCCAAGCGCTCCAGCAGTGAGGGCTCTATTAAAGGCAAAGGGAGGCCTACTGCAAGTCGCCTCTTGCGTTTGCTTGACCGCCCAGACTCTGCACAGCACGGAAAGCACAAGGCTCACAGGGCCCCTGGCTGGGGTCTGCAGCCCACACACCGGAGGGGAACTCCGGGAGCGCCCAGAAGGTGCCTGAGTGCCGTCATTTCCCTAGTGCTCTCCTCCCAGGCAGAAACGTGTGCAGGTGGTTGGGCCCTGCCCCTGCGTGTCTGGGCTCCCGTCCACAGCCCCAGCTCAGGGAAGCAGCTCCTGAGCCAAGATCTGTGGGAAGCGCAGGTGGCCCCGCCTGGAAGCCTAGTTTACAGCATGCGGGAAGCGAGCCTCCTCCGGAGAAGAGAAGGCAGCCCAGCTGCGTGCGGCTGCAATCACTGCTTTGGTGGAGCCTAGTGCCCCTCCAGTACGGCAGAGCTCCAGCTCTGCTCAGAGGCCCGATCTGGCAGAGTTGCTGGCGTGAGGCTGCTCTGCCCTGGGCGAGCTTTGCCCAGACTTGCCTCACGTTATGCTTCCAGTCCATAAAGGAGACGGCTGCGCTACACTGGGAGATGCTACTGGCGCCTTCCTGGCCTCAGCTCCACTCCTGCCTTGCCTTTGCACTTAGTCCCCAGGCGTTCTTGTGGAGGGCTAAGTTGCCGGTGGGTTGCACACTGCCAAGCGCTCCAGCAGTGAGGGCTCTATTAGAGGAAATGGGAGGGCAACTGCAGGGCTCCTCCAGCGGTTGCTTGACCGCCCAGACTCAGCACAGCACGGAGAGCACAAGGCTCACAGGGCCCCTGCCTGGGGTCTGCAGCCCACACACGCGGAGGCTGACTCGGTGAGCGCCCAGAAAGTGCCTGACAGACGTCATTTCCCTAGTGCTCTTCTCCCCAGCAGAGACGTGTGCAGGTGTTTGGGGCCTGCCCCTTCTTGTCTGCGCTCCCGTCCACAGCCCAAGCTCAGGGAAGCAGCTCCTAAGCCAAGACCTGTGGGAGGCGCAGGGGGCCCCGCCTGGAAGCCTAGTTTGCATCATGCGGGAAGCGAACCTCCTCGGGAGAAGAGAAGGCAGCCCTGCTGTGTGCGGCTGCATTCACTGCTTTGGCGGAGCCGAGTGCGCCTCCAGTACGGCAGAGCTCCAGCTCTGCTCAGAGGCCCGATCTGGCAGAGTTGCTGGCGTGAGGCTGCTCTGCCCTGGGCGAGGCTTGCTCAGACCTGCCTCGCGGCTAGGTTTCCAGTCCAGGAAGAAGCAGGCTGCGCGAGACTGGGAGATGCTCCTGGCGCCTTCCTGGCCTCAGCTCCACTCCTGCCTTGCCTTTGCACCTAGTCCCCAGGCGTTCTTGTGGAGGGCTTAATTGCCGTTGGGTTGCACACTGCCAAGCGCTCCAGCAGTGAGGGCTCTATTAGAGGCAATGGGAGGGAAAATGCATGCCTACTCCAGCGGTTGCTTGACCGCCCAGACTCAGCACAGCACGGAGAGCACAAGGCTCACAGGGCCCCTGGCTGGGGTCTGCAGCCCCACACACGCGGAGGCTGACTCGGTGAGCGCCCAGAAGGTGCCTGACAAACGTCATTTCCCTAGTGCTCTCCTCCCCAGCAGAGACGTGTGCAGGTGGTTTGGGCCTGCCCCTGCGTGTCTGGACTCCCGTCCACAGCCCCAGCTCAGGGAAGCAGCTCCTGAGCCAAGACATGTGGGAGGCGCAGGTGGCTCCGCCTGGAAGCCTAGTTTACAGCATGCGGGAAGCGAGCCTCCTCGGGAGAAGAGAAGGCAACCCTGGTGTGTGCGGCTGCATTCACTGCTTTCGCGGAGCCGAGTGCGCCTCCAGTACGGCAGAGCTCCAGCTCGGCTCAGAGGCCCGATCTGGCAGAGTTGCTGGCGTGAGGCTGCTCTGCCCTGTGCGAGCCTTGCCCAGACTTGCCGCACGTTAGGCTTCCAGTCCAGATAGGAGCGGGCTGCGTGAGACTGGGAGATGCTACTGGCGCCTTCCTGGCCTCAGCTCCACTCCTGCCTTGCCTTTGCATCTAGTCCCCAGGCGTTCTTGGGAAAGGCTTAGTTGCCGGTGGGTTGCACACTGCCAAGCGCTCCAGCAGTGAGGGCTCTATTAAAGGCAAAGGGAGGCCTACTGCAAGTCGCCTCTTGCGTTTGCTTGACCGCCCAGACTCTGCACAGCACGGAAAGCACAAGGCTCACAGGGCCCCTGGCTGGGGTCTGCAGCCCCACACACCGGAGGGGAACTCCGGGAGCGCCCAGAAGTTGCCTGACAGACGTCATTTCCCTAGTGCTCTCCTCCCCAGCAGAGACATGTGCAGGTGGTTGGGGCCTGCCCTTGAGAGTCTGGACTCCCTTCCATAGCCCCAGCTCAGGGAAGCAGATCCTCAGCTATGACCTGTAGGAGGCGCGGGGCGCCCCCGCCGGGAAGCCTAGTTTACAGCATGCCGGAAGCGAGCCTCCTCAGTACAAGAGAAGGCAGCCCAGCTGCGTGCGGCTGCAATCAGTACTTTTGCGGAGCCGAGTGCCCCTCCAGTACGGTAGAGCTCCAGCTCTGCTCAAAGGCCCGATCTCTCAGAGTTGCTGGCGTGAGGCTGCTGTGCCCTGGGCGAGCCTTGCCCAGACTTGCCTCGCGTTAGGCTTCCAGTCCAGAAAGGAGCGGGCTGCGCGAGACTGGGAGATGCTACTGGCGCCTTCCAGGCCTCAGCTCCACTCCTGCCTTGCCTTGGCACCTAGTCCCCAGGCGTTCTTGTGGAGGGCTTAGTTGCCGGTGGGTTGCACACTGCCAAGCGCTCCAGCAGTGAGGGCTCTATTAGTGGTAATGGGAGGGCAACTGCAGGGCTCCTCCAGCGCTTGCTTGACCGCCCAGACTCAGCACAACACGGAGAGCACAAGGCTCACAGGGCCACTGGCTGGGGTCTGCAGCCCCACACACGAGGAGTCTGACTCAGTGAGCGCCCAGAAGATGCCTGACAGACGTCATTTCCCTAGTGCTCTCCTCCCCAGCAGAGACGTGTGCAGGTGGTTAGGGCCTGCCCCTGCGTTTCTGGGCTCCCGTCCACAGCGCCAGCTCAGGGAAGCAGCTCCTGAGCCAAGACCTGTGGGAGGCACAGGGGGCCCCGGCTGGAAGCCTAGTTTACAGCATGCGGGAAGCGAGCCTCCTTGGGAGAAGGGGAGGCAGCCCAGCTGCGTGCGGCTGCAATCACTACTTTGGTGGAGCCTAGTGCCCCTCCAGTACAGCAGAGCTCCTGCTCTACTCAGAGGCCCGATCTGGCAGAGTTGCTGGCGTGAGGCTGCTCTGCCCTGGGCGAGCCTTGCCCAGACTTGCCTCACGTTAGGCTTCCAGTCCAGAAAGGAGCCGGCTGCGCTAGACTGGGAGATGCTACTGGCGCCTTCCTGGCCTCAGGTCCACTCCTGCCTTGCCTTTGCACATAGTCCCCAGGCGTTCTTGTGGAGGGCTTAGTTGCCGGTGGGTTGCACACTGCCAAGCGCTCCAGCAGTGAGGGCTCTATTAGAGGCAATGGGAGGGCAACTGCAGGGCTCCTCCAGCGGTTGCTTGACCGCCCAGACTCAGCACAGCACGGAGAGCACAAGGCTCACAGGGCCCCTGGCTGGGGTCTGCAGCCCCACACACGCGGAGGCTGACTCGGTGAGCGCCCAGAAGGTGCCTGAAAGACTTCATTTCCCTAGTGCTCTCCTCCCCAGCAGAGACATGTGCAGGTGGTTGGGGCCTGCCCCTGCGTGTCTAGGCTCCTGTCCACAGCCTCAGCTCAGGGAAGCAGCTCCTGAGCCAAGACCTGTGGGAGGCGCAGGGGGCCCCTCCTGGAAGCCTAGTTTACAGCATGCGGGAAGCCAGCCTCCTCGGGAGAAGAGAAGGAAGCTCTGCTGTGTGCGGCTGCATTCACTGCTTTGGCGGAGCCGAGTGCGCCTCCAGTACGGCAGAGCTCCAGCTCTGCTCAGAGTCCGGATCTAGCAGAGTTGCTTGCGTTAGGCTGCTCTGTCCTGGGCGAGCCTTGCCCAGACTTGCCTCGCACATAGGTTTCCAGTCCAGGAAGGAGCGGGCTGCGCGAGACTGGGAGATGCTGCTGGCGCCTTCCTGGCTTCAGCTCCACTCCTGCCTTGCCTTTGCACCTAGTTCCCAGGCGTTCCTGTGGAGGGCTTAGTTGCCGGTGGGTTGCACACTGCCAAGCTCTCCAGCAGTGAGGGCTCTATTAGAGGCAAAGTGAGGGCAAATGGAAGTCTATTCTTACGGTTGCTTGACCGCCGAGACTCAGCACAGCAAGGAGAGCACAAGGATCACAGGGCCACTCGCTGGGGTCTGCAGCCCCACACAGGCGGAGGCTGACTCTGTGAGCGCCCAGAAGGTGCCTGACAGACGTCATTTCCCTAGTGCTCTCCTCCCCAGCAGAGACGTGTGCAGGTGCTTAGGGCCTGCCCCTGCATTTCTGGGCTCCCGTCCACAGCCCCAGCTCAGGGTAGCAGCTCCTCAGCCTAGACCTGAAGGAGGCGCGCGGCGCCCTCTCCTGGAAGCCTAGTGCACAGCATGCGGGAAGCGACCCTCCTTGGGAGAAGAGGAGGCAGCCCAGATGCGTGCGGCTGCAATCACTGCTTGGGCGGAGCCGAGAGCGCCTCCAGTACAGCAGAGATCCAGTTCCGCTCAGAGGCCCGATCGGGCAGAGTTGCTGGCGTGAGGCTGCTTTGCCCTGGGCGAGCCTTGCCCAGACTTGCCTCGTGACTAGGCTTCCAGTCCAGGAAGGAGAAGGCTGCGTGAGACTGGGAGATGCTACTGGCGCCTTCCTGGCCTCAGGTCCACTCCTGCCTTGCCTTTGCACCTAGTCCCCAGGCGTTCTTGTGAAAGGCTTAGTTGCCGGTTGGTTGCACACTGCCAAGCGCTCCAGCAGTGAGGGCTCTATTAAAGGCAAAGGGAGGCCTACTGCAAGTCGCCTCTTGCGTTTGCTTGACCGCCCAGACTCTGCACAGCACGGAAAGCACAAGGCTCACAGGGCCCCTGGCTGGGGTCTGCAGCCCCACACACGCGGAGGATGACTCGGTGAGCGCCCAGAAGGTGCCTGACAGACGTCATTTCCCTAGTGCTCTCCTCCCCAGCAGAGACGTGTGCAGGTGGTTGGGGCCTGCCCTTGAGTGTCTGGACTCCCTTCCACAGCCCCAGCTCAGGGAAGCAGCTCCTCAGCTAAGACCTGTAGGAGGCGCGGGGCGCCCCCGCCTGGAAGCCCAGTTTATAGCATGCCGGGAGCGAGCCTCCTCAGTACAAGAGAAGGCAGCCCAGCTGCGTGCGGCTGCAATCAGTACTTTGGCGGAGCCGAGTGCTCCTCCAGTACGGCAGAGCTCCAGCTCTGCTCAGAGGCCCGATCTGGCAGAGTTGCTGGCGTGAGGCTGCTCTGCCCTGGGCGAGACTTGCCCAGACTTGCCGCACGTTAGGCTTCCAGTCCAGAAATGAGCGGGCTGCGTGAGACTGGGAGATGCTACTGGCGCCTTCCTGGCCTCAGCTCCACTCCTGCCTTGCCTTTGCACCTAGTCCCCAGGCGTTCTTGTGGAGGGCTTAGCTGCCGGTGGGTTGCACACTGCCAAGCGCTCCAGCAGTGAGGGCTCTATTAGAGGCAATGTGACGGCAACTGGAAGTCTATTCTCACGGTTGCTTGACCGCCGAAACTCAGCACAGCACGGAGAGCACAAGGATCACAGCGCCACTGGCTGGGGTCTGCAGCCCCACACACGCGGAGGCTGACTCGGTGAGCGCCCAGAAGGTGCCTGACAGACGTCATTTCCCTAGTGCTCTCCTCCCCAGCAGAGACGTGTGCAGGTGGTTAGGGCCTGCCCCTGCATTTCTGGGCTCCCGTTCACAGCCCCAGCTCAGGGAAGCAGCTACTCAGCCAAGACCTGTGGGAGGCGCAGGGGGCCCCGCCTGGAAGCCTAGTTTACAGCATGCGGAAAGCGAACCTCATTGGGAGAAAGGGAGCCAGCCCAGCTGCGTGCGGCTGCAATCACTGCTTTGGTGGAGTCGAGTGCCCCTCCATTACGGCAGAGCTCCAGCTCTGCTCAGAGGCCCGATCTGGCAGAGTTGCTGGCGTGAGGCTGCTCTGCACTGGGCGAGCATTGCCCAGACTTGCCGCACGTTAGGCTTCCAGTCCAGAAATGAGGGGGCTGCGTGAGACTGGGAGATGCTACTGGCGCCTTCCTGGCCTCAGCTCCACTCCTGCCTTGCCTTTGCACCTAGTCCCCAGGCGTTCTTGTGGAGGGCTTAGTTGCCGGTGGGTTGCACACTGCCAAGCGCTCCAGCAGTGAGGGCTCTATTAGAGGCAATGGGAGGGCAACTGCAGGGCTCCTCCAGCGGTTGCTTGACCGCCCAGACTCAGCACAGCACGGAGAGCACAAGGATCACAGGGCCCCTGGCTGGGGTCTGCAGCCCCACACACCGGAGGTGAACTCCGGGAGCGCCCAGAAGGTGCCTGACAGACGTCATTTCCCTAGTGCTCTCCTCCCCAGCAGAGACGTGTGCAGGTGGTTAGGGCCTGCCCCTGCGTTTCTGGGCTACCGTCCACAGCCCCACCTCAGGGAAGCAGCTCCTTAGCCAAGAACTGTGGGAGGCGCAGGGGGCCCCGCCTGGAAGCCTAGTTTACAGCATGCGGGAAGCGAGCCTCCTTGGGAGAAGGGGAGGCAGCCCAGCTGCGTGCGGCTGCAATCACTGATTTGGTGGAGCCTAGTGCACCTCCAGTACGGCAGAGCTCCAGCTCTGCTCAGAGGCCCGATCTGGCAGAGCTGCTGGCGTGAGGCTGCTCTGCCCTGGGCGAGCCTTGCCCAGACTTGCCTCACGTTAGGCTTCCAGTCCAGGAAGGAGAAGGCTGCGTGAGACTGGGAGATGCTACTGGCGCCTTCCTGGCCTCAGCTCCACTCCTGCCTTGCCTTTGCACCTAGTCCCCAGGCGTTCTTGTGAAAGGCTTAGTTGCCGGTGGGTTGCACACTGCCAAGCGCTCCAGCAGTGAGGGCTCTATTAAAGGCAAAGGGAGGCCTACTGCAAGTCGCCTCCTGCGTTTGCTTGACCGCCCAGACTCTGCACAGCACGGAAAGCACAAGGCTCACAGGGCCCCTGGCTGGGGTCTGCAGCCCCACACACGCGGAGGATGACTCGGTGAGCGCCCAGAAGGTGCCTGACAGACGTCATTTCGCTAGTGCTCTCCTCCCCAGCAGAGACGTGTGCAGGTGGTTGGGGCCTGCCCTTGAGTGTCTGGACTCCCTTCCACAGCCCCAGCTCAGGGAAGCAGCTCCTCAGCTAAGACCTGTAGGAGGCGCGGGGCGCCCCCGCCTGGAAGCCCAGTTTATAGCATGCCGGGAGCGAGCCTCCTCAGTACAAGAGAAGGCAGCCCAGCTGCGTGCGGCTGCAATCAGTACTTTGGCGGAGCCGAGTGCCCCTCCAGTACGGCAGAGCTCCAGCTCTGCTCAGAGGCCCGATCTGGCAGAGTTGCTGGCGTGAGGCTGCTCTGCCCTGGGGGAGACTTGCCCAGACTTGCCACACGTTAGGCTTCCCGTCCAGAAATGAGCGGGCTGCGTGAGACTGGGAGATGCTACTGGCGCCTTCCTGGCCTCAGCTCCACTCCTGCCTTGCCTTTGCACCTAGTCCCCAGGCGTTCTTGTGGAGGGCTTAGCTGCCGGTGGGTTGCACACTGCCAAGCGCTCCAGCAGTGAGGGCTCTATTAGAGGCAAATTGAGGGCAACTGGAAGTCTATTCTCACGGTTGCTTGACCGCCGAGACTCAGCTCAGCACGGAGAGCACAAGGATCACAGCGCCACTGGCTGGGGTCTGCAGCCCCACACACGCGGAGGCTGACTCGGTGAGCGCCCAGAAGGTACCTGACAGACGTCATTTCCCTAGTGCTCTCCTCCCCAGCAGAGACGTGTGCAGGTGGTTAGGGCCTGCCCCTGCATTTCTGGGCTCCCGTTCACAGCCCCAGCTCAGGGAAGCAGCTACTCAGCCAAGACCTGTGGGAGGCGCAGGGGGCCCCGCCTGGAAGCCTAGTTTACAGCATGCGGAAAGCGAACCTCATTGGGAGAAGGGGAGCCAGCCCAGCTGCGTGCGACTGCAATCACTGCTTTGGTGGAGTCGAGTGCCCCTCCATTACGGCAGAGCTCCAGCTCTGCTCAGAGGCCCGATCTGGCAGAGTTGCTGGCGTGAGCCTGCTCTGCACTGGGCGAGCATTGCCCAGACTTGCCGCACGTTAGGCTTCCAGTCCAGAAATGAGGGGGCTGCGTGAGACTGGGAGATGCTACTGGCGCCTTCCTGGCCTCAGCTCCACTCCTGCCTTGCCTTTGCACCTAGTCCCCAGGCGTTCTTGTGGAGGGCTTAGTTGCCGGTGGGTTGCACACTGCCAAGCGCTCCAGCAGTGAGGGCTCTATTAGAGGCAATGGGAGGGCAACTGCAGGGCTCCTCCAGCGGTTGCTTGACCGCCCAGACTCAGCACAGCACGGAGAGCACAAGGCTTACAGGGCCCCTGGCTGGGGTCTGCAGCCCCACACACCGGAGGTGAACTCCGGGAGCGCCCAGAAGGTGCCTGACAGACGTCATTTCCCTAGTGCTCTCCTCCCCAGCAGAGACGGGTGCCGGTGCTTGGGGCCTGCCCCTGCGTGTCTGGGCTCCCGTCCACAACCCCAGCTCAGGCAAGCAGCTCCTCAGCCAAGATCTGTGGGAGGCGCAGGGGGCCCCGCCTGGAAGCCTAGTTTACAGCATGCGAAATGCGAGCCTCATTGGGAGAAGGGGAGCCAGCCCAGCTGCGTGCGGCTGCAATCACTGCTTTGGCAGAGTCGAGTGCCCCTCCATTACGGCAGAGCTCCAGCTCTGCTCAGAGGCCCGATCTGGCAGAGTTGCTGGCGTGAGGCTGCTCTGCCCTGGGCGAGCATTGCCCAGACTTGCCGCACGTTAGGCTTCCAGTCCAGAAATGAGCGGGCTGCGTGAGACTGGGAGATGCTACTGGCGCCTTCCTGGCCTCAGCTCCACTCCTGCCTTGCCTTTGCACCTAGTCCCCAGGAGTTCTTGTGGAGGGCTTAGTTGCCGGTGGGTTGCACACTGCCAAGCGCTCCAGCAGTGAGGGCTCTATTAGACGCAATGGGAGGGCAACTGCAGGGCTCCTCCAGCGATTGCTTGCCCGCCCAGACTCAGCACAGCACGAAGAGCACAAGCCTCACAGGGCCCCTGGCTGGGGTCTGCAGCCCCACACACGCGGAGGCTGACTCGGTGAGCACCCAGAAGGTGCCTGACAGACGTCATTTCCCTAGTGCTTTCCTGTCCAGCAGAGACGTGTGCAGGTGGTTGGGGCCTGCCCCTGCGTGTCTCAGCTCCCGTCCACAGCCCCAGCTCAGGGAAGCAGCTCCTTAGCCAAGACCTGTGGGAGGCGCAGGGGGCCCTGCCTGGAAGCCTAGTTTACAGCATGCGGGAAGCGAGCCTCCTTGGGAGAAGGGGAGGCAGCCCAGCTGCGTGCGGCTGCAATCACTGATTTGGTGGAGCCTAGTGCACCTCCAGTACGGCAGAGCTCCAGCTCTGCTCAGAGGCCCGATCTGGCAGAGTTGCTGGCGTGAGACTGCTCTGCCCTGGGCGAGCCTTGCCCAGACTTGCCTCACGTTAGGCTTCCAGTCCAGGAAGGAGAAGGCTGCGTGAGACTGGGAGATGCTACTGGCGCCTTCCTGGCCTCAGCTCCACTCCTGCCTTACCTTTGCACTTAGTCTCCAGGCGTTCTTGTGGAGGGCTTAGTTGCCAGTGGGTTGCACACTGCTAAGCGTTCCAGCAGTGAGGGCTCTATTAGATGCAATGGGAGGGCAACTACAGGGCTCCTCCAGTGGTTGCTTGACCGCCCAGACTCAGCACAGCACGGAGAGCACAAGGCACACAGGGCCCCTGGCTGGGGTCTACAGCCCCACACACGCGGAGGCTGACTCTGTGAGCGCCCAGAAAGTTCCTGACAGACGTCATTTCCCTAGTGCTCTCCTCCCCAGCAGAGACGTGTGCAGGTGGTTGGGGCCTGCCATTGAGTGTCTGGACTCCCTTCCACAGCCACAGCTCAGGGAAGCAGCTCCTCAGCTAAGACCTGTAGGAGGCGCGGGGCGCCCCCCCCGGGAAGCCTAGTTTACAGCATGCCGGAAGCGAGCCTCCTCAGAACAAGAGAAGGCAGCCCAGCTGCGTGCGGCTGCAATCAGTACTTTGGCGGAGCCGAGTGCCCCTCCAGTATGGCAGAGCTCCAGCTCTACTGAAAAGCCCGATCTCTCAGAGTTGCTGGCGTGAGGCTGCTGTGCCCTGGGCGAGCCTTGCCCAGACTTGCCTCGCGTTAGGCTTCCAGTCCAGAAAAGAGCGGGCTGCGCGAGACTGGGAGATACTACTGGCGCCTTCCTGGCCTCAGCTCCACTCCTGCCTTGCCTTTGCACCTAGTCCCCATGCGTTCCTGTGGAGGGCTTAGTTGCCGGTGGGTTGCACACTGCCACGCGCTCCAGCAGTGAGGGCTCTATTAGTGGTAATGGGAGGGCAACTGCAGGGCTCCTCCAGCGGTTGCTTGACCGCCCAGACTCAGCAGAGCACGGAGAGCACAAGGCTCACAGGGCCACTGGCTGGGGTCTGCAGCCCCACACACGCGGAGGCTGACTCGGTGAGCGCCCAGAAGGTGCCTGACAGACGTCATTTCCCTAGTGCTCTCCTCCCCTGCAGAGACGTGTGCAGGTGGTTAGGGCCTGCCCCTGCGTTTCTGGGCTCCTGTCCACAGCCCCAGCTCAGAGAAGCAGCTCCTGAGCCAAGACCTTGGGGAGGGGCAGGGGGCCCCGCCTGGAAGCCTAGTTTACAGCATGCGGGAAGCGAGCCTCCTTGGGAGAAGGGGAGGCAGCCCAGCTGCGTGCGGCTGCAATCACTGCTTTGGTGGAGCCTAGTGCCCCTCCAGTACGGCAGAGCTCCAGCTCTGCTCAAAGGCCCGATCTGGCAGAGTTGCTGGCGTGAGGCTGCTCTGCCCTGGGCGAGCTTTGCCCAGACTTGCCTCACGTTAGGCTTCCAGTCCAGAAAGGAGCCGGCTGCGCTAGACTGGGAGATGCTCCTGGCGCCTTCCTGGCCTCAGCTCCACTCCTGCCTTGCCTTTGCACTTAGTCCCCAGGCGTTCTTGTGGAGGGCTAAGTTGCCGTTGGGTTGCACACTGCCAAGCGCTCCAGCAGTGAGGGCTCTATTAGAGGCAATGGGAGGGCAACTGCAGGGCTCCTCCAGCGGTTGCTTGTCCGCCCAGACTCAGCAAAGCACGGAGAGCACAAGGCTAACAGGGCCCCTGGCTGGGGTCTGCAGCCCCACACACTCGGAGGCTGACTCGGTGAGCGCCCAGAAAATGCCTGACAGACGTCATTTCCCTAGTGCTCTTCTCCCCAACAGAGACGTGTGCAGGTGTTTGGGGCCTGCCCCTTCGTGTCTGCGCTCCCGTCCACAGCCCCAGCTCAGGGAAGCAGCTCCTAAGCCAAGACCTGTGGTAGGTGCAGGGGGCCCCGCCTGGAAGCCTAGTTTACAGCTTGCAGGAACCGAGCCTCCTCGGAAGAAGAGAAGGCAGCCCTGCTGTGTGCGGCTGCATTCACTGCTTTGGCGGAGCCGAGTGCGCCTCCAGTACGGCAGAGCTACAGCTCTGCTCTGTGTCCCAATCTGGCAGAGTTGCTGGCGTGAGGCTGATCTGCCCTGGGCGAGCCTTGCTCAGACTTGCCTCGCGGCTAGGTTTCCAGTCCAGGATGGAGCAGGCTGCGCGAGACTGGGAGATGCTACTGGCGCCTTCCTGGCCTCAGTTCCACGCCTGCCGTACCTTTGCACCTAGTCCCCAGGCGTTCTTGTGGAGGGCTTAGTTGCCTGTGGGTTGCACACTGCCAAGCGCTCCAGCAGTGAGGGCTCTATTAGAGGCAATGGGAGGGCAAATGCAGGGCTCCTCCAGCGGTTGCTTGACCGCCCAGTCTCAGCACAGTACGGAGAGCAAAGGCTCACAGGGCCACTGGCTGGGGTCTGCAGCCCCACACAAGCGGAGGCTGACTCGGTGAGCGCCCAGAAGGTGCCTGACAGACGTCATTTCCCTAGTGCTCTCCTCCCCAGCAGAGACGTGTGCAGGTGGTTAGGGCCTGCCCCTGCGTTTCTGGGCTCCCGTCCACAGCCCCACCTCAGGGAAGCAGCTCCTTAGCCAAGACCTGTGGGAGGCGCAGGGGGCCCCGCCTGGAAGCCTAGTTTATAGCATGCGGGAAGCGAGCCTCCTTGGGAGAAGGGGAGGCAGCCCAGCTGCGTGCGGCTGCAATCACTGATTTGGTGGAGCCTAGTGCACCTCCAGTACGGCAGAGCTCCAGCTCTGCTCAGAGGCCCGATCTGGCAGAGTTGCTGGCGTGAGGCTGCTCTGCCCTGGGCGAGCCTTGCCCAGACTTGCCTCACGTTAGGCTTCCAGTCCAGGAAGGAGAAGGCTGCGTGAGACTGGGAGATGCTACTGGCGCCTTCCTGGCCTCAGCTCCACTCCTGCCTTACCTTTGCACTCAGTCTCCAGGCGTTCTTGTGGAGGGCTTAGTTGCCAGTGGGTTGCACACTGCTAAGCGTTCCAGCAGTGAGGGCTCTATTAGATGCAATGGGAGGGCAACTACAGGGCTCCTCCAGCGGTTGCTTGACCGCCCAGACTCAGCACAGCACAGAGAGCACAAGGATCTCAGGGCCCCTGGCTGGGGTCTACAGCCCCACACACGCGGAGGCTGACTCTGTGAGCGCCCAGAAAGTTCCTGACAGACGTCATTTCCCTAGTGCTCTCCTCCCCAGCAGAGACGTGTGCAGGTGGTTGGGGCCTGCCATTGAGTGTCTGGACTCCCTTCCACAGCCCCAGCTCAGGGAAGCAGCTCCTCAGCTAAGACCTGTAGGAGGCGCGGGGCGCCCCCCCCCGGGAAGCCTAGTTTACAGCATGCCGGAAGCGAGCCTCCTCAGTACAAGAGAAGGCAGCCCAGCTGCGTGCGGCTGCAATCAGTACTTTGGCGGAGCCGAGTTCCCCTCCAGTATGGCAGAGCTGCAGCTCTGCTGAAAGGCCCGATCTCTCAGAGTTGCTGGCGTTAGGCTGCTGTGCCCTGGGCGAGCCTTGCCCAGACTTGCCTCGCGTTAGGCTTCCAGTCCAGAAAAGAGCGGGCTGCGCGAGACTGGGAGATGCTACTGGCGCCTTCCTGGCCTCAGCTCCACTCCTGCCTTGCCTTTGCACCTAGTCCCCATGCGTTCTTGTGGAGGGCTTAGTTGCCGGTGGGTTGCACAGTGCCACGCGCTCCAGCAGTGAGGGCTCTATTAGTGGTAATGGGAGGGCAACTGCAGGGCTCTTCCAGCGGTTGCTTGACCGCCCAGACTCAGCACAGCACGGAGAGCACAAGGCTCACCGGGCCACTGGCTGGGGTCTGCAGCCCCACACACGCGGAGGCTGACTCGGTGAGCGCCCAGAAGGTGCCTGACAGACGTCATTTCCCTAGTGCTCTCCTCCCCAGCAGAGACGTGTGCAGGTGGTTAGGGCCTGCCCCTGCGTTTCTGGGCTCCCGTCCACAGCCCCAGCTCAGAGAAGCAGCTCCTGAGCCAAGACCTTGGGGAGGCGCAGGGGGCCCCGCCTGGAAGCCTTGTTTACAGCATGCGGGAAGCGAGCCTCCTTGGGAGAAGGGGAGCCAGCCCAGCTGCGTGCGGCTGCAATCACTGCTTTGGTGGAGCCTAGTGCCCTTCCAGAACGGCAGAGCTCCAGCTCTTCTCAGAGGCCCGATCGGGCAGAGTTGCTGGCGTGAGGCTGCTCTGCCTGGGCGAGCCTTGCCCAGACTTGCCTCACGTTAGGCTTCCAGTCCAGAAATGAGCGGGCTGCGTGAGACTGGGAGATGCTACTGGCGCCTTCCTGGCCTCAGCTCCACTCCTGCCTTGCCTTTGCACCTAGTCCCCAGGCGTTCTTGTGGAGGGCTTAGTTGCCGGTGGGTTGCACACTGCCAAGCGCTCCAGCAGTGAGGGCTCTATTAGAGGCAATGGGAGGGCAACTGCAGGGCTCCTCCAGCGATTGCTTGACCGCCCAGACTCAGCACAGCACGGAGAGCACAAGGCTCACAGGGCCCCTAGCTGGGGTCTGCAGCCCCACACACCGGAGGTTAACTCCGGGAGCGCCCAGAAGGTGCCTGACAGACGTCATTTCCCTAGTGCTCTCCTCGCCAGCAGAGATGTGTGCCGGTGCTTGGGGCCTGCCCCTGCGTGTCTGGGCTCCCGTCCACAGCCCCAGCTCAGGGAAGCAGCTCCTGAGCCAAGACCTTTGGGAGGCGCAGGGGGCCCCGCCTGGAAGCCTAGTTTACAGCATGCGGAACGCGAGACTCCTCGGGAGAAGAGAAGGCAGCCCTGCTGTGTGCGGCTGCATTCACTGCTTTGGCGGAGCCGAGTGTGCCTCCAGTACAGCAGAGCTCCAGCTCTGCTCAAGGCCAGATCTGACAGAGCTGCTGGCGTGAGGCTGCTCTGCCCTGGGCGAAACTTGCCCAAAATTGCCTCGCGGCTAGGCTTCCAGTCCAGGAAGGAGCAGGCTGCGCGAGACTGAGAGATGCTACTGGCGCCTTCCTGGCCTCATCTCCACTCCTGCCTTGCCTTTGCAGCTAGTCCCCGGGCGTTCTTGTGGAGGGCTTAGTTGCCGGTGGGTTGCACACTGCCAAGCGCTCCAGCAGTGAGGGCTCTATTAGACGCAATGGGAGGGCAACTGCAGGCTCCTCCAGCGATTGCTTGACCGCCCAGACTCAGCACAGCACGGAGAGCAAAAGCCTCACAGGGCCCCTGGCTGGGGTCTGCAGCCCCACACACGCGGAGGCTGACTCGGTGAGCACCCAGAATGTGCCTGACAGACGTCATTTCCCTAGTGCTTTCCTGTCCAGCAGAGACGTGTGCAGGTGGTAGGGGCCTGCCCCTGCGTGTCTCAGCTCCCGTCCACAGCCCCAGCTCAGGGAAGCAGCTCCTGAGCCAAGACCTGTAGGAGTCGCAGGTGGCCCCGCCTGGAAGCCTAGTTTACAGCATTTGGGAAGCGAGCCTCCTCGGGAAAAGAGAAAGCAGCCCTGCTGTGTGCGGCTGCATTCACTGCTTTGTCAGAGCCGAGTGCGCCTCCATTACGGCAGAGCTCCAGTTCTGCTCAGAGGCCCTATCGGGCATAGTTGCTGGCGTGAGGCTGCTCTGCCCTGGGCGAGCCTTGCCCAGACTTGCCTCGCGTTAGGCTTCCAGTCCAGAAAGGAGCGGGCTGCGCGAGACTGGGAGATGCTACTGGCGCCTTCCTGGCCTCAGCTCCACTCCTGCCTTGCCTTTGCACCTAGTCTCCAGGCGTTTTTGTGGAGGGCTTAATTGCCGGTGGGTTGCACACTGCCAAGCGCTCCAGCAGTGAGGGCTCTATTAGTGGTAATGGGAGGGCAACTGCAGGGCTCCTCCAGCGGTTGCTTGACCGCCCAGACTCAGCACAGCACGGAGAGCACAAGGCTCACAGGGCCCCTAGCTGGGGTCTGCAGCCCCACACACCGGAGGTTAACTCCGGCAGCGCCCAGAAGGTGCCTGACAGACGTCATTTCCCTAGTGCTCTCCTCGCCAGCAGAGATGTGTGCCGGTGCTTGGGGCCTGCCCCTGCGTGTCTGGGCTCCCGTCCACAGCCCCAGCTCAGGGAAGCAGCTCCTGAGCCAAGACCTTTGGGAGGCGCAGGGGGCCCCGCCTGGAAGCCTAGTTTACAGCATGCGGAACGCGAGACTCCTCGGGAGAAGAGAAGGCAGCCCTGCTGTGTGCGGCTGCATTCACTGCTTTGGCGGAGCCGAGTGTGCCTCCAGTACAGCAGAGCTCCAGCTCTGCTCAAGGCCAGATCTGGCAGAGCTGCTGGCGTGAGGCTGCTCTGCCCTGGGCGAAACTTGCCCAAAATTGCCTCGCGGCTAGGCTTCCAGTCCAGGAAGGAGCAGGCTGCGCGAGACTGAGAGATGCTACTGGCGCCTTCCTGGCCTCATCTCCACTCCTGCCTTGCCTTTGCAGCTAGTCCCCGGGCGTTCTTGTGGAGGGCTTAGTTGCCGGTGGGTTGCACACTGCCAAGCGCTCCAGCAGTGAGGGCTCTATTAGACGCAATGGGAGGGCAACTGCAGGCTCCTCCAGCGATTGCTTGACCGCCCAGACTCAGCACAGCACGGAGAGCACAAGGCTCACAGGGCCCCTGGCTGGGGTCTGCAGCCCCACACACGCGGAGGATGACTCAGTGAGCGCCCAGAAGGTGCCTGACAGACGTCATTTCGCTAGTGCTCTCCTCCCCAGCAGAGACGTGTGCAGGTGGTTGGGGCCTGCCCTTGAGTGTCTGGACTCCCTTCCACAGCCCCAGCTCAGGGAAGCAGCTCCTCAGCTAAGACCTGTAGGAGGCGCGGGGCGCCCCCGCCTGGAAGCCCAGTTTATAGCATGCCGGGAGCGAGGCTCCTCAGTACAAGAGAAGGCAGCCCAGCTGCGTGCGGCTGCAATCAGTACTTTGGCGGAGCCGAGTGCCCCTCCAGTACGGCAGAGCTCCAGCTCTGCTCAGAGGCCCGATCTGGCAGAGTTGCTGGCGTGAGGCTGCTCTGCCCTGGGCGAGACTTGCCCAGACTTGCCGCACGTTAGGCTTCCAGTCCAGAAATGAGCGGGCTGCGTGAGACTGGGAGATGCTACTGGCGCCTTCCTGGCCTCAGCTCCACTCCTGCCTTGCCTTTGCACCTAGTCCCCAGGCGTTCTTGAGGAGGGCTTAGCTGCCGGTGGGTTGCACACTGCCAAGCGCTCCAGCAGTGAGGGCTCTATTAGAGGCAAAGTGAGGGCAACTGGAAGTCTATTCTCACGGTTGCTTGACCGCCGAGACTCAGCACAGCACGGAGAGCACAAGGATCACAGCGCCACTGGCTGGGGTCTGCAGCCCCACACCCGCGGAGGCTGACTCGGTGAGCGCCCAGAAGGTGCCTGACAGACGTCATTTCCCTAGTGCTCTCCTCCCCAGCAGAGACGTGTGCAGGTGGTTAGGGCCTGCCCCTGCATTTCTTGGCTCCCGTTCACAGCCCCAGCTCAGGGAAGCAGCTACTCAGCCAAGACCTGTGGGAGGCGCAGGGGGCCCCGCCTGGAAGCCTAGTTTACAGCATGCGGAAAGCGAACCTCATTGGGAGAAGGGGAGCCAGCCCAGCTGCGTGCGGCTGCAATCACTGCTTTGGTGGAGTCGAGTGCCCCTCCATTACGGCAGAGCTCCAGCTCTGCTCAGAGGCCCGATCTGGCAGAGTTGCTGGCGTGAGGCTGCTCTGCACTGGGCGAGCATTGCCCAGACTTGCCGCACGTTAGGCTTCCAGTCCAGAAATGAGGGGGCTGCGTGAGACTGGGAGATGCTACTGGCGCCTTCCTGGCCTCAGCTCCACTCCTGCCTTGCCTTTGCACCTAGTCCCCAGGCGTTCTTGTGGAGGGTTTAGTTGCCGGTGGGTTGCACACTGCCAAGCGCTCCAGCAGTGAGGGCTCTATTAGAGGCAATGGGAGGGCAACTGCAGGGCTCCTCCAGCGGTTGCTTGACCGCCCAGACTCAGCACAGCACGGAGAGCACAAGGCTTACAGGGCCCCTGGCTGGGGTCTGCAGCCCCACACACTGGAGGTGAACTCCGGGAGCGCCCAGAAGGTGCCTGACAGACGTCATTTCCCTAGTGCTCTCCTCCCCAGCAGAGACGTGTGCCGGTGCTTGGGGCCTGCCCCTGCGTGTCTGGGCTCCCGTCCACAACCCCAGCTCAGGCAAGCAGCTCCTCAGCCAAGATCTGTGGGAGGCGCAGGGGGCCCCGCCTGGAAGCCTAGTTTACAGCATGCGAAACGCGAGCCTCATTGGGAGAAGGGGAGCCAGCCCAGCTGCGTGCGGCTGCAATCACTGCTTTGGCGGAGTCGAGTGCCCCTCCATTACGGCAGAGCTCCAGCTCTGCTCAGAGGCCCGATCTGGCAGAGTTGCTGGCGTGAGGCTGCTCTGCCCTGGGCGAGACTTGCCCAGACTTGCCGCACGTTAGGCTTCCAGTCCAGAAATGAGCGGGCTGCGTGAGACTGGGAGATGCTACTGGCGCCTTCCTGGCCTCAGCTCCACTCCTGCCTTGCCTTTGCACCTAGTCCCCAGGCGTTCTTGTGGAGGGCTTAGTTGCCGGTGGGTTGCACACTGCCAAGCGCTCCAGCAGTGAGGGCTCTATTAGACGCAATGGGAGGGCAACTTCAGGCTCCTCCAGCGATTGCTTGACCGCCCAGACTCAGCACAGCACGGAGAGCACAAGGCACTCACGGCCCCTGGCTGGGGTCTACAGCCCCACACACGCGGAGGCTGATTCTGTGAGCGCCCAGAAAGTTCCTGACAGACGTCATTTCCCTAGTGCTCTCCTCCCCAGCAGAGACGTGTGCAGGTGGTTGGGGCCTGCCATTGAGTGTCTGGACTCCCTTCCACAGCCCCAGCTCAGGGAAGCAGCTCCTCAGCTAAGACCTGTAGGAGGCGCGGGGCGCCCCCCCCGGGAAGCCTAGTTTACAGCATGCCGGAAGCGAGCCTCCTCAGAACAAGAGAAGGCAGCCCAGCTGCGTGCGGCTGCAATCAGTACTTTGGCGGAGCCGAGTGCCCCTCCAGTATGGCAGAGCTCCAGCTCAGCTCAAAGGCCCGATCTCTCAGAGTTGCTGGCGTGAGGCTGCTGTGCCCTGGGCGAGCCTTGCCCAGACTTGCCTCGCGTTAGGCTTCCAGTCCAGAAAAGAGCGGGCTGCGCGAGACTGGGAGATGCTACTGGCGCCTTCCTGGCCTCAGCTCCACTCCTGCCTTGCCTTTGCACCTAGTCCCCATGCGTTCTTGTGGAGGGCTTAGTTGCCGGTGGGTTGCACACTGCCACGCGCTCCAGCAGTGAGGGCTCTATTAGTGGTAATGGGAGGGCAACTGCAGGGCTCCTCCAGCGGTTGCTTGACCGCCCAGACTCAGCAGAGCACGGAGAGCACAAGGCTCACAGGGCCACTGGCTGGGGTCTGCAGCCCCACACACGCGGAGGCTGACTCGGTGAGCGCCCAGAAGGTGCCTGACAGACGTCATTTCCCTAGTGCTCTCCTCCCCAGCAGAGACGTGTGCAGGTGGTTAGGGCCTACCCCTGCGTTTCTGGGCTCCTGTCCACAGCCCCAACTCAGAGAAGCAGCTCCTGAGCCAAGACCTTGGGGAGGCGCAGGGGGCCCCGCCTGGAAGCCTAGTTTACAGCATGCGGGAAGCGAGCCTCCTTGGGAGAAAGGGAGGCAGCCCAGCTGCGTGCGGCTGCAATCACTGCTTTGGTGGAGCCTAGTGCCCCTCCAGTACGGCAAAGCTCCAGCTCTGCTCAAAGGCCCGATCTGGCAGAGTTGCTGGCGTGAGGCTGCTCTGCCCTGGGCGAGCTTTGCCCAGACTTGCCTCACGTTAGGCTTCCAGTCCAGAAAGGAGCCGGCTGCGCTAGACTGGGAGATGCTCCTGGCGCCTTCCTGGCCTCAGCTCCACTCCTGCCTTGCCTTTGCACTTAGTCCCCAGGCGTTCTTGTGGAGGGCTAAGTTGCCGGTGGGTTGCACACTGCCAAGCGCTCCAGCAGTGAGGGCTCTATTAGAGGCAATGGGAGGGCAACTGCAGGGCTCCTCCAGCGGTTGCTTGACCGCCCAGACTCAGCAAAGCACGGAGAGCACAAGGCTAACAGGGCCCCTGGCTGGGGTCTACAGCCCCACACACGCGGAGGCTGACTCTGTGAGCGCCCAGAAAGTTCCTGACAGACGTCATTTCCCTAGTGCTCTCCTCCCCAGCAGAGACGTGTGCAGGTGGTTGGGGCCTGCCATTGAGTGTCTGGACTCCCTTCCACAGCCCCAGCTCAGGGAAGCAGCTCCTCAGCTAAGACCTGTAGGAGGCGCGGGGCGCCCCCCCCTGGAAGCCTAGTTTACAGCATGCCGGAAGCGAGCCTCCTCAGTACAAGAGAAGGCAGCCCAGCTGCGTGCGGCTGCAATCAGTACTTTGGCGGAGCCGAGTTCCCCTCCAGTATGGCAGAGCTCCAGCTCTGCTGAAAGGCCCGATCTCTCAGAGTTGCTGGCGTGAGGCTGCTGTGCCCTGGGCGAGCCTTGCCCAGACTTGCCTCGCGTTAGGCTTCCAGTCCAGAAAAGAGCGGGCTGCGCGAGACTGGGAGATGCTACTGGCGCCTTCCTGGCCTCAGCTCCACTCCTGCCTTGCCTTTGCACCTAGTCCCCATGCGTTCCTGTGGAGGGCTTAGTTGCCGGTGGGTTGCACAGTGCCACGCGCTCCAGCAGTGAGGGCTCTATTAGTGGTAATGGGAGGGCAACTGCAGGGCTCTTCCAGCGGTTGCTTGACCGCCAAGACTCAGCACAGCACGGAGAGCACAAGGCTCACCGGGCCACTGGCTGGGGTCTGCAGCCCCACACACGCGGAGGCTGACTCGGTGAGCGCCCAGAAGGTGCCTGACAGACGTCATTTCCCTAGTGCTCTCCTCCCCAGCAGAGACGTGTGCAGGTGGTTAGGGCCTGCCCCTGCGTTTCTGGGCTCCCGTCCACAGCCCCAGCTCAGAGAAGCAGCTCCTGAGCCAAGACCTTGGGGAGGCGCAGGGGGCCCCGCCTGGAAGCCTAGTTTACAGCATGCGGGAAGCGAGCCTCCTTGGCAGAAGGGGAGGCAGCCCAGCTGTGTGCGGCTGCAATCACTGCTTTGGTGGAGCCTAGTGCCCCTCCAGTACGGCAGAGCTCCAGCTCTTCTCAGAGGCCCGATCGGGCAGAGTTGCTGGCGTGAGGCTGCTCTGCCTGGGCGAGCCTTTCCCAGACTTGCCTCACGTTAGGCTTCCAGTCCAGAAAGGAGCCGGCTGCGCTAGACTGGGAGATGCTCCTGGCTCCTTCCTGGCCTCAGCTCCACTCCTGCCTTGCCTTTGCACCTAGTCCCCAGGCGTTCTTGTGGAGGGCTTAGTTGCCGGTGGGTTGCACACTGCCACGCTCTCCAGCAGTGAGGGCTCTATTAGTGGTAATGGGAGGGCAACTGCAGGGCTCCTCCAGGAGTTGCTTGACCGCCCAGACTCAGCACAGCACGGAGAGCACAAGGCTCACAGGGCCACTGGCTGGGGTCTTCAACCCCACACACGCGGAGGCTGACTCGGTGAGCGCCCAGAAGGTGCCTGACAGACGTCATTTCCCTAGTGCTCTCCTCCCCAGCAGAAACGTGTGCAGGTGGTTAGGGCCTGCCCCTGCGTTTCTGGGCTGCCGTCCACAGCCCCAGCTCAGGGAAGCAGCTCCTGAGCCAAGACCTGTGGGAGGTGCAGGGGGTCCCGCCTGGAAGCCTAGTTTACAGCATGCGGGAAGCGAGCCTCCTTGGGAGAAGGGGAGGCAGCCCAGCTGCGTGCAGCTGCAATCACTGCTTTGGCAGAGCCGAGTGCCCCTCCATTTCGGCAGAGCTCCAGCTCTGCTCAGAGGCCCGATCTGGCAGAGTTGCTGGCGTGAGGCTGCTCTGCCCAGGGCAAGCTTTGCCCAGACTTGCCTTGCGGTTAGGCTTCCAGTCCAGGAAGGAGCAGGCTGCGCGAGACTGGGAGATGCTACTGGCGCCTTCCTGGCCTCAGCTCCCCTCCTGCCTTGCCTTTGCACCTAGTCCCCAGGCGATCTTGTGAAAGGCTTAGGTGCCGGTGGGTTGCACACTGCCAAGCGCTCCAGCAGCGAGGGCTCTATTAGAGGCAAAGGGAGGGCAACTTCAAGTTTCCTTGTGCGGTTGCTTGACCGCCCAGACTCAGCACAGCACGGAAAGCACAAGGCTCACAGGGCCCCTGGCTGGGGTCTGCAGCCCCACACACGCGGAGGATGACTCGGTGAGCGCCCAGAAGGTGCCTGACAGACGTCATTTCCCTAGTGCTCCCCTCCCCAGCAGAGACGTGTGCAGGTGGTTTGGGCCTGCCCCTGCGTGTCTGGGCTCCCGTCCACAGCCCCAGCTCAGGGAAGCAGCTCCTCAGCCAAGACCTGTGGGAGGCGCAGGGGGCCCCGCCTGGAAGACTAGTTTACAGCATGCGGGAAGCGAGCCTCCTCGGGAGAAGAGAAGGCAGCCCTGCTGTGTGCGGCTGCATTCACTGCTTTGGCGGAGCCGAGTGCGCCTCCAGTACGGCAGAGCTCCAGCTCTGCTCAGAGGCCTGATCTGGCAGAGTTGCTGGCGTGAGGCTGCTCTGCCCTGGGCGAGCCTTGCCCAGACTTGCCTCGCGGCTAGGCTTCCAGTCCAGGAAGAAGCAGGCTGCGCGAGACTGAGAGATGCTTCTGGCGCCTTCCTGGCCTCAGCTCCACTCCTGCCTTGCCTTTGCACCTAGTCCCCAGGCGTTCTTGTGGAGGGCTTAGTTGCCGGTGGTTGCACACTGCCAAGCGCTCCAGCAGTGAGGGCTCTATTAGAGGCAAAGTGAGGGCAACTGGAAGTCTCTTCTTACGGTTGCTTGACCGCCGAGACTCAGCACAGCACGAAGAGCACAAGGATCACAGCGCCACTGGCTGGGGTCTGCAGCCCCACACACCGGAGGTTAACTCCGGCAGCGCCCAGAAGGTGCCTGACAGACGTCATTTCCCTAGTGCTCTCCTCCCCAGCAGAGACGTGTGCAGGTGGATAGGGACTGCCCATGCATTTCTGGGCTCCCGTCCACAGCCCCAGCTCAGGGAAGCAGCTCCTCAGCCAAGACCTGTGGGAGGCGCAGGGGGCCCCGCCTGGAAGCCTAGTTTACAGCATGCGGAAAGCGAGCCTCATTGGGAGAAGGGGAGCCAGCCCAGCTGCGTGCGGCTGCAATCACTGCTTTGGCGGAGTCGAGTGCTCCTCCATTACGGCAGAGCTCCAGCTCTGCTCAGAGGCCCGATCTGGCAGAGTTGCTGGCGTGAGGCTGCTCTGCCCTGGGCGAGCATTGCCCAGACTTGCCGCACGTTAGGCTTCCAGTCCAGAAATGAGCGGGCTGCGTGAGACTGGGAGATGCTACTGGCGCCTTCCTGGCCTCAGCTCCACTCCTGCCTTGCCTTTGCACCTAGTCCCCAGGCGTTCTTGTGGAGGGCTTAGTTGCCGGTGGGTTGCACACTGCCAAGCGCTCCAGCAGTGAGGGCTCTATTAGAGGCAATGGGAGGGCAACTGCAGGGCTCCTCCAGCGGTTGCTTGACCGCCCAGACTCAGCACAGCACGGAGAGCACAAGGCTCACAGGGCCCCTAGCTGGGGTCTGCAGCCCCACACACCGGAGGTTAACTCCGGGAGCGCCCAGAAGGTGCCTGACAGACGTCATTTCCCTAGTGCTCTCCTCGCCAGCAGAGATGTGTGCCGGTGCTTGGGGCCTGCCCCTGCGTGTCTGGGCTCCCGTCCACAGCCCCAGCTCAGGGAAGCAGCTCCTGAGCCAAGACCTTTGGGAGGCGCAGGGGGCCCCGCCTGGAAGCCTAGTTTACAGCATGCGGAACGTGAGACTCCTCGGGAGAAGAGAAGGCAGCCCTGCTGTGTGCGGCTGCATTCACTGCTTTGGCGGAGCCGAGTGTGCCTCCAGTACAGCAGAGCTCCAGCTCTGCTCAAGGCCAGATCTGGCAGAGCTGCTGGCGTGAGGCTGCTCTGCCCTGGGCGAAACTTGCCCAAAATTGCCTCGCGGCTAGGCTTCCAGTCCAGGAAGGAGCAGGCTGCGCGAGACTGAGAGATGCTACTGGCGCCTTCCTGGCCTCATCTCCACTCCTGCCTTGCCTTTGCAGCTAGTCCCCGGGCGTTCATGTGGAGGGCTTAGTTGCCGGTGGGTTGCACACTGCCAAGCGCTCCAGCAGTGAGGGCTCTATTAGAGGCAATGGGAGGGCAACTGCAGGGCTCCTCCAGCGGTTGCTTGACCGCCCAGACTCAGCACAGCACGGAGAGCACAAGGCTCACAGGGCCCCTGGCTGGGGTCTGCAGCCACACACACGGGGAGGCTGACTCGGTGAGCGCCCAGAAAGTGCCTGACAGACGTCATTTCCCTAGTGCTCTTCTCCCCAGCAGAGCCGTGTGCAGGTGTTTGGGGCCTGCCCCTTCGTGTCTGTGCTCCCGTCCACAGCCCCAGCTCAGGGAAGCAGCTGCTAAGCCAAGACCTGTGGTAGGCGCAGGGGGCCCCGCCTGGAAGCCTAGTTTACAGCTTGCGGGAAGCGAGCCTCCTCGAGAGAAGAGAAGGCAGCCCTGCTGTGTGCGGCTGCATACACTGCTTTGGCGGAGTCGAGTGCGCCTCCAATACGGCAGAGCTCCAGTTCCGCTCAGAGGCCCGATCGGGCAGAGTTTCTGGCGTGAGGCTGCTTTGCCCTGGGCGAGCCTTGCCCAGACTTGCCTCGTGACTAGGCTTCCAGTCCAGGAAGGAGAAGGCTGCGTGAGACTGCGAGATGCTACTGGCGCCTTCGTGGCCTCAGTTCCACTCCTGCCTTGCCTTTGCACATAGTCCCCAGGCGTTCTTGTGGAGGGCTTAGCTGCCGGTGGGTTGCACACTACCAAGCGCTCCAGCAGTGAGGGCTCTATTAGAGGCAAAGTGAGGGCAACTGGAAGTCTATTCTCACGGTTGCTTGACCGCCGAGACTCAGCACAGCACGGAGAGCACAAGGCTCACAGGGCCCCTGGCTGGGGTCTGCAGGCCAACACACGCGGATGCTGACTCGGTGATCGCCCAGAAGGTGCCTGACAGACGTCATTTCCCTAGTGCTCTCCTCCCCAGCAGAGACGTGTGCAGGTGGTTAGGGCCTGCCCCTGCATTTCTGGGCTCCCGTCCACAGCCCCAGCTCAGGGAAGCAGCTCCTCAGCCAAGACCTGTGGGAGGCGCAGGGGGCCCCGCCTGGAAGCCTAGTTTACAGCATGCGGAAAGCGAACCTCATTGGGAGAAGGGGAGCCAGCCCAGCTGCGTGCGGCTGCAATCACTGCTTTGGCGGATTCGAGTGCCCCTCCATTACGGCAGAGCTCCGGCTCTGCTCAGAAGCCCGATTTGGCAGAGTTGCTGGCGTGAGGCTGCTCTGCCCTGGGCGAGAATTGCCCAGACTTGCCGCACGTTAGGCTTCCAGTCCAGAAATGAGCGGGCTGCGTGAGACTGGGAGATGCTACTGGCGCCTTCCTGGCCTCAGCTCCACTCCTGCCTTGCCTTTGCACCTAGTCCCCAGGCGTTCTTGTGGAGGGCTTAGTTGCCGGTGGGTTGCACACTGCCAAGCGCTCCAGCAGTGAGGGCTCTATTAGACGAAATGGGAGGGCAACTGCAGGGCTCCTCCAGCGATTGCTTGACCGCCCAGACTCAGCACAGCACGGAGAGCACAAGGCTCACAGGGCCCCTGGCTGGGGTCTGCAGCCCCACACACGCGGAAGCTGACTCGGTGAGCACCCAGAAGGTGCCTGACAGACGTCATTTCCCTAGTGCTTTCCTGTCCAGCAGAGACGTGTGCAGGTGGTTGGGGCCTGCCCCTGCGTGTCTCAGCTCCCGTCCACAGCCCCAGCTCAGGGAAGCAGCTCCTGAGCCAAGACCTGTAGGAGGCGCACGGGGCCCCGCCTGGAAGCCTAGTTTACAGCTTTTGGGAAGCGAGCCTCCTCGGGAGAAGAGAAGGCAGCCCTGCTGTGTGCGGCTGCATTCACTGCTTTGTCAGAGTCGAGTGCGCCTCCATTACGGCAGAGATCCAGCTCTGCTCTGTGTCCCAATCTGGCAGAGTTGCTGGCGTGAGGCTGATCTGCCCTGGGCGAGCCTTGCTCAGACTTGCCTCGCGGCTAGGTTTCCAGTCCAGGAAGGAGCAGGCTGCGCGAGACTGGGAGATGCTACTGGCGCCTTCCTGGCCTCAGTTCCACGCCTGCCGTACCTTTGCACCTAGTCCCCAGGCGTTCTTGTGGAGGGCTTAGTTGCCTGTGGGTTGCACACTGCCAAGCGCTCCAGCAGTGAGGGCTCTATTAGAGGCAATGGGAGGGCAAATGCAGGGCTCCTCCAGCGGTTGCTTGACCGCCCAGACTCAGCACAGTACGGAGAGCACAAGGCTCACAGGGCCACTGGCTGGGGTCTGCAGCCCCACACACGCGGAGGCTGACTCGGTGAGCGCCCAGAAGGTGCCTGACAGACGTCATTTCCCTAGTGCTCTCCTCCCCAGCAGAGACGTGTGCAGGTGGTTAGGGCCTGCCCCTGCGTTTCTGGGCTCCCGTCCACAGCCCCACCTCAGGGAAGCAGCTCCTTAGCCAAGACCTGTGGGAGGCGCAGGGGGCCCCGCCTGGAAGCCTAGTTTACAGCATGCGGGAAGCGAGCCTCCTTGGGAGAAGGGGAGGCAGCCCAGCTGCGTGCGGCTGCAATCACTGATTTGGTGGAGCCTAGTGCACCTCCAGTACGGCAGAGCTCCAGCTCTGCTCAGAGGCCCGATCTGGCAGAGTTGCTGGCGTGAGGCTGCTCTGCCCTGGGCGAGCCTTGCCCAGACTTGCCTCACGTTAGGCTTCCAGTCCAGGAAGGAGAAGGCTGCGTGAGACTGGGAGATGCTACTGGCGCCTTCCTGGCCTCAGCTCCACTCCTGCCTTACCTTTGCACTTAGTCTCCAGGCGTTCTTGTGGAGGGCTTAGTTGCCAGTGTGTTGCACACTACCAAGCGCTCCAGCAGTGAGGGCTCTATTAGAGGCAAAGTGAGGGCAACTGGAAGTCTATTCTCACGGTTGCTTGACCGCCGAGACTCAGCACAGCACGGAGAGCACAAGGCTCACAGGGCCCCTGTCTGGGGTCTGCAGCCCCACACACGCGGAGGCTGACTCTGTGAGCGCCCAGAAGGTGCCTGACAGACGTCATTTCCCTAGTGCTCTCCTCCCCAGCAGAGACGTGTGCAGGTGGTTTGGGCCTGCCCCTGCGTGTCTGGACTCCCGTCCACAGCCCCAGCTCAGGGAAGCAGCTCCTGAGCCAAGACATGTGGGAGGCGCAGGTGGCTCCGCCTGGAAGCCTAGTTTACAGCATGCGGGAAGCGAGCCTCCTCGGGAGAAGAGAAGGCAGCCCTGGTGTGTGCGGCTGCATTCACTGCTTTGGCGGAGCCGAGTGCGCCTCCAGTACGGCAGAGCTCCAGCTCTGCTCAGAGACCCGATCTGGCATAGTTGCTGGCGTGAGGCTGCTCTGCCCTGGGCGAGCCTTGTCCAGACTTGCCGCACGTTAGGCTTCCAGTCCAGATAGGAGCAGGCTGCGTGAGACTGGGAGATGCTACTGGCGCCTTCCTGGCCTCAGCTCCACTCCTGCCTTGCCTTTGCACCTAGTCTCCAGGCGTTCTTGTGAAAGGCTTAGTTGCTGGTGGGTTGCACACTGCCTAGCGCTACAGCAGTGAGGGCTCTATTAAAGGCACAGGGAGGCCTACTGCAAGTCGCCTCTTGCATTTGCTTGACCGCCCAGACTCTGCACAGCACGGAAAGCACAAGGCTCACAGGGCCCCTGGCTGGGGTCTGCAGCCCCACACACCGGAGTGGAACTCCGGGAGCGCCCAGAAGGTGCCTGACAGACGTCATTTCGCTAGTGCTCTCCTCCCCAGCAGAGACGTGTGCAGGTGGTTGGGGCCTGCCCTTGAGTGTCTGGACTCCCTTCCACAGCCCCAGCTCAGGGAAGCAGCTCCTCAGCTAAGACCTGTAGGAGGCGCGGGGCGCCCCCGCCTGGAAGCCCAGTTTATAGCATGCCGGAAGCGAGCCTCCTCAGTACAAGAGAAGGCAGCCCAGCTGTGTGCGGCTGCAATCAGTACTTTGGCGGAGCCGAGTGCCCCTCCAGTACGGCAGAGCTCCAGCTCTGCTCAGAGGCCCGATCTGGCAGAGTTGCTGGCGTGAGGCTGCTCTGCCCTGGACGAGCCTTGCCCAGACTTGCCGCACGTTAGGCTTCCAGTCCAGAAATGAGCGGGCTGCGTGAGACTGGGAGATGCTACTGGCGCCTTCCTGGCCTCAGCTCCACTCCTGCCTTGCCTTTGCACCTAGTCCCCAGGCGTTCTTGTGGAGGGCTTAGCTGCCGGTGGGTTGCACACTGCCAAGCGCTCCAGCAGTGAGGGCTCTATTAGAGCAAAGTGAGGGTAACTTGAAGTCTATTCTTACGGTTGCTTGATCGCCAAGACTCAGCACAGCACGGAGAGCACAAGGATCACAGCGCCACTGGCTGGGGTCTACAGCCCCACACACGCGGAGGCTGACTCGGTGAGCGCCCAGAAGGTGCCTGACAGACGTCATTTTCCTAGTGCTCTCCTCCCCAGCAGAGACGTGTGAAGGTGGTTAGGGCCTGCCCCTGCATTTCTGGGCTCCCGTCCACAGCCCCAGCTCAGGGAAGCAGCTCCTCAGCCAAGACCTGTGGGAAGGGCAGGGGGCCCCGCCTGGAAGCCTAGTTTACAGCATGCGGAAAGCGAGCCTCATTGGGAGAAGGGGAGCCAGCCCAGCTGCGTGCGGCTGCAATCACTGCTTTGGCGGAGTCGAGTACCCCTCCATTACGGCAGAGCTCCAGCTCTGCTCAGAGGTCCGATCTGGCAGAGTTGCTGGCGTGAGGCTGCTCTGCCCTGGGCGAGCCTTGCCCAGACTTGCCGCACGTTAGGCTTCCAGTCCAGAAATGAGTGGGCTGCGTGAGACTGGGAGATGCTACTGGCGCCTTCCTGGCCTCAGCTCCACTCCTGCCTTGCCTTTGCACCTAGTCCCCAGGCGTTCTTGTGGAGGGCTTAAATGCCGGTGGGTTGCACACTGCCAAGCGCTCCAGCAGTGAGGGCTCTATTAGAGGCAATGGGAGGGCAACTGCAGGGCTCCTCCAGCGGTTGCTTGACCGCCCAGACTCAGCACAGCACGGAGAGCACAAGGCTCACAGGGCCCCTGGCTGGGGTCTGCAGCCCCACACACCGGAGGTGAACTCTGGGAGCGCCCCGAAGGTGCCTGACAGACGTCATTTCCCTAGTGCTCTCCTCGCCAGCAGAGACGTGTGCCGGTGCTTGGGGCCAGCCCCTGCGTGTCTGGGCTCCCATCCACAGCCCCAGCTCAGGGAAGCAGCTCCTGAGCCAAGACCTTTGGGAGGCGAAGGGGGCCCCGCCTGGAAGCCTAGTTTACAGCATACGGGAAGCGAGCCTCCTCGGGAGAAGAGAAGGCAGCCCTGCTGTGTGCGGCTGCATTCACTGCTTTGGCGGAGGCGAGTGTGCCTCCAGTACAGCAGAGCTCCAGCTCTGCTCAAGGCCAGATCTGGCAGAGCTGCTGGCGTGAGGCTGCTCTGCCCTGGGCGAAACTTGCCCAGACTTGCCTCGCGGCTAGGCTTCCAGTCCAGGAAGGAGCAGGCTGCGCGAGACTGAGAGATGCTACTGGCGCCTTCCTAGCCTCAGCTCCACTCCTGCCTTGCCTTTGCAGCTAGTCCCCAGGCGTTCTTGTGGAGGGCTTAGTTGCCGGTGGGTTGCACACTGCCAAGCGCTCCAGCAGTGAGGGCTCTATTAGAGGCAATGGGAGGGCAACTGCAGGGCTCCTCCAGCGGTTGCTTGACCGCCCAGATTCAGCACAGCACGGAGAGCACAAGGCTCACAGGGCCCCGGGCTGGGGTCTGCAGCCCCACACACGCGGAGGCTGACTCGGTGAGCGCCCAGAAGGTGCCTGATAGACGTCATTTTCCTAGTGCTCTCCTCCCCAGCAGAGACATGTGCAGGTGGTTGGGGCCTGCCCCTGCGTGTCTGGGCTCCCGTCCACAGCCCCACCTCAGGGAAGCAGCTCCTCAGCCAAGAATTGTGGGAGGCGCAGGGGGCCCCGCCTGGAAGCCCAGTTTACAGCAGCGGGAAGCGAGCCTCCTTGGGAGAAGGGGAGGCAGCCCAGTTGCGTGCGGCTGCAGTCACTGCTTTGGCGGAACCGTGTGCCCCTCCATTACGGCAGAGCTCCAGCTCTGCTCAGAGGCCCGATCTGGCAGAGTTGCTGGCGTGAGGCTGCTCTGCCCTGGGCGAGCCTTGCCCAGACTTGCCTCACGTTAGGCTTCCAGTCCAGAAAGGAGCGGGCTGCGTGAGACTGGGAGATGCTACTGGCGCCTTCCTGGCCTCAGCTCCACTCCTGCCTTGTCTTTGCACCTAGTCCCCAGGCGTTCTTGTGGAGGGCTTAGTTGCCGGTGCGTTGCACACTGCCAAGCGCTCCAGCAGTTTGGGCTCTATTAGAGGCAATCGGAGGGCAACTGCAGGGCTCCTCCAGCGGTTGCTTGACCGCCGAGACTCAGCACACCACGGAGAGCACAAGGCTCACAGGGCCCCTGGCTGGGGTCTGCAGCCCCACACACCGGAGGTGACCTCCGGGAGCGCCCAGAAGGTGCCTGAGTGCCGTCATTTCCCTAGTGCTCTCCACCCAGGCAGAGACGTGTGCAGGTGGTTGGGCCCTGCCCCTGCGTGTCTGAGCTCCCGTCCACAGTCCCAGTTCAGGGAAGCAGCTCCTGAGCCAAGACCTGTGGGAGGCTCAGGGGGCCCCGAATGGAAGCCTAGTTTACAGCATGCGGGAAGCGGGCCTCCTCGGGAGAAGAGAAGGCAGCCCTGCTGTGTGCGGCTGCATTCACTGCTTTGGCGGAGCCGAGTGCGCCTCCAGTACGGCAGAGCTCCAGCTCTGCTCAGAGGCCCGATCTGGCAGAGTTGTTGGCGTGAGGCTGCTCTGCCCTGCACGAGCCTTGCCCAGACTTTCCTCGCGGCTAGGCTTCCAGTCCAGGAAGGAGCAGGCTGCGCGAGACTGGGAGATGCTACTCGCGCCTTCCTGGCCTCAGCTCCACTCCTGCCTTGCATTTGCAGCTAGTCCCCAGGCGTTCTTGTGGAGGGCTTAGTTGCCGGTGGGTTGCACACTGCCAAGCGCTCCAGCAGTGAGGGCTCTATTAGAGGCAATGGGAGGGCAACTGCAGGGCTCCTCCAACGATTGCTTGACCGCCCAGACTCAGCACAGCACGGAGAGCACAAGGCTCACAGGGCCCCTGGCTGGGGTCTGCAGCCCCACACACGCCGAGGCTGACTCGGTGAGCGCCCAGAAGGTGCCTGACAGACGTCATTTCCCTAGTGCTCTCCTCCCCAGCAGAGACGTGTGCAGGTGGTTGGGGCCTGCCCTTGAGTGTCTAGACTCCCTTCCACAGCCCCAGCTAAGGGAAGCAGCTCCTCAGCTAAGACCTGTAGGAGGCGCGGGGCGCCCCCGCCTGGAAGCCCAGTTTATAGAATGCCGGAAGCGAGCCTCCTCAGTACAAGAGAAGGCAGCCCAGCTGCATACGGCTGCAATCAGTACTTTGGCGGAGCGGAGTGCCCCTCCAGTACGGCAGAACTCCAGCTCTGCTCAAAGACTCGACCTGGCAGAGTTGCTTCCGTGAGGCTGCTGAGCACTGGGCGAGCCTTGCCCAGACTTGCCTCGCGTAGGCTTCCTGTCCAGAACGGAGCGGGCTGCGCCAGACTGAGAGATGCTTCTGGCGCCTTCCTGGCCTCAGCTCCACTCCTGCCTTGCCTTTGCACCTAGTCTCCAGGCGTTCTTGTGGACGTCTTAGTTGCCGGTGGGTTGCACACTGCCAAGCGCTCCAGCAGTGAGGGCTCTATCAGAGGCAAAGGGAGGGCAACTGCAAGTTTCCTCTTGCGGTTGCTTGACCGCCCAGACTCAGCACAGCACGGAGAGCCCAAGGCTCACAGGGCCCCTGGCTGGGGTCTGAAGCCCCACACACGCGGGAACTGACTCGGTGAGCGCCCAGAAGTTGCCTGACAGACGTCGTTTCCCTAGTGCTCTCCTCCACAGCAGAGACGTGTGCAGGGGCTTGGGGCCTGCCCCTGCGTGTCTGGGCTCCCGTCCAAAGCCCCATCTCAGGGAAGCAGCTCCTCAGCCAAGACCTGTGGGAGGCGCAGGGGGCCCTGTCTGGAAGCCTAGTTTACAGCATGCGGGAAGCGAGCCTCCTCGGAAGAAGAGAAGGCAGCCCTGCTGCGTGTGGCTGCATTCACTGCTTTGGCGGAGCCTAGTGCGGCTTCAGTACGGCAGAGCTCCAGCTCTGCTCAGAGACCCGATCTGGCAGAGCTGCTGGCGTGAGGCTGCTCTGCCTTGGGCGAGCCTTGCCCAGACTTGCTTCGCGGCTAGGCTTCCAGTCCAGGAAGCAGCAGGCTGCGCGAGACTGGGAGATTCTACTGGCGCCATCCTGGCCTCAGCTCCACTCCTGCCTTGCCTTTGCACCTAGTCCCCAGGCGTTCTTGTGGAGAGCTTAGTTGCCGGTGGGTTGCACACTGCCAAGCGCTCCAGCAGTGAGGGCTCTATTAGAGGCAATGGGAGGGCAACTGCAGGGCTCCTCCAACGATTGCTTGACCGCCCAGACTCAGCACAGCACGGAGAGCACAAGGCTCACAGGGCCCCTGGCTAGGGTCTGCAGCCCCACACACGCCGAGGCTGACTCGGTGAGCGCCCAGAAGGTGCCTGACAGACGTCATTTCCCTAGTGCTCTCCTCCCCAGCAGAGACGTGTGCATGTGGTTTGGGCCTGCCCCTGCGTGTCTGGGCTCCCTTCCACAGCCCCAGCTAAGGGAAGCAGCTCCTCAGCTAAGACCTGTAGGAGGCGCGGGGCGCCCCCGCCTGGAAGTCCAGTTTATAGAATGCCGGAAGCGAGCCTCCTCAGTACAAGAGAAGGCAGCCCAGCTGCGTGCGGCTGCAATCAGTACTTTGGCGGAGCCGAGTGCCACTCCAGTACGGCAGAACTCCAGCTCTGCTCAAAGACTCGATCTGGCACAGTTGCTTCCGTGAGGCTGCTGTGCCCTGGGGGAGCCTTGCCCAGACTTGCCTCGCGTAGCCTTCCTGTCCAGAACGGAGCGGGCTGCGCGAGACTGAGAGATGCTACTGGCGGCTTCCTGGCCTCAGCTCCACTCCTGCCTTGCCTTTGCACCTAGTCCCCAGGCGTTCTTGTGGACGTCTTAGTTGCCGGTGTGTTGCACACTGCCAAGCGCTCCAGCAGTGAGGGCTCTATTAGAGGCAAAGTGAGGGCAACTGGAAGTCTATTCTTACGGTTGCTTGACCGCCGAGACTCAGCACAGCACGGAGAGCACAAGGATCACAGCGCCACTGCCTGGGGTCTGCAGCCCCACACACGCGGAGGCTGACTCGGTGAGCGCCCAGAAGGTGCCTGACAGACGTCATTTGCCTAGTGCTCTCCTCCCCAGCAGAGACGTGTGCAGGTGGTTAGGGACTGCCCCTGCATTTCTGGGCTCCCGTCCACAGCCCCAGCTCAGGGAAGCAGCTCCTGAGCCAAGACCTTTGGGAGGCGCAGGGGGCCCCGCCTGGAAGCCTAGTTTACAGCATGCGGGAAGCGAGCCTCCTCGGGAGAAGAGAAGGCAGCCCTGCTGTGTGCGGCTGCATTCACTGCTTTGGCGGATCCGAGTGTGCCTCCAGTACAGCAGAGCTCCAGCTCTGCTCAAGGCCAGATCTGGCAAAGCTGCTGGCGTGAGGCTGCTCTGCCCTGGGCGAACCTTGCCCAGACTTGCCTCGCGGCTAGGCTTCCAGTCCAGGAAGGATCAGGCTGCGCGAGACTGAGAGATGCTACTGGCGCCTTCCTGGCCTCAGCTCCACTCCTGCCTTGCCT
The DNA here is from genome assembly GCF_032405125.1 of Capricornis sumatraensis. Lineage (NCBI taxonomy): Eukaryota > Metazoa > Chordata > Mammalia > Artiodactyla > Bovidae > Capricornis > Capricornis sumatraensis. The sequence goes on from NW_027184629.1 coordinate 1,661,105, forward strand.
TTGCAGCTAGTCCCCAGGCGTTCTTGTGGAGGGCTTAGTTGCCGGTGGGTTGCACACTGCCAAGCGCTCCAGCAGTGAGGGCTCTATTAGAGGCAATGGGAGGGCAAATGCAGGGCTCCTCCAGCGGTTGCTTGACCGCCCAGACTCAGCACAGCACGGAGAGCACAAGGCTCACAGGGCCCCTGGCTGGGGTCTGCAGCCCCACACACGCGGAGGCTGACTCGGTGAGCGCCCAGAAGGTGCCTGCCAGACGTCATTTCCCTGGTGCTCTCCTCCCCAGCAGAGACGTGTGCAGGTGATTTGGGCCTGCCCCTGCGTGTCTGGGCTCCCGTCCACAGCCCCAGCTCAGGGAAGCAGCTCCTGAGCCAAGACCTGTAGGAGGCGCAGGCGGCCCCGCCTGAAAGCCTAGTTTACAGCATGGGGGAAGCGAGCCTCCTCGGGAGAAGAGAAGGCAGCCCTGCTGTGTGCGGCTGCATTCACTGCTTTGTCAGAGCCGAGTGTGCCTCCATTGCGACAGAGCTCCAGCTCTGCTCAGAGGCCCGATCGGGCAGAGTTGCTGGCGTGAGGCTGCTCTGCCCTGGGCGAGCCTTGCCCAGACTTTCCTCGGGCTAGGCTTCCAGTCCTGGAAGGAGCAGGCTGCGCGAGACTGGGAGATGCTACTGGCACCTTCCTGGCCTCAGCTCCACTCCTGCCTTGCCTTTGCACCTAGTCCCCAGGCGTTCTTGTGGAGGGCTTAGTTGCCGGTGGGTTGCACACTGCCAAGCGCTCCAGCAGTGAGGGCTCTATTAGAGGCAATGGGAGTGCAACTGCAGGGCGCCTCCAGCGGTTGCTTGACCGCCCAGACTCAGCACAGAATGGAGAGCACAACGCTCACAGGGCCCCTGGCTGGGGTCTGCAGCCCCACACACGCGCAGGCTGACTCGGTGAGCGCCCAGAAGGTGCCTGACAGACGTCATTTCCCTAGGGCTCCACACCCCAGCAGAGAAATGTGCAGGTTCTTTGGGCCTGCCCCTGCGTGTCTGGGCTCCCGTCCACAGCCCCAGCTCAGGGAAGCAGCTCCTCAGCCAAGACCTGAAGGAGGCGCGCGGCGCCCTCGCCTGGAAGCCTAGTGGACAGCATGCGGGAAGCAACCCTCCTTGGGAGAAGAGGAGACAGCCCAGATGCGTGCGGCTGCAATCACTGCTTGGGTGGAGCCGAGAGCGCCTCCAGTACGGCAGAGCTCCAGTTCCGCTCAGAGGCCCGATCGGGAAGAGTTGCTGGCGTGAGGCTGCTTTGCCCTGGGCGAGCCTTGCCCAGACTTGCCTCGAGACTAGGCTTCCAGTCCAGGAAGGAGAAGGCTGCCTGAGACTGCGAGATGCTACTGGCGCCTTCCTGGCCTCAGCTCCACTACTGCCTTACCTTTGCACTTAGTCTCCAGGCGTTCTTGTGGAGGGCTTAGTTGCCAGTGGGTTGCACACTGCTAAGCGTTCCAGCAGTGAGGGCTCTATTAGATGCAATGGGAGGGCAACTACAGGCCTCCTCCAGCGGTTGCTTGACCGCCCAGACTCAGCACAGCACGGAGAGCACAAGGCTCTCAGGGCCCCTGGCTGGTGTCTGCAGCCCCACACACGCGGAAGATGACTCGGTGAGCGCCCAGAAGGTGCCTGACAGACGTCATTTCCCTAGTGCTCTCCTCCCCAGCAGAGACGTGTGCATGTGGTTTGGGCCTGCCCCTGCGTGTCTGGGCTCCCGTCCACAGCCCCAGCTCAGGGAAGCAGCTCCTGAGCCAAAACCTGTGGGAGGCGCAGGGGGCCCCGCCTGGAAGCCTAGTTGACAGCATGCGGGAAGCGAGCCTCCTCGGGAGAAGAGAGGGCAGCCCTGCTGTGTGCGGCTGCATTCACTGCTTTGGCGGAGCCGAGTGCCCCTCCAGTACGGCAGAGCTCCAGCTCTGCTCAGAGGCCCGATCGGGCAGAGTTGCTGGCGTGAGGCTGCTCTGCCCTGGGCGAGCCTTGCCCAGACTTGCCTCGGGCTAGGCTTCCAGTCCTGGAAGGAGCAGGCTGCGCGAGACTGGGAGATGCTACTGGCACCTTCCTGGCCTCAGCTCCACTCCTGCCTTGCCTTTGCACCTAGTCCCCAGGCGTTCTTGTGGAGGGCTTAGTTGCCGGTGGGTTGCACACTGCCAAGCGCTCCAGTAGTGAGGGCTCTATTAGAGGCAATGGGAGTGCAACTGCAGGGCGCCTCCAGCGGTTGCTTGACCGCCCAGACTCAGCACAGCATGGAGAGCACAACGCTCACAGGGCCCCTGGCTGGGGTCTGCAGCCCCACACACGCGGAGGCTCACTCGGTGAGCGCCCAGAAGGTGCCTGACAGACGTCATTTCCCAAGGCTCCACACCCCAGCAGAGAAATGTGCAGGTTCTTTGGGCCTGCCCCTGCATGTCTGGGCTCCCGTCCACAGCCCCAGCTCAGGGAAGCAGCTCCTCAGCCAAGACCTGAAGGAGGCGCGCAGCGCCCTCGCCTGGAAGCCTAGTGGACAGCATGCGGGAAGCAAGGCTCCTTGGGAGAAGAGGAGGCAGCCCAGATGCGTGCGGCTGCAATCACTGCTTGGGTGGAGCCGAGAGCGCCTCCAGTACGGCAGAGCTCCAGTTCCGCTCAGAGGCCCGATCTGGCAGAGTTGCTGGCGTGAGGCTGCTCTGCCCTGGGCGAGCCTTGCCCAGACTTGCCTCGCGGCTAGGCTTCCAGTCCAGGAAGAAGCAGGCTGCGCGAGACTGGCAGATGCTCCTGGCGCCTTCCTGGCCTCAGCTCCACTCCTGCCTTGCCTTTGCACCTAGTCCCCAGGCGTTCTTGTGGAGGGCTTAAGTGCTGGTGGGTTGCACACTGCCAAGCGCTCCAGCAGTGAGGGCTCTATTAGAGGCAAAGGGAGGGCAAATGCAGTGCTCCTCCAGCGGTTGCTTGACCGCCCAGACTCAGCACAGCACGGAGAGCACAAGGCTCACAGGGCCCCTGGCTGGGGTGTGCAGCCCCACACACGCGGAGGCTGACTTGGTGAGCGCCCAGAAGGTGCCTGCCAGACGTCATTTCCCTGGTGCTCTCCTCCCCAGCAGAGACGTGTGCAGGTGGTTTGGGCCTGCCCCTGCGTGTCTGGGCTCCCGTCCACAGCCCCAGCTCAGGGAAGCATCTCCTAAGCCAAGACATGTGGGAGGCGCAGGGGGCCCCGCCTGGAAGCCTAGTTTACAGCTTGCGGGAAGCGAGCCTCCTCGGGAGAAGAGAAGGCAGCCCTGCTGTGTGCGGCTGCATACACTGCTTTGGCGGACCCGAGTGTGCCTCCAGTACGGCAGAGCTCCAGCTCTGCTCTGAGTCCCAATCTGGCAGAGTTGCTGGCGTGAGGCTGCTCTGCCCTGGGCGAGCCTTGCCCAGAGTTGCCTCGCCGCTAGGTTTCCAGTCCAGAACACAGCAGGCTGCGCGAGACTGGGAGATGCTACTGGCGCCTTCCTGGCCTCAGTTCCACTCCTGCCTTGCCTTTGCACCTAGTCCCCAGGCGTTCTTGTGGAGGGCTTAGTTGCCGGTGGGTTGCACACTGCCAAGCGCTCCAGCAGTGAGGGCCCTATTAGAGGCAATGGGAGGGCTACTGCAGGGCTCCTCCAGCGGTGGCTTGACCGCCCAGACTCAGCACAACACGGAGAGCACAAGGCTCACAGGACCCCTGGCTGGGGTCTGCAGACCCACACACGCGGAGGCTGACTCGGTGAGCGCCCAGAAGGTGCCTGACAGACGTCATTTCCCTAGGGCTCCCCACCCCAGCAGAGAAATGTGCAAGTGGTTTGGGCCTGCCCCTGCATGTCTGGGCTCCCGTCCACAGCCCCAGCTCAGGGAAGCAGCTCCTCAGCCAAGACCTGATGGAGGTGCGCAGCGCCCCCGCCTGGAAGCCTAGTGCACAGCATGCGGGAAGCGACCCTCCTTGGGAGAAGAGGAGGCAGCCCAGATGCGTGCGGCTGCAATCACTGCCTGGGCGGAGCCGAGAGACCCTCCAATACAGCAGAGCTCCAGCTCTGCTCAGAGGCCCGATCTGGCAGAGTTGCTGGCGTGAGGCTGCTCTGCCCTGGGCGAGCCTTGCCCAGACTTGCCTCGTGGCTAGGCTTCCAGTCCAGGAAGGAGCAGGCTCCGCGAGACTGGGAGATGCTACTGGCGCCTTCCTGGCCTAAGCTCCACTCCTGCCTTGCCTTTGCACCTAGTCCCCAGGCGTTCTTGTGGAGGGCTTAGTTGCCGGTGGGTTGCACACTGCCAAGCGCTCCAGCAGTGAGGGCTCTATTAGAGGCAATGGGAGTGCAACTGCAGGGCTCCTCCAGCGGTTGCTTGACCGCCCAGACTCAGCACAGCACGGAGAGCACAAGGCTCTCAGGGCCCCTGGCTGGGGTCTACAGCCCCACACACGGGGATGCTGACTCGGTGAGCGCCCAGAAGGTGCCTGACAGACGTCATTTCCCTAGGGCTCCCCACCCCAGCAGAGAAATGTGCAAGTGGTTTGGGCCTGCCCCTGCATGTCTGGGCTCCCGTCCACAGCCCCAGCTCAGGGAAGCAGCTCCTCAGCCAAGACCTGATGGAGGTGCGCAGCGCCCCCGCCTGGAAGCCTAGTGCACAGCATGCGGGAAGCGACCCTCCTTGGGAGAAGAGGAGGCAGCCCAGATGCGTGCGGCTGCAATCACTGCCTGGGCGGAGCCGAGAGCCCCTCCAATACAGCAGAGCGCCAGCTCTGCTCAGAGGCCCGATCTGGCAGAGTTGCTGGCGTGAGAATGCTCTGCCCAGGGCGAGCTTTGCCCAGACTTGCCTCGTGGCTAGGCTTCCAGTCCAGGAAGGAGCAGGCTGCGCGAGACTGGGAGATGAGACTGGCGCCTTCCTGGCCTCAGCTCCACTCCTGTCTTGCCTTTGCACCTAGTCCCCAGGCGTTCTTGTGAAAGGCTTAGTTGCCGGTGGGTTGCACACTGCCAAGCGTTCCAGCCGGAGGGCTCTATTAGAGGCAAAGGGAGGGCTACTGCAAGTCACCTCTTGCATTTACTTGACCGCCCAGACTCAGCACAGCACGGAAAGTACAAGGCTCACAGGGCCCCTGGCTGGGGTCTGCAGCCCCACACACCAGAGGGGAACTCCGGGAGCGCCCAGAAGGTGCCTGACAGACGTCATTTCTCTAGTGCTCTACTCCCCAGCAGAGACGTGTGCAGGTGGTTGGGGCCTGCCCTTGCGTGTCTGGGCTCCCGTCCACAGCCCCAGCTCAGGGAAGCAGCTCCTGAGCCAAAACCTGTGGGAGGCGCAGGGGGCCCCGCCTGGAAGCCTAATTTACAGCATGCGGGAAGCGAGCCTCCTCGGGAGAAGATAAGGCAGCCCTGCTGTGTGCGGCTACATTCACTGCTTTGGCGGAGCCGAGTGCGCCTCCAGTACTGCAGAGCTCCAGCTCTGCTCAGAGGCCCGATCGGGCATAGTTGCTGGCGTGAGGCTGCTCTGCCCTGGGCGAGCCTTGCCCAGACTTGCCTCGCGGCTAGGCTTCCAGTCCAGGAAGGAGCAGGCTGCGCGAGACTGGGAGATGCTCCTGGCGCCTTCCTGGCCTCAGCTCCACTCCTGCCTTGCCTTTGCACCTAGTCCCCAGGCGTTCTTGTGGAGGGCTTAGTTGCCGGTGGGTTGCACACTGCCAAGCGCTCCAGCAGTGAGGGCTCTATTAGAGGAAATGGGAGGGCAACTGCAGGGCTCCTCCAGCGGTTGTTTGACCGCCCAGACTCAGCACAACACGGAGAGCACAAGGCTCACAGGACCCCTGGCTGGGGTCTGTAGCCCCACACACGCGGAGGCTGACTCGATGAGCGCCCAGAAGGTGCCTGACAGACGTCATTTCCCTAGTGCTCTCCTCCCCAGCAGAGACGTGTGCAGGTGGTTTGGGCCTGCCCCTGCGTGTCTGGACTCCCGTCCACAGCCCCAGCTCAGGGAAGCAGCTCCTGAGCCAAGACATGTGGGAGGCGCAGGTGGCCTTGCCTGGAAGCCTAGTTTACAGCATGCAGGAAGCGAGCCTCCTCGGGAGAAGAGAAGGCAGCCCTGCTGTGTGTGGCTGCATTCACTGCTTTGGCAGAGCCGAGTGCGCCTCCAGTACGGCAGAGCTCCAGCTCTGCTCAGAGGCCCGATCTGGCAGAGTTGCTGGTATGAGGCTGCTCTGCCCTGGGCGAGCCTTGCCCAGACTTGCCTCGCGGCTAGGCTTCCAGTCCCGGAAGGAGCAGGCTGCGCGATACTGGGAGATGCTACTGGCGCCTTTCTGGCCTCAGCTCCACTCCTGCCTTGCCTTTGCACATAGTCCCCAGGCGTTCTTTTGGAGGGCTTAGTTGCCGGTGGGTTGCACACTGCCAATCGCTCCAGCAGTGAGGGCTCTATTTGAGGCAATGGGAGGGCAACTGCAGGGCTCCTCCAGCGGTTGCTTTACCGCCCAGACTCAGCACAGCACGGAGAGCACAAGGCTCACAGGGCCCCTGGCTGGGGTCTGCAGCCCCACACACGCGGAGGCTGACTCGGTGAGCGCCCAGAAGGTGCCTGACAGACGTCATTTCCCTAGTGCTTTCCTGTCCAGCAGAGACGTGTGCAGGTGGTTGGGGCCTGCCCCTGCGTGTCTGGGCTCCCGTTCACAGCCCCAGCTCAGGGAAGCAGCTCCTGAGCCAAGACCTGTAGGAGTCGCAGGGGGCCCCGCCTGGAAGCCTAGTTTACAGCATTTGGGAAGCGAGCCTCCTCGGGAGAAGAGAAGGCAGCCCTGCTGTGAGCGGCTGCATTCACTGCTTTGCCAGAGCCGAGTGCGCCTCCAGTACGGCAGAGCTCCAGCTCTGCTCAGAGGCCCGATCTGGCAGAGTTGCTGGCGTGAGGCTGCTCTGCCCTGGGCGAGCCTTGCCCAGACTTGCCGCACGTTAGGCTTCCAGTCCAGATAGGAGCGGGCTGCGTGAGACTGGGAGATGCTACTGGCGCCTTCCTGGCCTCAGCTCCACTCTTGCCTTGCCTTTGCACCTAGTCCCCAGGCGTTCTTGTGAAAGGCTTAGTTGCCGGTGGGTTGAACACTGCCAAGCGCTCCAGCAGTGAGGGCTCTATTAAAGGCAAAGGGAGGCCTACTGCAAGTCGCCTCTTGCGTTTGCTTGACCGCCCAGACTCTGCACAGCACGGAAAGCACAAGGCTCACAGGGCCCATGGCTGGGGTCTGCAGCCCCACACACCGGAGGGGAACTCCGGGAGCGCCCAGAAGGTGCCTGACAGACGTCATTTCCCTAGTGCTCTCCTCCCCAGCAGAGACGTGTGCAGGTGGTTGGGGCCTGCCCTTGAGTGTCTGGACTCCCTTCCACAGCCCCAGCTCAGGGACGCAGCTCCTCAACTAAGACCTGTAGGAGGCGCGGGGCGCCCCCGCCTGGAAGCCCAGTTGATAGCATGCCGGAAGCGAGCCTCCTCAGTACAAGAGAAGGCTGCCCAGCTGCGTGCGGCTGCAATCAGTACTTTGGCGGAGCCGAGTACCCCTCCAGTTCGGCAGAGCTCCAGCTCTGCTCAGAGGCCCGATCTGGCAGAGTTGCTGGCGTGAGGCTGCTCTGCCCTGGGCGAGCCTTGCCCAGACTTGCCGCACGTTAGGCTTCCAGTCCAGAAATGAGCGGGCTGCGTGAGACTGGGAGATGCTACTGGCGCCTTCCTGGCCTCAGCTCCACTCCTGCCTTGCCTTTGCACCTAGTCCCCAGGCGTTCTTGTGGAGGGCTTAGTTGCCTGTGGGTTGCACACTGCCAAGCGCTCCAGCAGTGAGGGCTCTATTAGAGGCAAAGTGAGGGCAACTGGAAGTCTATTCTTAGGGTTGCTTGACCGCCGAGACTCAGCACAGCACGGAGAGCACAAGGATCACAGCGCCACTGGATGGGGTCTGCAGCCCCACTCACGCGGAGGCTGACTCGGTGAGCGCCCAGAAGGTGCTTGACAGACGTCATTTTCCTAGTGCTCTCCTCCCCAGCAGAGACGTGTGCAGGTGGTTAGGGACTGCCCCTGCATTTCTGGGCTCCCGTCCACAGCCCCAGCTCAGGGAAGCAGCTCCTCAGCCAAGACCTGTGGGAGGCGCAGGGGGCCCCGCCTGGAAGCCCAGTTTACAGCATGCGGAAAGCGAGCCTCATTGGGAGAAGGGGAGCCAGCCCAGCGGCGTGCGGCTGCAATCACTGCTTTGGCGGAGTCGAGTGCCCCTCCATTACGGCAGAGCTCCAGCTCTGCTCAGAGGCCCGATCTGGCAGAGTTGCTGGCGTGAGGCTGCTCTGCCCTGGGCGAGCATTGCCCAGACTTGCCGCACGTTAGGCTTCCAGTCCAGAAATGAGCGGGCTGCGTGAGACTGGGAGATGCTACTGGCGCCTTCCTGGCCTCAGCTCCACTCCTGCCTTGTCTTTGCACCTAGTCCCCAGGCGTTCTTGTGGAGGGATTGGTTGCCGGTGGGTTGCACACTGCCAAGGGCTCCAGCTTGAGGGCTCTATTAGAGGCAAAGTGAGGGCAACTGGAAGTCTATACTTACGGTTGCTTGACCGCCCAGACTCAGCACAGCACGGAGAGCACAAGGCTCACAGGGCCCCTGGCTGGGGTCTGTAGCCCCACACACGCGGAGGCTGACTCGGTGAGCGCCCAGAAGGTGCCTGACAGACGTCATTTCCCTAGTGCTCTCTTCCCCAGCAGAGACGTCTGTATGTGGATGGGGACTGCCCCTACGTGTCTGGGCTCCCGTCCACAGCCCCAGCTCAGGGAAGCAGCTCCTGAGCCAAGACCTGTGGGAGGCGCAGGGGGCCCCGCCTGGAAGCCTAGTTTAAAGCATGCGGGAAGCGAGCCTCCTCGGGAGAAGAGAAGGCAGCCCTGCTGTGTGCGGCTACATTCACTGCTTTGGCGGAGCCGAGTGCGCCTCCAATACGGCAGAGCTCCATCTCTGCTCAGAGACCCGATCTGGCAGAGTTGCTGGCGTGAGGCTGCTCTGCCCTGGGCGAGCCTTGCCCAGACTTGCCTCGCGGCTAGGCTTCCAGTCCAGGAAGGAGTAGGCTGCGCGAGACTGGGAGATGCTCCTGGCGCCTTCCTGGCCTCAGCTCCACTCCTGCCTTGCCTTTGCACCTAGTCTCCTGGCGTTCTTGTGGAGGGCTTAGTTGCCGGTGGGTTGCACACTGCCAAGCGGTCCAGCAGTGAGGGCTCTATTAGAGGCAATGGAAGGGCAACTGCAGGGCTCCTCCAGCGGTTGCTTGACCGCCCAGACTCAGCACAGCACGGAGAGCACAAGGCTCACAGGGCCCCTGGCTGGGGTGTGCAGCCCCACACACGCGGAGGCTGACTCGGTGAGCGCCTAGAAGGTGCCTGCCAGACGTCATATCCCTAGTGCCCTCCTCCCCAGCAGACACGTGTGCAGGTGGTTTGGGCCTGCCCCTGCGTGTCTGGGCTCCCGTCCACAGCCCCAGCTCAGGGAAACAGCTCCTAAGCCAAGACCTGTGTTAGGCGCAGGGGGCCCCGCCTGGAAGCCTAGTTTACAGCTTGCGGGAAGCGAGCCTCCTCGGGAGAAGAGAAGGCAGCCCTGCTGTGTGCGGCTGCATTCACTGCTTTGGCGGAGCCGAGTGTGCCTCCAGTACGGCAGAGCTCCAGCTCTGCTCAGAGGCCCGATCTGGCAGAGTTGCTGGCGTGAGGTTGCTCTGCCCTGGGCGAGCCTTGCCCAGACTTGCCTCGCGTTAGGCTTCCAGTCCAGGAAGGAGCAGGCTGCGCGAGACTGGGAGATGCTCCTGGCGCCTTCCTGGCCTCAGCTCCACTCCTGCCTTGCCTTTGCAGCTAGTCCCCAGGCGTTCTTGTGGAGGCCTTAGTTGCCGGTGGGTTGCACACTGCCAAGCGCTCCAGCAGTGAGGGCTCTATTAGAGGCAATGGGAGGGCAACTGCAGGGCTCCTCCAGCGGTTGCTTGACCGCCCAGACTCAGCACTGCACGGAGAGCACAAGGCTCACAGGGCCCCTGGCTGGGGTCTGCAGCCACACACACGGGGAGGCTGACTCGGTGAGCGCCCAGAAAGTGCCTGACAGACGTCATTTCCCTAGTGCTCTTCTCCCCAGCAGAGACGTGTGCAGGTGGTTGGGGCCTGCCCCTGCGTGGCTGGGCTCCCGTCCACAGCCCCAGCTCAGGGAAGCAGCTCCTGAGCCAAGACCTGTAGGAGGCGCAGGCGGCTCCGCCTGGAAGCATAGTTTACAGCATGGGGGAAGCGAGCATCCTCGCGAGAGGGGAAGGCAGCCCTGCTGTGTGCGGCTGCATTCACTGCTTTGTCAGAGCCGAGTGCGCCTCCATTACGGCAGAGCTCCAGCTCTGCTCAGAGGCCCGATCGGGCAGAGTTGCTGGCGTGAGGCTGCTCTGCCCTGGGCGAGATTTGCCCAGACTTGCCTCGTGGCTAGGCTTCCAGTCCAGGAAGGAGCAGGCTGCGCGAGACTGGGAGATGGGACTGGCGCCTTCCTGGCCTCAGCTCCCCTCCTGTCTTGCCTTTGCACCTATTCCCCAGGCGTTCTTGTGAAAGGCTTAGTTGCAGGTGGGTTGCACACTGCCAAGCGCTCCAGCAGCGAGGGCTCTATTAGAGGCAAAGGGAGGGCTACTGCAAGTCGCCTCTTGCATTTGCTTGACCGCCCAGACTCAGCACAGCACGGAAAGTACAAGGCTCACAGGGCCCCTGATTGGGTTCTGCAGCCCCACACACCGGAGGGGAACTCCGGGAGCGCCCAGAAGGTGCCTGACAGTCGTCATTTCTCTAGTGCTCTACACCCCAGCAGAGACGTGTGCAGGTGGTTGGGGCCTGCCCCTGCGTTTCTGGGCTCCCGTCCACAGCCCCAGCTCAGGGAAGCAGCTCCTCAGCCAAGACCTGTAGGAGGCGCTGGGCGGCCCCTCCTGGAAGCCTAGTGCACAGCATGCGGGATGCGAGCCTCCTCGGGAGAAGAGAAGTCAGCCCTGGTGTGTGCGGCTGCAATCACTGCTTGGGCGGAGCCGAGTGCGCCTCCAGTACGGCAGAGCTCCAGCTCTACTCAGAGGCCCGATCTGGCAAAGTGCTGGCGTGAGGCTGCTCTGCCTTGGGCGAGCCTTGCCCAGACTTGCCTCGCGGCTAGGCTTCCAGTCCAGGAAGGAGTAGGCTGCGCAAGACTGGGAGATGCTCCTGGCGCCTTCCTGGCCTCAGCTCCACTCCTGCCTTGCCTTTGCAGCTAGTCCCCAGGCGTTCTTGTGGAGGGCTTAGTTTCCGGTGGGCTGCACACTGCCAAGCGCTCCAGCAGTGAGGGCTCTATTAGAGGCAATGGGAGGGCTACTGCAAGTCGCCTCTTGCGTTTGCTTGACCGCCCAGACTCTGCACAGCACGGAAAGCACAAGGCTCACAGGGCCCCTGGCTGGGGTCTGCAGCCCCACACACGCGGAGGCTGACTCGGTGAGCGCCCAGAAGGTGCCTGACAGACGTCATTTCCCTAGTGCTCTTCTCCCCAGCAGAGACGTGTGCAGGTGGTTGGGGCCTGCCCTTGAGTGTTTGGACTCCCTTCCACAGCCCCAGCTCAGGGAAGCAGCTCCTCAGCTAAGACCTGTAGGAGGCGCGGGGCGCCCCTGCCTGGAAGCCCAGTTTATAGCATGCCGGAAGCGAGTCTCCTCATTACAAGAGACGGCAGCCCAGCTGCGTGCGGCTGCAATCAGTACTTTGGCGAAACCGAGTGCCCCTCCAGTACGGCAGAGCTCCAGCTCTGCTCAAAGGCCCGATCTCTCATAGTTGCTGGCGTGAGGCTGCTGTGCCCTGGGCGAGCCTTGCCCAGACTTGCCTCGCGTTAGGCTTCCAATCCAGAAAGGAGCGGGCTGCGCGTGACTGGGAGATGCTACTGGCGCCTTCCTGGCCTCAGCTCCACTCCTGCATTGCCTTTGCACCTAGTCCCCAGGCGTTCTTGTGGAGGACTTAGTTGCTGGTGGGTTGCACACTGCCAAGCGCTCCAGCAGTGAGGGCTGTATTAGAGGCAATGGGAGGGCAACTGCAGGGCTCCTCCAGCGGTTTCTTGACCGCCCAGACTCAGCACAGCACGGAGAGCACCAGGCTCACAGGGCCCCTGGCTGGGGTCTGCAGCCCCACACACGCGGAGGCTGACTCGGTGAGCGCCCAGAAGTTGCCTGAAAGACTTCATTTCCCTAGTGCTCTCCTCCCCAGCAGAGACGTGTGCAGGTGGTTTGGGCCTGCCCCTGCGTGTCTGGACTCCCGGCCACAGCCCCAGCTCAGGGAAGCAACTCCTCAGCCAAGACATGTGGGAGGCGCAGGTGGCCCCGCCTGGAAGCCTAGTTTACAGCATGCGGGAAGTGAGCCTCCTCGGGAGATGAGAAGGCAGCCCTGCTGTGTGCGGCAGCATTCACTGCTTTGGCGGAGCCGAGTGCGCCTCCAGTAAGGCAGAGCTCCAGCTCTGCTCAGAGGCCCGATCTGGCAGAGTTTCTGGCGTGAAGCTGCTCTGCCCTGGGCGAGCCTTGCCCAGACTTGCCGCACGTTAGGCTTCCAGTCCAGATAGGAGCGGGCTGCGTGAGACTGGGAGATGCTACTGGCGCCTTCCTGGCCTCAGCTCCACTCCTGCCTTGCCTTTGCACCTAGTCCCCAGGCGTTCTTGTGAAAGGCTTGGTTGCCGGTGGGTTGCACACTGCCAAGCGCTCCAGCAGTGAGGGCTCTATTAAAGGCAAAGGGAGGGCTACTGCAAGTCGCCTCTTACGGTTGCTTGACCGCCCAGAATGTGCACAGCACGGAAACCACAAGGCTCACAGGGCCCCTGGCTGGGGCCTGCAGCCCCACACACCGGAGGGGAACTCCGCGAGCGCCCAGAAGGTGCCTGACAGACGTCATTTCCCTAGTGCTCTCCTCCCCAGCAGAGACGTGTGCAGGTGGTTGGGGCCTGCCCTTGAGTGTCTGGACTCCCTTCCACAGCCCCAGCTCAGGGAAGCAGCTCCTCAGCTAAAACCTGTAGGAGGCGCTGGGCGCCCCAGCTTGGAAGCCCAGTTTATAGCATGCCGGAACCGAGCCTCCTCAGTACAAGAGAAGGCAGCCCAGCTGCGTGCGGCTGCAATCAGTACTTTGGCGGAGCCGAGTGCCCCTCCAGTACGGCAGAGCTCCAGCTCTGCTCAAAGGCCCGATCTCTCATAGTTGCTGGCGTGAGGCTGCTGTGCCCTGGGCGAGCCTTGCCCAGACTTGCCTCGCGTTAGGCTTCCAGTCCAGAAAGGAGCGGGCTGCGCGTGACTGGGAGATGCTACTGGCGTCTTCCTGGCCTCAGCTCCACTCCTGCCTTGCCTTTGCACCTAGTCCCCAGGCGTTCTTTTGGAGGGCTTAGTTGCCGGTGGGTTGCTCACTGCCAAGCGCTCCAGCAGTGAGGGCTCTATTAGAGGCAAAGTGAGGGCAACTGGAAGTCTATTCTTACGGTTGCTTGACCGCCGAGACTCAGCACAGCACGGAGAGCACAAGGATCACAGCGCCACTGGCTGGGGTCTGCAGCCCCACACACGCGGAGGCTGACTCGGTGAAAGCCCAGAAGGTGCCTGACAGACGTCATTTCCCTAGTGCTCTCCTCCCCAGCAGAGACGTGTGCAGGTGGTTGGGGCCTGCCCCTGCGTGTCTGGGCTCCCGTCCACAGCCCCAGCTCAGGGAAGCAGCTCCTGAGCCAAGAACTTTGGGAGGCGCAGGGGGCCCCGCCTGGAAGCCTAATTTACAGCATGCGGGAAGCGAGCCTCCTCGGGAGAAGAGAAGGCAGCCCTGCTGTGTGCGGCTGCATTCACTGCTTTGGCGGAGCCGAGCGTGCCTCCAGTACAGCAGAGCTCCAGCTCTGCTCAAGGCCAGATTTGGCAGAGTTGCTGGCGTGAGGCTGCTCTGCCCGGGGCGAACTTTGCCCAGACTTGCCTCGCGGCTAGGCTTCCAGTCCAGGAATGGAGCAGGCTGCGCGAGACTGGGAGATGCTACTGGCGCCTTCCTGGCCTCAGCTCCACTCCTGCCTTGCCTTTGCACCTAGTCCCCAGGCGTTCTTGTGGAGGACTTAGTTGCCGGTGGGTTGCACACTGCCAAGCGCTCCAGCAGTGAGGGCTCTATTAGAGGCAATGGGAGTGCAACTGCAGGGCTCCTCCAGCGGTTGCTTGACCGCCCAGACTCAGCACAGCACGGAGAGCACAAGGCTCACAGGGCCCCTGGCTGGGGTCTGCAGCCCCACACACGCGGAGGCTGACTCTGTGAGCGCCCAGAAGGTGCCTGAGAGACGTCATTTCCCTAGTGCTCTCCTCCCCAGCAGAGACGTGTGCAGGTGGTTTGGGCCTGGCCCTGCGTGTCTGGACTCCCGTCCACAGCCCCAGCTCAGGGAAGCAGCTCCTGAGCCAAGACATGTGGGAGGCGCAGGTGGCTCCGCCTGGAAGCCTAGTTTACAGCATGCGGGAAGCGAGCCTCCTCGGGAGAAGAGAAGGCAGCCCTGGTGTGTGCGGCTGCATTCACTGCTTTGGCGGAGCCGAGTGCGCCTCCAGTACGGCAGAGCTCCAGCTCTGCTCAGAGGCCCGATCTGGCAGAGTTTCTGGCGTGAGGCTGCTCTGCCCTGGGCGAGCCTTGCCCAGACATGCCGCACGTTAGGCTTCCAGTCCAGATAGGAGCGGGCTGCGTGATACTGGGAGATCCTACTGGCGCCTTCCTGGCCTCAGCTCCACTCCTGCCTTGCCTTTGCACCTAGTCCCCAAGCGTTCTTGTGGAGGGCTTAGTTGCCGGTGGGTTGCACACTGCCAAGCGCTCCAGCAGTGAGGGCTCTCTTAGAGGCAATGGGAGGGCAACTGCAGGGCTCCTCCAGCGGTTGCTTGACCGCCCAGACTCAGCACAGCACGGAGAGCAGAAGGCTCACAGGGCCCCTGGCTGGGGTCTGCAGCCCCACACACGCGGAGGCTGACTCTGTGAGCGCCCAGAAGGTGCCTGACAGACGTCATTTCCCTAGTGCTCTCCTCCCCAGCAGAGACGTGTGCAGGAGGTTTGGGCCTGGCCCTGCGTGTCTGGACTCCCGTCCACAGCCCCAGCTCAGGGAAGCAGCTCCTGAGCCAAGACATGTGGGAGGCGCAGGTGGCTCCGCCTGGAAGCCTAGTTTACAGCATGTGGGAAGCGAGCCTCCTCGGGAGAAGAGAAGGCAGCCCTGGTGTGTGCGGCTGCATTCACTGATTTGGCGGAGCCGAGTGCGCCTCCAGTACGGCAGAGCTCCAGCTCTGCTCAGAGGTCCGATCTGGCAGAGTTTCTGGCGTGAGGCTGCTCTGCCCTGGGGGAGCCTTGGCCAGACATGCCGCACGTTAGGCTTCCAGTCCAGATAGGAGCGGGCTGCGTGAGACTGGGAGATCCTACTGGCGCCTTCCTGGCCTCAGCTCCACTCCTGCCTTGCCTTTGCACCTAGTCCCCAGGCGTTCTTGTGAAAGACATAGTTGCCGGTGGGTTGCACACTGCCAAGCGCTCCAGCAGTGATGGCTCTATTAAAGGCAAAGGGAGGCCTACTGCAAGTCGCCTCTTGCGTTTGCTTGACCGCCCAGACTCTGCACAGCACGGAAAGCACAAGGCTCACAGGGCCCCTGGCTGGGGTCTGCAGCCCCACACACCGGAGGGGAACTCCGGGAGCGCCCAGAAGGTGCCTGACAGACGTCATTTCCCTAGTGCTCTCCTCCCCAGCAGAGACGTGTGCAGGTGGTTGGGGCCTGCCCTTGAGTGTCTGGACTCCCTTCCACAGCCCCAGCTCAGGGAAGCAGCTCCTCAGCTAAGACCTGTAGGAGGAGCGGGGCGCCCCCGCCTGGAAGCCCAGTTTATAGCATGCCGGAAGCGAGCCTCCTCAGTACAAGAGAAGGCAGCCCAGCTGCGTGCGGCTGCAATCAGTACTTTGGCGGAGCCGAGTGCCCCTCCAGTACGGCAGAGCTCCAGCTCTGCTCAAAGGCCCGATCTCTCATAGTTGCTGGCGTGAGGCTGCTGTGCCCTGGGCGAGCCTTGCCCAGACTTGCCTCGCGCTAGGCTTCCAGTCCAGAAAGGAGCGGGCTGCGCCAGACTGGGAGATGCTACTGGCGCCTTCCTGGCCTCAGCTCCACTCCTGCCTTGCCTTTGCACCTAGTCCCCAGGCGTTCTTGTGGAGGGCTTAGTTGCCGGTGGGTTGCACACTGCCAAGCGCTCCAGCAGTGAGGGCTCTATTAGAGGCAATGGGAGGGCAACTGCAGGGCTCCTCCAGCGGTTGCTTGACCGCCCAGACTCAGCACAGCACGGAGAGCCCAAGGCTCACAGGGCCCCTGGCTGGGGTCTGCAGCCCCACACACGCGGAAGCTGACTCGGTGAGCACCCAGAAGGTGCCTGACAGACGTCATTTCCCTAGTGCTCTCCTCCCCAGCAGAGACGTGTGCCGGTGCTTGGGGCCTGCCCCTGCGTGTCTGGGCTCCCGTCCACAGCCCCAGCTCAGGGAAGCAGCTCCTCAGCCAAGACCTGTGGGAGGCGCAGGGGGCCCCGCCTGGAAGCCTAGTTTACAGCATGCAGGAAGCGAGCCTCCTCGGGAGAAGAGAAGGCAGCCCTGCTGCGTGCGGATGCATTCACTGCTTTGGCGGAGCCGAGTGCGCCTCCAGTACGGCAGAGCTCCAGCTCTGCTCAGAGGCCCGATCTGGCAGAGCTGCTGGCGTGAGGCTGCTCTGCCCTGGGCGAACCTTGCCCAGACTTGCCTCGCGGCTAGGCTTCCAGTCCAGGAAGGAGCATGCTGTGCAAGACTGGGAGATGCTACTGGCGCCTTCCTGGCCTCAGCTCCACTCCTGCCTTGCCTTTGCACCTAGTCCCCAGGCGTTCTTTGGAGGGCTTAGTAGCCGGTGTGTTGCACACTGCCAAGCGCTCCAGCAGTGAGGGCTCTATTAGAGGCAATGGGAGGGCAACTGCAGGGCTCCTCTTGCGGTTGCTTGACCGCCCAGACTCAGCACAGCACGGAGAGCACAAGGCTCACAGGGCCCCTGGCTGGGGTCTGCAGCCCCTCACACGCGGAAACTGACTCGGTGAGCGCCCAGAAGGTGCCTGACAGACGTCGTTTCCCTAGTGCTCTCCTCCACAGCAGAGACGTGTGCAGGTGCTTGCGGCCTGCCCCTGCGTGTCTGGGCTCCCGTCCACAGCCCCAGCTCAGGGAAGCAGCTCCTCAGCCAAGACCTGTGGGAGGCGCCGGGGGCCCTGACTGGAAGCCTAGTTTACAGCATGCGGGAAGCGAGCCTCCTCGGGAGAAGAGAAGGCAGCCCTGCTGCGTGTGGCTGCATTCACTGCTTTGGCGGAGCCGAGTGCGCCTCCAGTACGGCAGAGCTCCAGCTCTGCTCAGAGGCCCGATCTGGCAGAGTTTCTGGCGTGAGGCTGCTCTGCCCTGGGCGAGCCTTGCCCAGACTTGCCGCACGTTAGGTTTCCAGTCCAGGTAGGAGCGGGCTGCGTGAGACTGGGAGATCCTACTGGCGCCTTCCTGGCCTCAGCTCCACTCCTGCCTTGCCTTTGCACCTAGTCCCCAGGCGTTCATGTGAAAGGCTTAGTTGCCGGTGGGTTGCACACTGCCAAGCGCTCCAGCAGTGAGGGCTCTATTAAAGGCAAAGGGAGGGCTACTGCAAGTCGCCTCTTGCGTTTGCTTGACCGCCCAGACTCTGCACAGCACGGAAAGCACAAGGCACACAGGGCCCCTGGCTGGGGTCTGCAGCCCCACACACCGGAGGGGAACTCCGGGAGCGCCCAGAAGGTGCCTGACAGACGTCATTTCCCTAGTGCTCTCCTCCCCAGCATAGACGTGTGCAGGTGGTTGGGGCCTGCCCTTGAGTGTCTGGATTCCCTTCCACAGCCCCAGCTCAGGGAAGCAGCTCCTCAGCTAAGACCTGTAGGAGGAGCGGGGCGCCCCCGCCTGGAAGCCCAGTTTATAGCATGCCGGAAGCGAGCCTCCTCAGTACAAGAGAAGGCAGCCCAGCTGCGTGCGGCTGCAATCAGTACTTTGGCGGAGCCGAGTGCCCCTCCAGTACGGCAGAGCTCCAGCTCTGCTCAAAGGCCCGATCTCTCATAGTTGCTGGCGTGAGGCTGCTGTGCCCTGGGCGAGCCTTGCCCAGACTTGCCTCGCGTTAGGCTTCCAGTCCAGAAAGGAGCGGGCTGCGCGAGACTGGGTGATGCTACTGGCGCCTTCCTGGCCTCAGCTCCACTCCTGCCTTGCCTTTGCACCTAGTCCCCAGGCGTTCTTGTGGAGGGCTTAGTTGCCGGTGGGTTGCACACTGCCAAGCGCTCCAGCAGTAAGGGCTCTATTAGAGGCAATGGGAGGGCAACTGCAGGGCTCCTCCAGCGGTTGCTTGACCGCCCAGACTCAGCACAGCACGGAGAGCCCAAGGCTCACAGGGCCCCTGGCTGGGGTCTGCAGCCCCACACACGCGGAAGGTGACTCGGTGAGCACCCAGAAGGTGCCTGACAGACGTCATTTCCCTAGTGCTCTCCTCCCCAGCAGAGACGTGTGCCGGTGCTTGGGGCCTGCCCCTGCGTGTCTGGGCTCCCGTCCACAGCCCCAGCTCAGGGAAGCAGCTCCTCAGCCAAGACCTGTGGGAGGCGCAGGGGGCCCCGCCTGGAAGCCTAGTTTACAGCATGCAGGAAGCGAGCCTCCTCGGGAGAAGAGAAGGCAGCCCTGCTGCGTGCGGATGCATTCACTGCTTTGGCGGAGCCGAGTGCGCCTCCAGTACGGCAGAGCTCCAGCTCTGCTCAGAGGCCCGATCTGGCAGAGCTGCTGGCGTGAGGCTGCTCTGCCTTGGGCGAACCTTGCCCAGACTTGCCTCGCGGCTAGGCTTCCAGTCCAGGAAGGAGCATGCTGTGCAAGACTGGGAGATGCTACTGGCGCCTTCCTGGCCTCAGCTCCACTCCTGCCTTGCCTTTGCACCTAGTCCCCAGGCGTTCTTTGGAGGGCTTAGTAGCCGGTGTGTTGCACACTGCCAAGCGCTCCAGCAGTGAGGGCTCTATTAGAGGCAATGGGAGGGCAACTGCAGGGCTCCTCTTGCGGTTGCTTGACCGCCCAGACTCAGCACAGCACGGAGAGCACAAGGCTCACAGGGCCCCTGGCTGGGGTCTGCAGCCCCTCACACGCGGAAACTGACTCGGTGAGCGCCCAGAAGGTGCCTGACAGACGTCGTTTCCCTAGTGCTCTCCTCCACAGCAGAGACGTGTGCAGGTGCTTGGGGCCTGCCCCTGCGTGTCTGGGCTCCCGTCCACAGCCCCAGCTCAGGGAAGCAGCTCCTCAGCCAAGACCTGTGGGAGGCGCCGGGGGCCCTGACTGGAAGCCTAGTTTACAGCATGCGGGAAGCGAGCCTCCTCGGGAGAAGAGAAGGCAGCCCTGCTGCGTGCGGATGCATTCACTGCTTTGGCGGAGCCGAGTGCGCCTCCAGTACGGCAGAGCTCCAGCTCTGCTCAGAGGCCCGATCTGGCAGAGCTGCTGGCGTGAGGCTGCTCTGCCCTCGGCGAGCCTTGCCCAGACTTGCCTCGCGGCTAGGCTTCCAGTCCAGGAAGGAGCATGCTGTGCAAGACTGGGAGATGCTACTGGCGCCTTCCTGGCCTCAGCTCCACTCCTGCCTTGCCTTTGCACCTAGTCCCCAGGCGTTCTTGTGGAGGGCTTAGTAGCCGGTGTGTTGCACACTGCCAAGCGCTCCAGCAGTGAGGTCTCTATTAGAGGCAAAGGGAGGGCTACTGCAAGTCGCCTCTTGCGTTTGCTTGACCGCCCAGACTCTGCACAGCACGGAAAGCACAAGGCTCACAGGGCCCCTGGCTGGGGTCTGCAGCCCCACACACGCCGAGGCTGACTCGGTGAGCGCCCAGATGGTGCCTGACAGACGTCATTTCCCTAGTGCTCTCCTCCCCAGCAGAGACGTGTGCAGGTGGTTGGGGCCTGCCCTTGAGTGTCTGGACTCCCTTCCACAGCCCCAGCTCAGGGTGCAGCTCCTCAGCTAAGACCTGTAGGAGGCGCGGGGCGCCCCCGCCTGGAAGCCCAGTTTATAGCATGCCGGTAGCGAGCAATCTCAGTACAAGAGTAGGCAGCCCAGCTGCGTGCGGCTGCAATCAGTACTTTGGCGGAGCCGAGTGCCCCTCCAGTACGGCAGAGCTCCAGCTCTGCTCAAAGGCCCGATCTCTCATAGTTGCTGGCGTGAGGCTGCTGTGCCCTGGGCGAGCCTTGCCCAGACTTGCCTCGCGTTAGGTTTCCAGTCCAGAAAGGAGCGGGCTGCGCGTGACTGGGAGATGCTACTGGCGCCTTCCTGGCCTCAGCTCCACTCCTGCATTGCCTTTGCACCTAGTCCCCAGGCGTTCTTGTGGAGGGGTTAGTTGCCGGTGGGTTGCACACTGCCAAGCGCTCCAGCTGTGAGGGCTCTATTAGAGGCAAAGTGAGGGCAACTGGAAGTCTATTCTTACGGTTGCTTGATCGCCGAGACTCAGCACAGCACGGAGAGCACAAGGATCACAGCGCCACTGGCTGGGGTCTGCAGCCCCACACACGCGGAGGCTGACTCGGTGAGCGCCCAGAAGGTGCCTGACAGACGTCGTTTCCCTAGTGCTCTCCTCCCCAGCAGAGAGTTGTGCAGGTGGTTGGGGCCTGCACTTGCGTCTCTGAGCTCCTGCCCACAACCCAGCTCAGGGGATGCAGACCCTAAGCCAAACCTGCAGGAGGCGAGGGTCGGCTCGCCTGGAAGCGGAGTGCACAGCATGTGGGGAATCGAGCCTCCTCGGAGGTAGATGAGACAGCATAGCCGCGTGGCGCTACAAGCCCTGGTTGGTCAGAGTCAAGTGCTCCTCCTCTAGGGCATAGCTCCAGGTCTGCTCAGAGGCCCGATCTGGCAGAGTTCCTGGAGCGAGGCTGCTCTGCCCTGGGCGAGCCTTTCCGAGACGTGCCTCGCTGCTAGGCTCTTGCCCATGAAGGAGCAGGCTGTGCGAGGCTGGTATATCCCACGGGCACCTTCCTTGCCTCAGCTCTGATCCTGCCTTGCCTTTGCAGGTAGGCCCCAAGCGTCCTTGGGGAGGAGTTAGGGGCCGGTGTGTTCCACATTGCCACGGGCTAGAGCAGTGAGAGCTCTGTCAGAGGGAATGGAAGGGCAACTGCTTGGCTCCTTCAGTTGTTGCTTGGCTGCCCAGACATGTGCCGCACGGAGAGCACCATACACCCAGGGCCCCTGGCTGGGATCTGCAGTCCCCAGACTCGGAGACTCACTCCGTGGGCGCCCTGCAGGTGCCTGACAGATGTATATTCCCTAGCGCTCTCGTCCCCAGCAGAGACGTGTGCAGGTGGTTGGGGCCTGCCCCTGCGTGTCTGGGCTCCCGCCCACAGCCCCAGCTCAGGGGAAGCAGCCCCTGAGGTAAGACCTGTAGGAGAAGCAGGAGGCCCCTGCCTGGAAGCCAAGTGCACAGCATGAGGGGAAACGAGCCTCCTCGGGGGAAATGAGGCAGCCCAACCGCGTGCAGCTGCAAGCCCAGTTTGGGCGGAGTCGAGTGCGCCTCCACTACTGCAGAGCTTCAGCTCTGCTCAGAGGCCCGATCTGGCAGAGTTCCTGGCGTGAGGCTGCTCTGCTCTGGGCGAGCGTTGCCCAGACTTGCCTCGCTGCTAATGTTAGTTCCCAGGAAGGAGCAGGCTGCGCGAGGCTCGGAGACACCACTGGCGCCTTCCTGGCCTCAGCTCCGCTCCTGCCTTGCCTTTGCACCTAGGCCGCAGGCGTCCTTGTGGAGGTTTTAGGGGCTGGTGTGTTTCACACTGCCAAGGGCTCCAGCAGTGAGAGCTCTGTTCGAGGGAAGCGAAGGGTATATTTGGAGTACAATCCTTTATCAGATATGAGGCCCACACCCTCAGCCTGAACCCTCACCCCGAACCCTCACCCTCACCCTCACCCTCACCCTGAACCCTCACGCCTCACCCCTCACCCTAACAAGTTGGGGGGCTCTTCCCCAAACTCTAACCTTCACCCTACTGCCGGGGTCCAGCCCCAGTGGATCCAGGGTGATTTGAAGTTGGGGGCGGAGCCGGCGTCTTTAGATAAATACATATTTAATCACAGATATAGAGAGATTAGAAATGGTTAGTGCAGTAGGAAGATTAGTGAAGAAAAGGAGGCTGAATAACTTAGATTACGTGGAATAGCATCCATGCTCCAGATGGGAATTCAGCCAGAAAAATGGGAGCAAGAAAGAAGTGACATGGGGGAATCAGTCTTTCCGGAAACTGATCCGATTTCTTTATTTTTGGGTTTGCTTATATACCTTTTGTTACACATAGGGATGAATACAGAGTCACGTGGGGGTCAGCAGTCCTGACCTTTATCAAAATCACGTGCTTCACATAAATGTATAAAAAAGGTCTTAGGGATACTACATCATCTTCTGGCCATGAGTGAGACCTGCTGACATTTTATGATCCTTTCTTTCTGATAACCAAAAAACTTATTTTTTCCAAGTGTGTTTTTTCTCAAACCAGGCACCACCCTCCAAATAAAGCTGCATTCCTATAGGGTGTGGGTGTAGTGAGTTACAATCAAGAAAGGAATTTACTTAACCCAAGGTTAACAGGATTCATCTTAAAGGTTAATACTTATTTCTCCTATATGTTAGTTATATTCATTAGAAGGGTAGGGAACATGGAGATTTAGCAGCAAACATCAGCCCAACAAGTGAAAATCCTTTCACCAATGCTCCCCTTAAGATCTATTTAGTCTTAAGATATGATAAAGTTACATTCTTACATAGCAAGGATACAGTGATTTGTAGCAAAGTCCAGTGGTCTATTACAAAAGAGAAAATCCATTAGCTAAAAAGTCTAGTATTGCTAACATCAAAAACGACTGTATTTCCTTTTCTATATTCCAAATACATTGATTAATATATTCCCAAGTGCCTAAGGATATGGAGGCCTGGCGGCAATCATTGACTCAACAAGAAGAAAAAGCCCTATGCTAATTAAGACTCTCCAAAACTCTGTGCTGTTTATGGTTAAGAGGTAGTAAACAATCATGTGGCAGGAGTATGGATAATCCTGTCACACAAGCTAGTCTGTCAGCAGAGAGGTTTGACCTGAGACATCCTTGTCCCACCCAGAGCAGGGAATTAGCAGCAATTATTGACACAACAAATGAAAAAACCCTTCACCAATATAATTCCTAACCAACCCATTATACTAATAATTTCTAACTCCCCAAAATAATTTGCCTTTAGAAAGTCTAAAACATCTCGTGCCTCTCAGATTGGGAGGCTGTAAATCACATGTGGCTGGACTAACCTAAACAGGTGGGCTAGATAACCTTCAGAGCAGTCCGGAAGCTGAAACACTCTTGTCACGCCCAAGAATTTTTATTGCCTTGGAGCTGCAGGTTTACTCCTTCTCCGAGAGAAACGGTTATTGGGGAGAGCCCCCTGTAAAGTCAGAGGTGTAGGTGAGAGCATAAAACAGAGTCTGGTTTTGGGGTAGATGCTCAGGAACAGGGGGTTTCCTGAGGCTTGATCACGCCTTTGCATATGCCAAGCCTTCTTCCTCATGACCTTTGCCATGGGCGGAGTTCCTCACGCTGGCCCCCGACACCCTATCCACATCCTAAACCTAACCCACATCATAGTCACGCCCTCAACCCTATACTTACCCTTGAAGCACGTACCCGCCTCATCTTCATTTTTGACACTTCCCATGCATAACAAAAGACAAGGTCGTAATGTTTCAAACATGGATCCAAGACCCATTATCCACATAAAAAGAATATACATACTCTGATCACATCATTTAAATCTCTTGCATCACCAAAATACCTCTCCACCACGTATCCAATCGCCATTGATGGATCACATCTATCTCATACATTTCATAACTTAGCAATCAAATACGCAGCAGTAATCTGGGTAATTATATACACAAGATATATTTATACCATAAATATTTCAACACATTCCACTTTCTACGATGAATTCAATCTTCACAAAAGTAGGATGAACAGCACCTGTTTCCACTAGGATCCATATCATTGCACAAAGTGACAGTGAGCGTGAAAATCTTAATGATGACCACCAGTAAGAAGGTCAGCACGGTTGATATCACAGATTTTTCAGTGTTCCAATACAAGTTCTACCCAAATCCATAAGGAGAGACGTACGCATAGGAAACTACACATTGAAAGCAAGTCTACTGAGATAAATATTGGACATCAATTGTGTGAATCTTTAAGGCATAACTGCAGACATTCTTCAGACATTCTTCAAATTCATAAAATGACAACAAAGTATGGCTATGTACAATCCATTCGGTTTTATAAACCACTCATGAATAACCTCACAAGCCATTGAAAACCAGATGACAATTTCAAATAGCTTTGATCTACAAACAAGGCTGTAAGACAGAAAGTCAAAATCGAAATACATGAAGTAAATCCTCAATAGACAGGAAAACATCCCATGGTAGTGAAGTCAATTAACATTAGTTATTAGGGCTTTCATGCACAGACTCATTTCCGATCGATGTGATCTCAATTCATATTTGGCAAAATATACGAAAGCTGATCTTAACAGTCATATTATTTTTCTTTGTACCCCTAAAAAGAAAAATGAACATGAAAAACTAAATTAAACTTGGAGACTCACATTTCCCAATCGGTATACAAAGCAATGGCATGTCAAACTTTCTAATTCACATATGCATTTAAATGAAATTGGATGAAATACCCCTAAATTAACACATACTTCTATGCCCAATGTTTCACAAGGCAGAAAACACTCAATGAATGAAACTGAGAGGGTAACAGCCAGGAAGGCCAGGGGTCTCCAAAGGGAGGAAACGGGGTGCAAGTGTCAGACAGTTGTTATCTGTCACTTCCCAGGCAGGAGGAAACAAGCTGTTCTCTTTCTTCCCCTTCTCGATACAAATTTAAAAAGAGGTTTTCTCTTACAATTCTGTGTTGCTATAATGACACCTGGTTCCACCTGAACTTCACTTTTCTCATACTTTGAGCTGACCAAGGCATTTTTCTTATGGAAAGGTTTGCCTTAAGCTATGTGAATGTACTATGTATTTACCCTAGACTCTATCTTCAAGGAGGTTCTGCCTAAAGGCTCAGAACTGACTTGACAAACCAATTAGCTTTACTCATACATGGTTCTCCTGATCTATGTGAATGAAGCTATCTATTTGCTCATATCAATCATTTTATGGCCCAGGATGACTGACCTGGTGCCACGGTCATCTCCATATATCTTGTGGGTGAGGGGTCTGCTGCCATTCCTTTCTCTAATGAGTAGACTGCTAGTAGCTAGATAACATGCAGCTAAAGATGAGTAGGGGGCACTCTTTCTGCCCCCTTCTGATGTCTATGTCAGAAGCTTTCTCTCTTTTATACTTTCATAAAACGTTGCGACACAAAAGCTCTGAGTGATCAAGCCTCATCACTGGCCCCAGGTTGAATTCTTCCTCTAAGGAGCCCAAGAATTCAAGCATCTTTCCCGGTTAGACAACAACCTTTAAAAACAATGGTCTTTTCAAAAAAAAATGATGATAAGTGATGAGTATGCAGATGTCTACGAATGAAATGGGACCCATATGTCAAACCACATAAAAATATATCTTCCCTCAACATACATATAACACAATCAGGCCTTCATATGCATCGATTCGCCAACTATCAACTCATACAAATATGGATGTAAAATATCACAATACATTCCAAAGTTGAAAAGTGATGGATATTGACTTTCGCCCGCTGGTGATTCTTTTTATGTCATCTCCATTATATTAGCTATGACAATGAAGCATGTGCTGTGCTAAGTCACTTACATTGTGTCCAACTCTTTGGGATCATATGGACTAGGCCCCACCAGGCTCCTCTCTCCATGAGATTCTCTAGGCAAGGATACTGGAGTGGGTTGCCATGCTCTCCCTCAGGAGATCTTCCTGCCCCAGGGATCGAATCCATATCTCCTATGTCTCCTGCATGGGTATGTTCCGCATGTTCTTTACCACTAGAACCACCTGGGAAGCCCCAAGACACATGAACATCAGTGGATTTGGGGATCCACGGGCCATATACAGAACCATTCCTCCAACAAAACTGAAGAATGACTTTAAAATCTCAAACAAAACATGAGTGTATGTGTTCACAAACTTCACGGAGCAAGGGTTTCTTCGATCTGAAAACTGGCATCGATGAAGGATTGTGTGAAGAATGCTTCCAAGTCTATTTGGCAAACACAACCTAAGTTGGCTATATTTAGTCCTCAGATGAATGGAATGTCATGAGTACTGGTCGTTTCAAATAAGTAGCATGTGAAGCTGTTTACACTTATTGGGATGCGTGGTAGGCCACATTCACACATTTCAGTAGCATTGGTGCCCAAACGATACATTTCTCAGGGGAAGCTTCTACATGGACTCTTGGGATCAGAGCTCTAACTCATACACACATGCTTTTCCTTTTAAAATGATCCTGCATGATACGCAAACAAAACACTGGATGAACACCTAGACGGTGAGCTCTGTACTAAATGATTTTAAAGCCAGTAGATGGAATGAGCTCATGAGGAAGACTACAAACGAGTCATCTTCTTCAACTTGGTCAAACTGCTCATAGTCATACAAGTGAATGAAAAGTTGAGCCTGTTGTCATTCAATCTGTTTAAAAGAAATAGAATAATACAACAAATTAGTAAATCTTATTTTCTTAATAAACATTGTATGATTTCTGCACAGCTTTGTTACTGGCATGAATAGAATATCTACAATAATAATTTGTCACAGTGAAATGGATTCACATTCGCTATCGAGTCACATCTATAATTGATGCCATAGCTGTTTGATACTATTGCTTGAATGAATGCAACTTATGTGACTTCACAAACTACAAACACGACTAACATAATAGCTATTATAAAACCTTGAGTGACATGAGCGTGAAGACGTAGTAGAGTTGCTCTCAAGAATAATGATACTATTATTCACTGCAGCCATAGTACTGGAATCTGTACATTCACACCCCTGCAAAAGAGACGGAAAGGATAGAATAATAATAAAGGAACTTCATAACTATATTCCTACTGTAAACATTCACCACGACGTTTTCTTTTAAACTGACTCTCATATTTGGTCTACTGTAACCTCTTCTGTGTTCATTTTATGCTAAACTTATTGCTAACAGTAAAATTACCATACGAGCTCTAATTAATTTTTTTTTACTTGCAAAGCTAGTGATAGAACCAAAGGCCAATATCTACATCAAACAGGAGGAACGGAATGGAAACTGTAAACAATTTTATGGAATAACATTTCCGTGCTCCTACTCAGTCAAACAGACATTCAAAAGGATGTGATTTTTCTGACAGTTTATTTCGGAAACTTGGAAGTGGATGACTGCAAACAATAAAACGAATAATATATTGATACATAATATTAATAATATACACTGGGTCATTCTTTTTTCTGTTCTGCCACAGCTAACTGACTGGAAGTCAGTTGTCGTAACTACTACTAACATAAGACCCTCACCGATAAGTGAAGATATATAGGAAAATCCATAATAGATCCAAAAACCATCAAAGATAGAATGGTAATAAAAAAATACAGTGACAGTTTAGTTGGTATAAGAAACAGGATGATTATGAAAGCAAAGCCAACAATCATGGATAGGCCATGGAAGCCCGTGGCTGTCACGAGTGTTGACTTGGATCCTTCATCTCAGGTTGTTAAAAGTGCATGGTAAAATCCAGAGGTTTGCAGCAGTGGTAACCTCCTGAACAGACTGAAATAAACAGGGTTTCCAGAATATCCTGACGATTTCCATCTACTAGGCTGTGGTGAGCTCAAGCAATACATACTCCAGAGGACAGAAGACAGACAGGTTGGGAACACGTCTACTGCACTTAGGGAGAAAGGGAATGTTGCTACTCAGCCTAGTCCAAGTGTAGAAGCAACACCTCGGTGATTCGACCTTTAAAGACTCGATACATATGAGAACGACTGGTATGAAGAAACCTTCAGAAGTGCCTTCTCAGACCTCCTCCCATCATAAGCACAAGCATAATGAAAACACTGAGTTTTCATGGTCTCACGCAAAATTAGACTCACTTATGACTTTGCTTTGAGAAGAGTTGAACTACTCATTGTTAAAGAGAAATGATCCTTTCTTCTCTGAAGATCTGTGAATCATTCATAGGGTGTGGTGAATAAACTACTTACGGATCTAATACATAAAAATGCAATAGGCTAAGCACAGAGATGTTTTTCTCCCTTTCTCAAAGGACGGAACATTTTGTATTTGCACTGATTTTATGTCTTGACTTCATGTACAATTATACAGTGATTTTTTTAGTTGACATACAATAGGACTAAAAATATTGATATAATACTAATAACTCATGTTGGTATGTGTGGTTGTCACATAGGATTCACAGGAGATTTAAATTCACAGTTGTCAATGTAAAGGATGAATGCTATTTAGCTTCTTCGTGAATCTAGACCACGAATGAAGAGTTTTCCTCAACATATTTCACTGAGGGAAATACAAGGATGATAGGCATAATACTATGCTTCGACTCATGGATATCTAAGCATTGCTCACAATACAGATCTGATTTTCGAAATCAGGGTTCTTTCAGTGTCCTTGAACAGCATTTGTTTTTCTGTATACAGAAGAAAAAAACTCCTGAGTATCAAACTTGTTCACATAAAACATGTGTATGAATTGTTACCTTCCTGAAACAGGGATCAAACCCACATCACTTCCACCTCCTGCACTGGTAGGCAGATTATTTATTTATCAACTGCGCCACCTGGGAATCGACATACATTTCAAGGACCACTGCCATCAGCTCCTACTGTTCATGACCAAAGTAGGAGAAACAACATTGGAAGAAGTACTCAAAAGGGTACTCATAGGAAGTACTCGTAAGTCAAGGAACTGTTATACGGGGTACTCTCGTTATTACTCGGACAAGTCAGTTCCTCCGATGATGATGGCTATAACTGAAAAATTACTACAAATGCATGGGATGCGATGTCTACATGATAAATGTGTTCCTCTTACACTATTGCTTCAGGGATGCCTACTTCAGCATGAAGGACTGCACTGCAAGGGACGCCTGCTATTCCAGCTCAAGCAACAGATAGTGAAGTGCAGATCATTGTCCTTTGTTGAAAATAATCAGCAGTTTGTCAACACAGGGAACATGCCGGAGGAACCCTTGGGATGGAACTCTAAAATCAGGTTGGGCCCTCTTTTTGCCAAGCCCTGCGATAAAATACAAATCAGAAAAAGAAAAATAGCATCGGTTTGGTCAGGACTTCCTCATCTTTTCTTTCTCGGTAGCAGGAAGCAGACATTGAGGCCAGAGGACGGCAGGGTTTCACTGTGAACTAACGTTGGGTGGGGTGGAAGCTCATCTCTCTAGTAAGAATGTGGCTCAATAAAACGGAATTTCATTCGCTTCATGGACATAGAGTTCTACAATCCTTCATTAAGGAATTCAATAAGTTATATTTCCTTCTACCTTCACAATCTCTTGGTTTACAAGAATGTCAATTGCTAGTCCAGCACTTATACGATGAGCGTTACAGGTAGTATTAGTGTATAAACAAGGAGGAGCAATGGCAGGAAGTTTACTTATTCTCTGTTTGAATTCTTGATTTTTTATATAATTTTTTATAACATCCTTACAGATGTGGATATTTTAGTGACATGTATAAATACACGTTGAGTAGTGCTATGATAACTCATAGTGTTGGCACAATAAATATCATGCTTACTATGTGCTTTTCATATATTCCTTTTGAGATTCTCTTCCATGATACATTATCAAAAGATATTTAATAGTTTCCTAAACTGTACAGTAGGTCCTTGTGGCTTCTTTTATATATAGGAATGTATTTGTTAATAATTCAAACAAAAACTGGTACACAGATATTCACAGTTACATTCACAATAGCTCAAAGGTAGAACTCATTCAAGTGTCCGTTGGTGGGAGACTGAATATGCCACACAAGGTATATTCAGAAGCTTGAACGGTATTCCACCATACAAAAAAGTACATGAAATGGTGCTGCCACTCTGCAAGACATTACAGAAATGACTCCAAAAGGAACACATGGAATAAATACATAGTTTGATTCCAGTTCATGCTATGTACCCAAAAGGATTGGGAAAGGGGGCTGAAAAAATGGATACTTCTTCAGTCATACTGACAACAGCATGATTCACACTGGCAAACAAACAGAAGTAATCTAAGTGTCCATGGCAACCAATTCCATAAACAAACTGTGGTATACCCACAATGGAATCTGATTCGGCCCTTCAAAGTCAGTAATTCTGACAATGCGACAATGTGGACAAACCTTATGGTCATTAGATTAAGTGAAATAAACCAGACCAAGAAAAAGACAAACGTTCTGTGATTCCACTCATATGAGATATCCAAACGAGTCAAATCTGTCAGAAATAGCAGAAAGTGATTCCGACCGATCAAAGAGAGTTCATGTTTCATGGACCTCAGTTTCCCTTGGAAAAACTGACTTCCCGTGATATCTCCAAAACCAATTAGACAAATAATTGGAAGCTATATCCAGTCAAATGAACGTAGACGTAATGTTACAGTGTACACCAAACTCACTCAAACTTCTCAGCAGACAAAAGGCAAAACTGTATCTATGGTACTTCAGCTTAGCTTAAAACTGTATCTACAGTACCTCACTTCTGCTTTTAAAATGTAATAACAGCAACAACACACTAAAGTCTATCCAAAAAAGGATATAAAACATATATCACCTCAACTTTAAACCATTAGAAATTTAAACTGTGAAAAACCTTATTCACAAAACTTAAACACAAGCCACAGGAAAATATATTGATAAAATACATATCTGATAAAGGATTGTACTCTAAATATACCAAAAAATCTAGAACAATCTGGTAAACAATGTATACACCTAAACACCTGGCCTACAGAAATATCAAGATAGTAAATAAGCCTATGAAAAAGACTCAAAATCACATATCATGAGGAAATGACAAACTAAAATAACAGGGAGGTAGCACTGCACACCTATTAGATCCAGTAAACTCAAAAAAGGGGGTAGGGCACAGCTTCTCCGGCGGCTCAGTGGTGAAGAATCTGCCTGACAATGCAAGACACGCTAGTTCGATCCCTTACCCCAGAAGATCCCACATGCCACAGAGAAACATAGCTGGATTTTTCCACAGCTAAACAAGGCTCACCTGTGATCTGAATACTACATGTCTAGCACTTACTAAACAGCTTTGAAAACATGTCCAGAAAAAAAGTATCACATGATTATATACAACATCTCTACTTGTAATAACTAAACACTTTCAAAGATCAGGATGTCTTCAGTAGATGACAGTGTAAACAAATGGGGATACATCCGAAGTGAAGGGGAGCAAATGCTACCACAAAATATACCACCTCAGCATGAGAATTAGTTGGACCCAATTAACTTTTATTGTTTAGAGGACACATGATCGTCTCTGAAACCCAAGTTCAAGACAGCTCTTCTGTGAGTCACATTTACCACAGAAATCTCATTTCAAAGGAATCCTCTCTATATGCCAGATAGAAGGATGAGACACAGTCTTTTGAAACTCTTTTTTCTTTTCTATCCATAGGGAAAGCTAAGCCATAAATCTGCACAACAACCATACCCTTCCTTTCCTTTGGTTGTATTTTTTAAATATTTGTTTCTTTTTTAATTTGCCTGCACCAGGTCAACCTTCATTGAGGCAAGCCAGATATTTAGCTACAGCATGCAAATTCTCCACTGTGGCATGGGAGATCTAGTTCTTGGATCAGGGAATGAACCTGGGCCTCCTTCTTTGGGAGTGTCCAGTCTCAGCCACTGGACCACCAGGAAGTGCCTGTTTTGTTTTTAGATGAAGGTGGAATCTAAGGTGATATCTTGGGCCATTTCAGTCACTGACTCAGTTTCCTGAGTTTCTCCAAAGCACGCAAAAGGTGCACATTATTAAACTGGTTTGCAAAACAAGAAAAGGTTGTCTGCTACAACACTGTATGCTTACAAATATCTAAACGGTAAATGGCATATGATTTATTTTTAATTACTATGGGGGGAGAAAGAATGCAGGATTCATACATGTTACAACAGGAAGAAATATTAAAACCATCTTCAGTGAAAAAAAATCCATATAGGAAAGGCCACCCAGAACCCTTATTCACCATGTCTGCTTTCAATCCATCAAGTT
This sequence comes from Capricornis sumatraensis, assembly GCF_032405125.1. Classification (NCBI taxonomy): domain Eukaryota; kingdom Metazoa; phylum Chordata; class Mammalia; order Artiodactyla; family Bovidae; genus Capricornis; species Capricornis sumatraensis. Next base: position 1,693,317 of record NW_027184629.1, read on the forward strand.
TGTCCAAATAACTGAAAATCTCGGTAACACTCTAAATAACGAAAAAAGGATGAAGATGGAAACAAAAGATATACTCATACACTTGAACAATTGCTAAAAGTGGAAGCGGGGCTGTGGATTACATTATAATGTAGATACCATATGATTTCCTGATTTTGGAGATTATGTGCTGGTTCTGCAGAAGGTACCCATTTTGGATAAAACACAGAGAGTATTTTAGATGATGTGGCAAATGCTAGCACTTGTTCCCATTGCTAGGCATTTTCTGTACATTTTAAATGACTGGAAAGTATACTAGGTTTCAAAACAACCATGCCAATACCACAAAAGACATTTAGAGTAGACAGGCAGGAAACTTTCTTACACAGGCCAAGACTTACCCAGACGAAGTTCAAGGGAAGCTGCGATGCTCACTGCCCTTGAAGGAGTCCACGTGGAATGAAGAAGTACTGTGGGAAGTCTATTAGTAACCACCATGTCTTGGGTCCTCTGGATGACCTACTGCAGGAGAAACAGATTTGACAGATAAAATGTTCCACATAACTTCACAAAAAGTTGTTAGACTACATTCAGTAAAGCTGAATCATTTCGGATCAATTTACAATCCTATAAAATACTACCATTTACAGTCCAAAAATCACTTGCATTTCTATACACTAATAACAATCAGAAAAAAAAATTAAGAAAATCCCACTTAAATAAAACATCTAGCAACAAACTTAATCAAGAACATGAAAGACCAGTAGTCAGAAAACTAGAAAGCACTCATAAAGAAACCAAAGAAAACACAAATACACAGAAAATTATCCCACGCTCATGCACTGGAACAATGAGGAATTAAAAGGTCCATTCCAACCAAAGTCATCAACAAATACAGTGACTGCAATCACAAAATAATATTCGATGGCATTTTTCACAGAAATAGAAATAGTCCTAATATTAGACTGCTAATGTTGAACAGGACCTTAAATGGCCAAAAAGACTCTGAGAAAGAGGAACACAGCTGGAGGCATCTTCCTATCCCTCTTCAAACTACATCACGGAGCTGGAGTGACCACCACAGTGAGGAACTGGCAGGAACACAGACACATGGACTCCAGGAGAGAAGAGAGAGCCCAGAAACGAACCCACATGTACATGGTCAATTCCTGAAAATCAAACCAGGAACGAGCAAAGAGGAAAGGACAGTCTTCTCAAGAAACAGTGACAGGAAAACGGCCACCTACACGGAAGAACATCAGTGTTCATCCTCTACATCATCTAACGCAAGTCTAACTAAAAACCCACCGTTTTGCACACGGAGCTCTTTCCCCCTGAGTCCTCTGAGATGGACCTCCAGTCAGCCCTCAGCTGGACACAGGAAACGTCTACTCGGTCCTCATTTTTCGCTCTGGCAGCGCCTCCCTGCTGGTGGGCACTGAGGCAACCCTGCTCCTCTCAGCCTGGATGCAGCCCTGTTATCCAGAAGCCTGAGCCCTGATGGTCCTGAGGAGACAAAGCTCCCGCCAGCTGCTCACGGAGCAGAGTCTAAAGGCAAAGCGTCCTGTGCCCGCGGGTCAGAAGGGGGTTTGGCGCCCCCTGCGGGCCACAAGAGAAGAGCGGGCAGCCCGGCGCTCACAGACCTCAGAGGGCTCACCCAGAAGCAGCTCTGCTGCGAGCACTCAGACTGGAAGCCCAAACTGAAATGGAGCAGAATAGCCCCATGACCCTCCGCAAAACATGGCTAAGGAACAATCAGAGCCTGTATGGAATGCAGCCATAAAAAGGAACACATTTGAGTCTGTTCTAATAAAGGGGAGGGAGTCAGTCAAAGAGAGAAAAACATGGAATCTAGAAGGATGGTACTGACGAGTCTGTTCACAGAGCAGCAATGGAGATCCAGACATGGAGAACAGATTTACAGACAAGGGTGGGGAACAAGAAGGAGAGGGTGAGATGAATGGAGAGCGCAGCATGGATGCAGGTACACCAACATTTGTAAATAGACAACCAATGGGAATTTGCTGTATGATTCAGGGAACTCAAACTGGGGCTCTGTAGTGACCTAGAGAGGTCGGAATGGGTGTGAAGTGAGAGGGAGATTCAAGAGCAAGAGGACATAGGTACACCTAATGTGGATGCATGACAAATCAAACCAATATTGTAAAGCAATGATCAATCAACTAAAAAGTAATAACTCTTTAAAAAAATATGAACATAAACACAAACTTTGCAACAAGGTAACTCCATTTTAAAAACTATAGAAATTTTAGAAAACTACAAAAGTTCTACATGAACTTTGGTCTGGTGATCAGGTCTAACATACACAAAAAAAGCCAACTTACCAAATTATGAATATAAATTATTTAAAACATTGCCTTTTATCATTTCATACATTTACCCTGTGGAGGACCTTACTCGAGAGAACCAAAAACAAACGGTTAAATGAACCACGGACCACCCACCCTGGCCAGGCGACAGAGAAAAGAAAACACTTGCAGGAGTCATCTTACAACAGGAGGTCCTGGGAAGGAACAAGGAACGAACAAGCTACCACCAAGCAGAATTCTGGAGAGGTCAGGTGATGGGAGGCTCCAGTTCAGAGGTCCTACCAACCTCCCAGGATCCACTTCACTGGAATCCATCTCGGCTGAGTGGTGGGTGTGCCCACAAGAAGGATCCCAATTCAGAATGCCTGGCAAGAGACAAACCAGAAATGAACCCAATGACCATAAAACCTGAGACTGTGAGCCACGTGACAGAGTGGTTCTCTCCGTTTCCCTCACCCTCCTGCCCTCCACCCCGGCAGCCCTTCCCAATAAAGCCTCTCGCTTGGACAGCACTCCTCTCCTCAGACAACTCATTGCCCAGTGTCAGACAAGAACTCACTCTCAAGCCCTGGAAGGGATCCCCCTTCCTTCATCAAAAGCAATATCCAGGAGAAAATATCTTCAAAACGCTATCTTGTAGAGAAGGAAATGGCAATGGCAGCCGCTCCAGTACCATTGCCTGGAGAATCCCATGGACAGAGGAGCCTGGTAGGCTGCAACCCCGGGGTCACTAAGAGTCGGACACGACTTCACTGAGTGACTTCACTTTCACTTTTCACTTTCCTGCACTGGAGAAGGACATGGCAGCCCACTCCAGGGTTCTGGCCTGGAGAATCCCGGGGACAGAGGAGCCTGGTAGGCTGCTGTCTATGGGGTCACGCACAGTCAGGCACGACTGAAGCGACACAGCAGCAGCAGCAGAGAAGGAAATGGCACCACCTGCAGTACTCTGGTCTCAGAAATTCCAGGGACAGAGGAGCTTGGTGGGCTACAGTCCAAAAGCAGGGCATTTCTGATGGCAGGAAACAGTCCCAGGGAAGCTGAGGTGCTCACCAAAGGCCCCAGAGCTTTGGATAGCACACCAGAGCTGTGGCTGAGGATTCCCAGCTGCCATGCCTCTTGATCCTGGCCTCTTTCACTAGATACATGTGTGGAAAATGAGAATCTAAAATATGCCCTGGTGGTTCCATAGTAAAGAATCCACCTGCCAGTGCTGGAGATGCATGTGCGATCCCTAGGATGGGAAGATCCCACATCCAATGGAGTCTGTGTGCCACAACTGCCGAGCCTGTGCTCTAGATCCTGGAAGCCACGATGCTGAGTTCACATGCTGCAGCCACTGAAGCCCGTGAGCCTGTGCCCCTCAACAAGAGGAGACACTGCAGTGAGAAGCCTGCAAACCACTAGTTATGGCCCATGCTCACCAAAACTAGAGAAAAGCCCACACACAAAGATGCAACACAGCCAACAATAAATAAAACTCTTTTCCTAAAAAAAGGCATATCTGACAAAGAAACTGTACTCGAATTGTCCAAGAACACTAGAGCAAACAAGCCCATTCATAATTGGTAGCGACTGAAATAGACACCTGGCCACTGAGGGTATACAGATAGTAAACTATCATACAAAAACATCCTCAAGATACTGGTGCCATGCACGCAGAGCCCCCTTTGAAAGACAATCTGACAGTTTTTTTTCAGTAACCACGTGGGACAAGCACTGAATTCTGTGTATGACAAGCGGTGGAAGCCAGGTATCTTACCATTGGAATGCAAAGTTACAGATAAACAAAAGGACACGTTACAATGTCCATGTCGTGGTGGATCAGGCTGGAGACATCATCACAAATTACCTTTAACTGAATATGTTCAAAGGTGAGCTGGAATACATGTATATATATATCCATGTATTGTCAGCTGAGCATATTGAGCTCCTACATGTATGTTTTAAATATCATTCTCTAATAAAAGGGAACAGAAAACATCTCCGATGGCCCGGTGGTAAAGAATCTGCCTACCGATGCAGGGAACACGGGTTCAATTCCTGTGTAGAAGATTCCACACGCCCACGGACAACGAAGCCTTTGAACAACTCTTGAAGTTTGCATGCTCCAGAGCCCAAGTTCTGCAAACAGAGAAAGCACTGCAATGAGAAGCCATGGCACAGCAACTAGAGGGTTGCCTCTGCTCACTACAACTAGACAAACTAGCAATAAAGACCCAGCACAGTCAAAAATAATGTAATGTTAAAAAAAGGGACAGTTCTTTGAAGAAATGACTGAGACTAGGGGTGAGACTGTAAAAATATGAGCCAGGGTCATCTTAAATTATGAGAAATTAAAGAAATTAAAGACAACTATCAAGCTGTCCAAACTGATAAAAATGAACGATGACACAGTGTTATCTGTATACACCAGCAAATAACAATCTGAAAAGGAAGTTAAACAAACAATTCCCTTTCAATCATGTCAACATTAATAAAAGACTTTGCTATGGACAGAATGAGGATGACAAGACTGGCACACTGCAAATGATACATGATTGCTGAAAAATACCCTAAAGACATGGACAGATACTCCATAGCGATGAGAAGACTTCAGTTGGCAATACCGTGGAATGCATCTTTAATCTGAAATGAAGATTCAATATGAATTACAAAAGGCTGAAAGGTGGTTGCTAAACCACAAAAGATGCCAGCATTCTTGGCCTCCAGAGGAGAATTCAATCCAGGGCAAGTGACGAAGCTTGATGGCTCAGAGGTTTTCTGTTATAAAGTTTTATTAAAGTATAAAAGAGATCGAGAGAGCTGCTGACGTAGACATTAAAAGGGGGAAGAAAGAGGACCCCCTGCTAGTCTTTAGCCAGATGTTATACAGCCACTAGCATGAAAGAAAAGACAATGTCTCAGAGAATGGCACCAGGCCCCTCACCCACAGCATGCATTGAGATAACACTGGCAGCAGATGAGTCGTCCCAGGCCATAAAATGATGGACATGAATCTTGAAGAAAGGCAGATTTCCAAGCAAATATATAGTTTCATTCACATAGATTAAGAGAACAAGGTATGAGTAAACATACTGGTTTGTCAAGTCGTTTCTGAGCCTTTAGGGGGAACTGACCTGAAGACAGAGCCTTGGGTAAATAGTACATTAACATAACTTAAGACAAACATTTCCATACCTTAAGACAAACATTTCCATAAGAAAAAGGCATTGCTTAGTTCAAGGTTTGAGAAAAGTTAAATTCAGGTGGAGCCAGGAGTTTTCATGGCAACACAGAATTTTCCGAGAAACCTCCTTTTAAATTTGTATCAAGATGGAGAAAAAAAATGCAACACTGTTTTGTCTCCTCCTGCCTCTTAAGAGAGAGAAAAAAAACGTCTGACACTTGCAGTCTATTTTCTCTGTCTGGAGACCCCTGGCCTTCCTGCCTGGTATCCTCTCCAGGCCTTTAGGAAGCAATACACTAAGCTGCTTGGGAAAACCGCGCGGGTCTGAGCTTTATGCAAAGGGGTAAAGCGGTAAAACCGTTGGCCCCAAAGGCGAGGCTTTTCTGCGACCGCCATGTTAGTCGGCTCCGAGACTGCAAACAAAGAGGGCAGAATACATGGTTCCCTGCTCCGCCGAGTCCGAGTTCCCTTACCTGTGGTCCACAGCCCTCCGCTCTGCTCGCTGGCTGCCGATCGACGGGGACCCAGGAGCCCACGAAACGAGCATTCCCAGCTGCGATGGCGAGCCCTGAGAGCACAACCGGGAACCCCTGGCCCCGACGCGCCGCCATGGTCATCCCGCCCCAGACCCGCTCACGTGAGCCGCGCCCCTGACCAGCCGCCCAGGTTCGCCCCGCCCCCGACGCGCGCACGGTGCGCCCCGCCCCCACGCCCCCTTCCAGGACGGGCGGGCGGGACCGCGACTGCCTCCAGGTGAAACACAGGACAAGCAAATCCACCCCACCGAGACAATCCAAGCTTTTTCTCAGCTGATCTGTCTATGATTTTGGGATAAAACTATGACTACAGAAAGCAAAGATGACCTAGGACAGCCATGATATTCTACAGAACCAGACCCTGGCGGGCAGAGGCTTGAAGAGGGCCCGGGAGCGCTGTTAGTAACAGGAAGCCTCTGTAGCGTAGCGGTTAGGCAGGCTGGGGAGCAGGCAGACTGTGGCCTGTAAGTCAGGAGTTCAAGTCTCCAACGTTACCCTTTTGCTCTTAGGGGGCGGGGGATCGCAAGAGGCGGGGCTTAGACTAGAAAAGTTTATTTTTATTTTAGAGGTTTATTGTTATGTTTAGGGTTAGGGTTCGGGCAACCCGCCCACTTGTTAGGGTTCAGGTTCGGGTTCGGGGTTAGGGTTAGAATTCGGGGACCCCCTCTTCTTATAGTTTGGATTTGGGTTAGGGTTCAGGTCAGGGTCAGGGTTCGGGTTACAGTTAGGGTTGGCATTAGTGTTAGGGATATGGCTTAAAGTGAGCGCTAATAGGGCCCATAGTGCTTTATTAGCCTGCCCTGGTGGGCCGAGGCTTGAAGAGTGCCTGGGAGCAACATCTAACCCCGTGAATCTGGGTAGCATAGCGGTTAGGTGGACAGCCAAGTAAACAGGCAATCCGGCTCCGTGGGTCAGAAGTCCAAGCCCAGGCTTATCTCTTCTGCCTTTAGGGTGGGGGACCGCAAGGGGCGGGGCTTAGGGCAGAAAAGTTTCTTTTTACTTTAGAGTTTTATTGTGAGGGTTAGGGTTAGGATTCCGGCATCCCCTCAACTTGTTAGGGTTCAGGTTCAGAGTTCGGGTTCGGGGAATCCCCTCTCTTCTTAGGGTTTGGATTCGGGTTCGGGTTAGAGTTCAGGGTTCGGGTTTGCAGTACGCGGTTCGTGTTTGGGGTTTGGAGTTCAGGGTTTGGGGTTAGGGCTTCGCGGTTCTAGTTTGGGGTTTGGGGTTCCGATTAGGGGTTCAAGGTCCAGCATAGGGGCTTGGGATTTGGGGTTCGGGTGAGGGGTTCGCGGTTCGGGTTTGGGATTTGAGGATCGGGTTAAGGGTTTGGGGTTTGGGGTTTGGGGATCAGGTTAGGGGTTCTTGGTTTGGGTTAGGGGTTCGCAGTTCGGGTTTGGGGTTTGAGGTTAGGGTTAGGGGTTTGGGGTTTGTGGTTTGGGTTGGGGGTTTGGGATTGGGGTTAAGGGTTTTGGGTTTGGGATTCGGGTTAGGGGTTTGGGGTTTGGGCTTCGCGGTTTGGGTTTGGGGTTTGGGGTTTGGGTTAGGGGTTCGCGGTTAGGGTTTGGGGTTTGGGGTTCGCGGTTTCGGTTTGGGGTTTGGGTTAGGGGTTCGCGGTTAGGGTTTGGGGTTTGGGGTTCGGGTTAGGGGTTCTCAGTTCGGGTTAGGGGTTCGCGGTTTAGGGGTTTGGGGTTTGGAGTTTGGGATTTGGGTCAGGGGTTCGCGATTTGGGGTTCCTGTTATGGGTTTGGGATTTGGGTTCAGGGTTGGGGTTTGGGGGTTTTGGGATGTGGGTTTGGGGTTCGGGGATTGGGGTTCGAGGTTCCGATTAGGGGTTCAGTATGTGAGGTTTGTGTTTCGGGGGTCGAGATTTGAGGTTTGGGGTTTGGGGTTCGGGGGTTTGGGTTCATGGTTTGGGGTTGGGGGTGTGAGGTGCAGTTTAGAGTTTCGCTGTTCGGGTTAGGAGTTAGGGGTTGGCGGTTTGGGGTTTGGCTTAGGGGTTTGGGGTGTGCGGTTTGGGGTTTGAGGTTTGGGGTTCCGGTTAGGGGTTTGGGGTTTGGGGTTCGGGTTAGGGGTTTGGAGTTTGGGTTTGGAGGTTTGGGTTTTGGGGGTTGGGTTTCGGGTTTTAGGGTTCAATTTCGGTGTTCGCGGTTGGGCTTTGGGGTTCAGGTTAGGGGTTTGCGATTGGGGTTAGGGGTTTGGGTTTGGGTTCGGGGTGTGGGGTGTGGGGTACAGGTTAGGGGTTTTGGTTCAGGGTTTAGGGTTCGGTTTAGGGGTTTGCGGTTCCAGTAAGGGATTAGGGCTGTGCGGTCTGGGTTTGGGTTTAGGTTTGGGGTTCGGGTTAGCGGTTTGGGGTTCGGGGTTTGGGTTCTGGATTTGGGGTTCGGGGTTCGAGTTATGGATTCGGGGTTTGGGCTACGTGGATCAGTGTTTGCGGTTTGGGGTATGGGGGTCGGGGTTTGGGTTTGGGGTTTGGGGCTCGGGTTAGGGTTCGGGTTCGGGTTAGGGTTAGGGGTTCACGGTTCGGTTTAGGGGTTTGGGGTTCCCGGTTCGGGGTTTGGGGTTTGCAGTTGGGATAGGGGTTCGGATTCAGGGTATGGGGTTTGGGGTTCGGGTTCCATGTTTGGGGTATGTGGTTCGGGGTTTGGGGTACGTGGTTCATTGTTTGGGGTATGGGGTTCCGGTTAGGGTTTTGCAGTTTGGACTTTGGGGTATGAGTTAGGAGTTTGGGGTCAAGGGTTTAAGTTTTGGGGTTTCGATTCAGTTTAGAGGTTAGCGCTTTGGGTTTGGCATCAGGCTTTGGGGTTTGGGGTTTGGGGCTCAAGGTTCGGGATTCATGGATTGGGGTTCGGTTTAGGGGTTCGCTGATCAGGTTAGGGGTTAGTGATTGGGGTTGGTGTTTTAAGGTAGGGGTTTGCAGTTCAGGTTATGGGTTAGGGGTTTGGTGCTTGGTTTTCGGGTTTGGATTAGGGGTTCAGCTAGGGGTTTGGGTTAGGGGATCCTGATTCAGGTTGGAAGTTCGGTCCTTGGGGTTCGAGATTTGGATTCGGTATAAGGGTTGGGGTACACGGTTTGGTGTTTGGGTTAGGGGTTTGGGGTTCGGAGTTTGGGGTTTCTGGTTCTGACTATGGGCTTGGGGTTTGGGGTATGGGGTTCGGCTGAGGGTTAGAGGTTCGCGCTTTGGGGTTTTGCTTTAGAGAATGGACTTTGGGTTTGGGATTTAGGGGTCGGTGTTTGGGTTCGGGGTTGGGATAGGGTTCAGGTTCACGGTTTGGAGACTGGAGCTCGGGATTCGGTTTCTGGGTTCGGGATATAGGGTTTTGAAGTCAGGGTGGAGTTCGTAGTTTGGACTCGCGGTTAGGGGATAGTGAGTGACACATGGCCAAGGGATCCAGCAATATGAGCTCTGTCAGAGGGAAGGGAAAGGCAACTGCAGGGCTTCTCCAGCTGTAGCTTGGCCTCCCAGACTCAGCACAGCGCGGAGAGCACAAGATTCCTAGGGCCCCTGGCTGCAGTCTGCAGCCCCACACACCAGGGGCTGAATCCGTGAGCGCCCAGAAGGTGGCTGACAGACGTAGTTTCCCTAGCGCTCTCCTCCCCAGCAGAGACGTGTGCAGGTGGTTGGGGCCTGCCCCTGCGTGTCTGGGCTCCCGTCCACAGCCCCAGCTCAGGGAATCAGGCCCTGAGCCAAGACCTGTAGGAGGCGCAGGGCTACCCCGCCTGGAAGCCTAGAGCACAGCATGCGAGAAGAGAGCCTCCTCGGGAGAAGAGGAGGCAGCTCTGCTGCGTGCGGCTGCAATCACTGCTTGGGCGGAGCCGAGTGCGCCTCGAGTAAGGCAGAGCTCCAGCTCTGCTCAGAGTCCCGATGTGGCAGAGTTCCTGGCGTGAGGCTGCTCTGCCCTGGGCGAGCCTAGTCCAAACTTACCTCGCAGCTAGGCTTCCTGTCCAGGAAGGAGCAGGCCGCGCGAGACTGCGAGATACTACTGGCGCATTCCTGGCCTCAGCTCCACTCCTTCCTTGCCTTTGCACCTAGTCCCCCGGCGTTCTTGTGGAGGGCTTAGTTGCCGGTGGGTTGCACACTACCAAGCGCTCCAGCAATGAGGGCTCTATTAGAGGGAAGGGGAGGGCAACTGCAGGGCTCCTCGAGCAGTTTCTTGACCGCCCAGACTCAGCACAGCACGGAGAGCAAAAGACTCACAGGGCCCCTTGCTGGGGTCTGCAGCCCCACACACGCGGAGGCTGACTCCGCGAGCGCCCAGAAGGTGCCTGACAGACGTCATTTCCCTAGTGCTCTCCTCCCCAGCAGAGACGTGTGCAGGTGGTTGGGGCCTGCCCCTGCGTGTCTGGGATCCCGACCACAGCCCCAGCTCAGGGAAGCAGCTCCTCAGCCAAGACCTGTAGGAGGCGCGGGGCGCCCCCGCCTGGAAGCCTAGTGCACAGCATGAGGGAAGCGAGCCTCCTCGGGAGAAGAGAAGGCAGCCTGGCTGCGTGCGGATGCATTCACTGCTTGGGCGGAGCCGAGTGCGCCTCCAATACTGCATAGCTCCAGCTCTGCTCAGAGGCCTGATCTGGCAGAGTGCTGGCGTGGGGCTGCTCTGCCCTGGGCGAGCCTTGCCCAGACTTGCCTCGAGGCTAGGCTTCCAGTCCAGAAAGGAGCGGGCTGCGCGAGACTGGGAGATGCTACTGGCGCCTTCCTGGCCTCAGCTCCACACCTGCCTTGCCTTTGCACCTAGTTCCCAGGCGTTCTTGTGGAGGGCTTAGTTGCCGGTGGGTTGCACACTGCCAAGCGCTGCAGCAGTGAGGGCTCTATTAGAGGCAAAGTGAGGGCAACTGGAAGTCTATTCTTACGGTTGCTTGACCGCCCAGACTCAGCACAGCACGGAGAGCACAAGGCTCAGAGGGCCCCTAGCTGGGGTCTGCAGCCCTACACACGAGGAGGCTGAGTCGGTGAGCGCCCAGAAGGTGCCTGACAGACGTCATTTCCCTAGTGCTCTCCTCCCCAGCAGAGACGTGTGCAGGTGGTTTGGGCCTGCCCCTGCGGGTCTGGGCTCCCGTCCACAGCCCCTGCTCAGGGAAGCAGCTCCTGAGCCAAGACCTGTGGGAGGCGCAGGGGGCCCCGCCTGGAAGCCTAGTTTACAGCATGCGGGAAGCGAGCCTCCTCGGGAGAAGAGAAGGCAGCCCTGCTGTGTGCGGCTGCATTCACTGCTTGGGCGGAGCCGAGTGCGCCTCCAGTACGGCAGAGCTCCAGCTCTGCTCAGAGGCCCGATCTGGCAGAGTTGCTGGCGTGAGGCTGCTCTGCACTGGGCGAGCCTTGCCCAGACTTGCCTCGCGGCTAGGCTTCCATTTCAGGAAGGAGCAGGCTGCGCGAGACTGGGAGATGCTCCTGGCGCCTTCCTGGCCTCAGCTCCACTCCTGCCTTGCCTTTGCACCTAGTCCCCAGGCGTTCCAGTGGAGGGCTAAGTTGCCGGTGGGTTGCACACTGCCAAGCGCTCCAGCAGTGAGGGCTCTATTAGAGGCAATGGGAGGGCAACTGCAGGGCTCCTCCAGCGGTTGATTGACCGCCCAGACTCAGCACAGCACGGAGAGCACAAGGCTCACAGGGCCCCTGCCTGGGGTCTGCAGCCCCACACACGCGGAGGCTGACCAGGTGAGCGCCCAGAAAGTGCCTGACAGACGTCATTTCCCTAGTGCTCTTCTCCCCAGCAGAGACGTGTGCAGGTGTTTGGGGCCTGCCCCTTCGTGTCTGCGCTCCCGTCCACAGCCCCAGCTCAGGGAAGCAGCTCCTGAGCCAAGACCTGTGGTAGGCGCAGGGGGCCACGCCTGGAAGCCTAGTTTACAGCTTGCGGGAAGCGAGCCTCCTCGGGAGAAGAGAAGGCAGCCCTGCTGTGTGCGGCTGCATACACTGCTTTGGCGGAGCCGAGTGCGCCTCCAGTACGGAAGAGCTCCAGCTCTGCTCTGTGTCCCAATCTGGCAGAGTTGCTGGCGTGAGGCTGATCTGCCCTGGGCGAGCCTTGCTCAGACTTGCCTCGCAGCTAGGTTTCCAGTCCAGGAAGGAGCAGGCTGCGCGAGACTGGGAGATGCTACTGGCGCCTTCCTGGCCTCAGTTCCACTCCTGCCGTACCTTTGCACCTAGTCCCCAGGCGTTCTTGTGGAGGGCTTAGTTGCCGGTGGGTTGCACACTGCCAAGCGCTCCAGCAGTGAGGGCTCTATTAGAGGCAATGGGAGGGCAACTGCAGGGCTCCTCCAGCGGTTGCTTGACCGCCCAGACTCAGCACAACACGGAGAGCACAAGGCTCACAGGGCCCCTGGATGGGGTGTGCAGCCCCACACACGCGGAGGCTGACTCGGTGAGCGCCTAGAAGGTGCCTGACAGACGTCATTTCCCTAGTGCTCTCCTGTCCAGCAGAGACGTGTGCAGGTGGTTGGGGCCTGCCCCGGCGTGTCTGGGCTCCCGTCCACAGCCCCAGCTCAGGGAAGCAGCTCCTGAGCCAAGACCTGTAGGAGGCGCAGGGGGCCCCGCCTTGAAGCCTAGTTTACAGCATTTGGGAAGCGAGCCTCCTCGGGAGAAGAGAAGGCAGCCCTGCTGTGTGCGGCTGCATTCACTGCTTTGCCAGAGCCGAGTGCGCCTCCATTACGGCAGAGTTCCAGCTCTGCTCAGAGGCCCGATCTGGCAGAGTTGCTGGCGTGAGGCTGCTCTGCCCTGGGCGAAACTTGTCCAGACTTGCCTCGCGGCTAGGTTTCCAGACCAGGAAGGAGCAGGCTGCGTGAGACTGGGAGATGATCCTGGCACCTTCCTGGCCTCAGCTCCACTCCTGCCTTGCCTTTGCACCTAGTCCCCAGGCGTTCTTGTGGAGGGCTTAGTTGCCGGTGGGTTGAACACTGCCAAGCGCTCCAGCAGTGAGGGCTCTATTAGAGGCAATGGGAGTGCAACTGCAGGGCGCCTCCAGCGGTTGGTTGACCGCCCAGACTCAGCACAGCATGGAGAGCACAAGGCTCACAGGGCCCCTGGCTGAGGTCTGCAGCCCCACACACGCGGAGACTGACTCGGTGAGCGCCCAGAAGGTGCCTGACAGACGTCATTTCCCTCTGGCTCCCCACCCCAGCAGAGAAATGTGCAGGTGGTTTGGGCCTGCCCCTGCATGTCTGGGCTCCCGTCCACAGCCCCAGCTCATGGAAGAAGCTCCTCAGCCAAGACCTGAAGGAGGCGCGTGGCGCCCCCGCCTGGAAGCCTAGTGCACAGCATGCGGGGAGCGACCCTCCTTGGGAGAAGAGGAGGCAGCCCAGATGCGTGCGGCTGCAATCACTGCTTGGGCGGAGCCGAGAGCGCCTCCAGTACGGCAGAGCTCCATTTCGGCTCAGAGGCCCGATTGGGCAGAGTTGCTGGCGTGAGGCTGCTTTGCCCTGGGCCAGCCTTGCCCAGACATGCCTCGTGGCTAGGCTTCCAGTCCAGGAAGGAGCAGGCTGCGTGAGACTGCGAGATGCTACTGGCGCCTTCCTGGCCTCAGCTCCACTCCTGCCTTACCTTTGCACTTAGTCTCCAGGCGTTCTTGTGGAGGGCTTAGTTGCCAGTGGGTTGCACACTGCTAAGCGTTCCAGCAGTGAGGGATCTATTAGATGCAATGGGAGGGCAACTACAGGGCTCCTCCAGCGGTTGCTTGACCGCCCAGACTCAGCACAGCACGGAGAGCACAAGGCTCTCAGGGCCCCTGGCTGGGGTCTACAGCCCCACACACGCGGAGGCTGACTCGGTGAGCGCCCAGAAAGTGCCTGACAGACGTCATTTCCCTAGTGCTCTCCTCCCCAGCAGAGACGTGTGCAGGTGGTTGGGGCCTGCCATTGAGTGTCTGGACTCCCTTCCACAGCCCCAGCTCAGGGAAGCAGCTCCTCAGCTAAGACCTGTAGGAGGCGCGGGGCGCCCCCGCCGGGAAGCCTAGTTTACAGCATGCCGGAAGCGAGCCTCCTCAGTACAAGAGAAGGCAGCCCAGCTGCGTGCGGCTGCAATCAGTACTTTGGGGGAGCCGAGTGCCCCTCCAGTACGGCAGAGCTCCAGCTCTGCTCAGAGGCCCGATCTGGTAGAGTTGCTGGCGTGAGTCTGCTCTGCCCTAGTCGAGCCTTGCCCAGACTTGCCGCGGCTAGGCTTCCAGTCCAGGAAGGAGCAGGCTGCGCGAGACTGGAAGATGCTACTGGTGCCTTCCTGGCCTCAGCTCCACTCCTGCCTTGCCTTTGCACCTAGTCCCCAGGCTTTCTTCTGGCGGGCTTAATTGCCCGTGGGTTGCACACTGCCAAGCGCTCCAGCAGTGAGGGCTCTATTAGAGGCAATGGGAGTGCAACTGCAGGGCTCCTCCAGCGATTGCTTGACCGCCCAGACTCAGCACAGCATGGAGAGCACAAGGCTCACAGGGCCCCTGGCTGGGGTCTGCAGCCCCACACACGCGGAAGCTGACTCGGTGAGCGCCCAGAAGGTGCCTGACAAACGTCATTTCCCTAGTGCTCTCCTCCCCAGCAGAGACGTGTGCAGGTGGTTGGGGCCTGCCCTTGCGTGTCTGGGCTCCCGTCCACAGCCCCAGCTCAGGGAAGCAGCTCCTCAGGCAAGAACTCTAGGACGCGCGGGGCGCCCCCGCCTGGAAGTCTAGTGCACAGCTTGCGGGAAGCGAGCCTCCTTGGGAGAAGAGGAGGCAGCCCAGATGCGTGCGGCTGCAATCACTGCTTGGGTGGAGCCGAGTGCGCCTCCAGTACGGCAGAGCTCCAGCTCTGCTCAGAGGCCCGATCTGGCAGAGTGCTGGTGAGAGGCTGTCTGCCCTTGGCGAGCCTTGCCCAGACTTGCCTCGCGGCTAGGATTCCAGTCCCGAATGGAGCAGGCTGCGCGATACTGGGAGATGCTACTGGCGCCTTCCTGGCCTCAGCTCCTCTCCTGCCTTGCCTTTGCACCTAGTCCCCAGGCGTTCTTGTGGAGGGCTTAGTTGCCGGTGGGTTGCACACTGCCAAACGCTCCAGCAGTGCGGGCTCTATTAGAGGCAATGGGAGGGCAACTGCAGGGCTCCTCCAGCGGTTGCTTGACCACCCAGCCTCAGCACAGCACGGAGAGCACAAGGCTCACAGGGCCCCTGGCTGGGGTCTGCAGCCCCGCACACGCGGAGGCTGACTCGGTTAGCGCCCAGAAGGTGCCTGACAGACGTCATTTCCCTAGTGCTCTCCTCCCCAGCAGAGACGTGTGCAGGTGGTTGGGGCCTGCCCCTGCGTGTCTGGGTTCCCGTCCACAGCCCCAGCTCAGGGAAGCAGCTCCTCAGCCAAGACCTGTGGGAGGCGCAGGGAGCACCGACTGGAAGCCTAGTTAACAGCATGCGGGGAAGCGAGCCTCCTAGGGAGAAGAGGAGGCAGCCCTGCTGCGTGCGGCTGCATTCACTGCTTTGGCGGAGCCGAGTGCGCCTCCAGGACTGCCGAGTTCCAGCTCTGCTCAGAGACCCGATCTGCAGAGTTGCTGGCGTGAGGCTGCTCTGCCCTGGGCGAGCCTTGCCCAGACTTGCCTCGCGGCTAGGCTTCCAGTTCAGGAAGGAGCAGGCTGCGCGAGACTGGGAGATGCTCCTGGCGCCTTCCTGGCCTCAGCTCCACTCCGGCCTTGCCTTTGCACCTAGTCCCCAGGCGTTCCTGTGGAGGGCTAAGTTGCCGGTGGGTTGCACACTGCCAAGCGCTCCAGCAGTGAGGGCTCTATTAGAGGCAATGGGAGGGCAACTGCAGGGCTCCTCCAGCGGTTGATTGACCGCCCAGACTCAGAACAGCACGGAGAGCACAAGGCTCACAGGGCCCCTGCCTGGGGTCTGCAGCCCCACACACGCGGAGGCTGACTCGGTGAGCGCCCAGAAAGTGCCTGACAGACGTCATTTCCCTAGTGCTCTTCTCCCCAGCAGAGACGTGTGCAGGTGTTAGGGGCCTGCCCCTTCGTGTTTGCGCTCCCGTCCACAGCCCAAGCTCAGGGAAGCAGCTCCTAAGCCAAGACCTGTGGGAGGCGCAGGGGGCCCCGCCTGGAAGCCTAGTTTACAGCATGCGGGAAGCGAGCCTCCTCGGGAGAAGAGAAGGCAGGCCGGCTGCGTGCAGCTGCATTCACTGCTTGGGCGGAGCCGAGTGTGCTTCCAGTACGGCAGAGCTCCAGCACTGCTCAGAGGCCCGATCTGGCAGAGTTGCTGGTGTGAGGCTGCTCTGCCGTGGGCGAGCCTTGCCCAGACTTGCCTCGCACATAGGCTTCCAGTCCAGAAAGAAGCGGGCTACGCGAGACTGGGAGATGCTACTGGCGCCTTCCTGGCCTCAGCTCCACTCCTGCCTTGCCTTTGCACCTAGTCCCCAGGCGTTCTTGTGGAGGGCTTAGTTGCCGGTGGGTTGCACACTGCCACGTGCTCCAGCAGTGAGGGCTCTATTAGTGGTAATGAGAGGGCAACTGCAGGGCTCCTCCAGCGGTTGCTTGACCGCCCATACTCAGCACAGCACGGAGAGCACAAGGCTCACAGGGCCACTGGCTGGGGTCTGCAGCCCCATACACGCGGAGGCTGACTCGCCGAGCGCCCAGAAGGAGCCTGACAGACGTCATTTCCCTAGTGCTCTCCTCCCCAGCAGAGACGTGTGCAGGTGGTTTGGGCCTGCCCCTGCGTATCTGGGCTCCCGTCCACAGCCCCAGCTCAGGGAAGCAGCTCCTGAGCCAAGACCTGTGGGAGGCGCAGGGGGCCCCGCCTGGAAGCCCAGGTTACAGCATGCGGGAAGCGAGGCTCATCGGGAGAAGAGGAGGCAGCCCTGCTGTGTGCGGCTGCATTCACTGCTTTGGCGGAGCCGAGTGCGCCTCCAGTACGGCAGAGCGCCAGCTCTGCTCAGAGGCCCGATCTGGCAGAGTGCTGGCGTGAGGCTGCTCTGCCCTGGGCGAGCCTTGCCCAGACTTGCCTCGCGGCTAGGCTTCCAGTCCAGGAAGAAGCAGGCTGCGCGAGACTGGGAGATGCTCCTGGCGCCTTCCTGGCCTCAGCTCCTCTCCTGCCTTGCCTTTGCACCTAGTCCCCAGGCGTTCTTGTGGAGAGCTTAGTTGCCGGTGGGTTGCACACTGCCAAGCGCTCCAGCAGTGTGGGCTCTATTAGAGGCAATGGGAGGGCAAATGCAGGGCTCCTCCAGCGGTTGCTTGACCGCCCAGACTCAGCACAGCACGGAGAGCACAAGGCTCAAAGGGCCCCTGGCTGGGGTCTGCAGCCCCACACACGCGGAGGCTGACTCGGTGAGCGCCCAGAAGGTGCCTGACAGACGTCATTTCCCTAGTGCTCTCCTCCCCAGCAGAGACGTGTGCAGGTGGTTTGGTCCTGCCCCTGCGTGTCTGGACTCCCGTCCACAGCCCCAGCTCAGGGAAGCAGCTCCTGAGTCAAGACATGTGGGAGGCGCAGGTGGCTCCGCCTGGAAGCCTAGTTTACAGCATGCGGGAAGCGAGCTTCCTCGGGAGAAGAGAAGGCAGCCCTGGTGTGTGCGCCTGCATTCACTGGTTTGGCGGAGCCGAGTGCGCCTCCAGTACGGCAGAGCTCCAGCTCTGCTAAGAGGCCCGATCTGGCAGAGTTGCTGGCGTGAGGCTGCTCTGCCCTGGGCGAGCCTTGCCCAGACTTGCCGCACGTTAGGCTTCCAGTCCAGATAGGAGCGGGCTGCGTGAGACTGGGAGATGCTACTGGCGCCTTCCTGGCCTCAGCTCAACTCCTGCCTTGCCTTTGCACCTAGTCCCCAGGCGTTCTTGTGAAAGGCTTAGTTGCCGGTGGGTTGCACACTGCCAAGCGCTCCAGCAGTGAGGGCTCTATTAAAGGCAAAGGGAGGCCTACTGCAAGTCGCCTCTTGCGTTTGCTTGACCGCCCAGACTCTGCCCAGCACGGAAAGCACAAGGCTCACAGGGCCCCTGGCTGGGGTCTGCAGCCTCACACACCGGAGGGGAACTCCGGGGGCGCCCAGAAGGTGCCTGACAGACGTCATTTCCCTAGTGCTCTCCTCCCCAGCAGAGACGTGTGCAGGTGGTTTGGGCCTGGCCTTGAGTGTCTGGACTCCCTTCCACAGCCCCAGCTCAGGGAAGCAGCTCCTCAGCTAAGACCTGTAGGAGGCGCGGGGCGCCCACGCCTGGAAGCCCAGTTTATAGCATGCCGGAAGCGAGCCTCCTCAGTACAAGAGAAGGCAGCCCAGCTGCGTGCGGCTGCAATCAGTACTTTGGCGGAGCCGAGTGCCCCTCCAGTACGGCAGAACTCCAGCTCTGCTCAGAGGCCCGATCTGGCACAGTTGCTGGCGTGAGGCTGCTCTGCCCTGGGCGAGCCATGCCCAGACTTGCCGCACGTTAGGCTTCCAGTCCAGAAATGAGCGGGCTGCGTGAGACTGGGAGATGCTACTGGCGCCTTCCTGGCCTCAGCTCCACTCCTGCCTTGCCTTTGCACCTAGTCCCCAGGCGTTCTTGTGGAGGGCTTAGTTGCCGGTGGGTTGCAAACTGCCAAGCGCTCCAGCAGTGAGGGCTCTATTAAAGGCAAAGTGAGGGCAACTGGAAGTCTATTCTTACGGTTGCTTGACCGCCGAGACTCAGCACAGCACGGAGAGCACAAGGATCACAGCGCCACTGGCTGGGGTCTGCAGACCCACACACGTGGAGGCTGACTCGGTGAGCGCCCAGAAGGTGCCTGACAGACGTCATTTCCCTAGTGCTCTCCTCCCCAGCAGAGACGTGTGCAGGTGGTTAAGGCCTGCCCCTGCATTTCTGGGCTCCCGTCCAGAGCCCCAGCTCAGGGAAGCAGCTCCTCAGCCAAGACCTGTGGGAGGCGCAGGGGGCCCCGCCTGGAAGCCTAGTTTACAGCATGCGGAAAGCGAGCCTCGTTGGGAGAAGGGAAGCCAGCCCAGCTGCGTGCGGCTGCAATCACTGCTTTGGCTGATTCGAGTGCCCCTCCATTACGGCAGAGCTCCAGCTCTGCTCAGAGTCCCGATCTGGCAGAGTTGCTGGCGTTAGGCTGCTCTGCCCTGGGCGAGCATTGCCCAGACTTGCCGCACGTTAGGCTTCCATGCCAGAAATGAGCGGGCTGCGTGAGACTGGGAGATGCTACTGGCGCCTTCCTGGCCTCAGCTCCACTCCTGCCTTGCCTTTGCAGATAGTCCCCAGGCGTTCTTGTGGAGGGCTTAGTTGCCGGTGGGTTGCACACTGCCAAGCGCTAGAGCAGTGAGGGCTCTATTAGAGGCAATGGGAGGGCAACTGCAGGGCGCCTCCAGCGGTTGCTTGAACGCCCAGACTCAGCACAGCACGGAGAGCACAAGGCTCATAGGGCCCCTGGCTGGGGTCTGCAGCCCCAGACACGCGGAGGCTGACTCGGTGAGCGCCCAGAAAGTGCCTGACAGACGTCATTTCCCTAGTTCTCTTCTCCCCAGCAGAGACGTGTGCAGGTGTTTGGGGCCTGCCCCTTCGTGTCTGCGCTCCCGTCCACAGCCCCAGCTGAGGGAAGCAGCTCCGAAGCCAAGACCTGTGGGAGGCGCAGGGGGCCCCGCCTGGAAGCCTAGTTTACAGCTTGCGGGAAGCGAGCGTCCTCGAGAGAAGAGAAGGCAGCCCTGCTGTGTGCGGCTGCATACACTGCTTTGGCGGAGCCGAGTGCGCCTCCAATACGGCAGAGCTCCAGCTCTGCTCTGAGTCCCAATCTGGCAGAGTTGCTGGCGTGAGGCTGCTCTGCCCTGGGCGAGCCTTGCCCAGACTTGCCTCGCGGCTAGGTTTCAGTCCAGGAAGGATCAGGCTGCGCGAGACTGGGAGATGCTACTGGCGGCTTCCTGGCCTCAGTTCCACTCCTGCCTTACCTTTGCACCTAGTCCCCAGGCGTTCTTGTGGAGGGCTTAGTTGCCGGTGGGTTGCACACTGCCAACCGCTCCAGCAGTGAGGGCTCTATTAGAGGCAATGGGAGGGCAACAGCAGGGCTCCTCCAGCGATTGCTTCACCGCCCAGACTCAGCACAACACGGAGAGCACAAGGCTCACAGGGCCCCTGGCTGGGGTCTGCAGCCCCACACACGCGGAGGCTGACTCGGTGAGCGCCCAGAAGGTGCCTGACAGACGTCATTTCCCTAGTGCTTTCCTGTCCAGCAGAGACGTGTGCAGGTGGTTGGGGCCTGCCCCTGCGTGTCTGGGCTCCCGTCCACAGCCCCAGCTAAGGGAAGCAGCTCCTGTGCCAAAACCTGTAGGACGCGCAGGGGGCCCCGCCTGGAAGCCTAGTTTACAGCATTTGGGAAGCGAGCCTCCTCGGGAGAAGAGAAGGCAGCCCTGCTGTGTGCGGCTGCATTCACTGCTTTGTCAGAGCCGAGTGCGCCTCCATTACGGCAGAGCTCCAGCTCTGCTCAGAGGCCCGATCGGGCAGAGTTGCTGGCGTGAGGCTGCTCTGCCCTGGGCGAGCCTTGCCCAGACTTGCCTCGGGCTAGGCTTCCAGTCCTGGAAGAGCAGGCTGCGCGAGACTGGGAGATGCTACTGGCACCTTCCTGGCCTCAGCTCCACTCCTGCCTTGCCTTTGCACCTAGTCCCCAGGCGTTCTTGTGGAGGGCTTAGTTGCCTGGTGGGTTGCACACTGCCAAGCGCTCCAGCAGTGAGGGCTCTATTAGAGGCAATGGGAGTGCAACTGCAGGGCGCCTCCAGCGGTTTCTTGACAGCCCAGACTCATCACAGCATGGAGAGCACAACGCTCACAGGGCCCCTGGCTGGGGTCTGCAGCCCCACACACGCGGAGGCTGACTTGGTGAGCGCCCAGAAGGTGCCTGACAGACGTCATTTCCCTAGGGCTCCCCAACCCAGCAGAAAAATGTGCAGGTGGTTTGGGCCTGCCCCTGCATGTCTGAGCTCCCGTCCACAGCCCCAGCTCAGGGAAGCAGCTCCTCAGCCAAGACCTGAAGCAGGCGCGCGGCGCCCTCGCCTGGAAGCCTAGTGCACAGCATGCGGGAAGCGACCCTCCTTGGGAGAAGAGGAGGCAGCCCAGATGCGTGCGGCTGCAATCACTACTTGGGCGGAGCCGAGAGCGCCTCCAGTACGGCAGAGCTCCAGTTCCGCTCAGAGGCCCGATCGGGCAGAGTTGCTGGCGTGAGGCTGCTTTGCCCTGGGCGAGCCTTGCCCAGACTTGCCTCGTGACTAGGCTTCCAGTCCAGGAAGGAGAAGGCTGCGTGAGACTGCGAGATGCTACTGGCGCCTTCCTGGCCTCAGCTCCACTCCTGCCTTACCTGTGCACTTAGTCTCCAGGCGTTCTTGTGGAGGGCTTAGTTGCCAGTGGGTTGCACACTGCTAAGCGTTCCAGCAGTGAGGGCTCTATTAGATGCAATGGGAGGGCAACTACAGGGCTCCTCCAGCGGTTGCTTGACCGCCCAGACTCAGCACAGCACGGAGAGCACAAGGCTCTCAGGGCCCCTGGCTGGGGTCTACAGCCCCACACACGCGGAGGCTGACTCCGTGAGCGCCCAGAAAGTTCCTGACAGACGTCATTTCCCTAGTGCTCTCCTCCCCAGCAGAGACGTGTGCAGGTGGTTAGGGCCTGCCCCTGCGTGTCTGGGCTCCCGTCCACAGCCCCAGCTCAGGGAAGCAGCTCCTGAGCCAAGACCTGTGGGAGGCGCAGGGGGCCCCGCCTGGAAGCCTAGTTTACAGCATGCGGTAAGCGAGCCTCGTTGGGAGAAGGGGAGGCAGCCCAGCTGCGTGCAGCTGCAATCACTTCTTTGGCGGAGCCGAGTGCCCCTCCATTTCGGCAGAGCTCCAGCTCTGCTCAGAGGCCCGATCTGGCAGAGTTGCTGGCGTGAGGCTGCTCTGCCCAGGGCAAGCTTTGCCCAGACTTGCCTTGCGGTTAGGCTTCCAGTCCAGGAAGGAGCAGGCTGCGCGAGATTGGGAGATGCTACTGGCGCCTTCCTGGCCTCAGCTCCACTCCTGCCTTGCCTTTGCACCTAGTCCCCAGGCGATCTTGTGAAAGGCTTAGTTGCCGGTGGGTTGCACACTGCCAAGCACTCCCGCAGTGAGGGCTCTATTAGAGGCAAAGTGAGGGCAAATGGGAGTCTATTCTTACGGTTGCTTGACCGCCGAGACTCAGCACAGCACGGAGAGCACAAGGATCATAGCGCCACTGGCTGGGGTCTGCAGCCCCACACACTCGGAGGCTGACTCGGTGAGCGCCCAGAAGGTGCCTGACAGACGTCATTTCCCTAGTGCTCTCCTCCCCAGCAGAGACGTGTGCAGGTGGTTAGGGCCTGCCCCTGCATTTCTGGGCTCCCGTCCACAGCCCCAGCTCAGGGAAGCAGCTCCTCAGCCAAGAACTGTGGGAGGCGCAGGGGGCCCCGCCTGGAAGCCTAGTTTACAGCATGCGGAAAGCGAGCCTCATTGGGAGAAGGGGAGCCAGCCCAGCTGCGTGTGGCTGCAATCACTGCTTTGGCGGAGTCGAGTGCCCCTCCATTACAGCAGAGCTCCAGCTCTGCTCAGAGGCCCGATCTGGCAGAGTTGCTGGCGTGAGGCTGCTCTGCCCTGGGCGAGCATTGCCCAGACTTGGCGCACGTTAGGCTTCCATGCCAGAAATGAGCGGGCTGCGTGAGACTGGGAGATGCTACTGGCGCCTTCCTGGCCTCAGCTCCACTCCTGCCTTGCCTTTGCACCTAGTCCCCAGGCGTTCTTGTGGAGGGCTTAGTTGCCGGTGGGTTGCACACTGCCAAGCGCTCCAGCAGTGAGGGCTCTATTAGAGGCAATGTGAGGGCAACTGCAGGGCTCCTCCAGCGATTGCTTGACCGCCCAGACTCAGCACAACACGGAGAGCACAAGGCTCACAGGGCCCCTGGCTGGGGTGTGCAGCCCCACACACGCGGAGGCTGACTCGGTGAGCGCCCAGAAGGTGCCTGACAGACGTCATTTCCCTAGTGCTCTCCTCCCCAGCATAGACGTGTGCAGGTGGTTGGGGCCTGCCATTAAGTGTCTGGACTCCCTTCCACAGCCCCAGCTCACGGAAGCAGCTCCTCAGCTAAGACCTGTAGGAAGCGCGGGTCGCCCCCCCCCGGGAAGCCTAGTTTACAGCATGCCGGAAGCGAGCCTCCTCAGTACAAGAGAAGGCAGCCCAGCTGCGTGCGGCTGCAATCAGTACTTTGGCGGAGCCGAGTGCCCCTCCAGTATGGCAGAGCTCCAGCTCTGCTCAAAGGCCCGATCTCTCAGAGTTGCTGGCGTGAGGCTGCTGTGCCCTGGGCGAGCCTTGCCCAGACTTTCCTCGCATTAGGCATCCAGTCCAGAAAGGAGCGGGCTGGGCAAGACTGGGAGATGCTACTGGCGCCTTCCTGGCCTAAGCTCCACTCCTGCCTTGCCTTTGCACCTAGTCCCCAGGCGTTCTTGTGGAGGGCTTAGTTGCCGGTGGGTTGCACACTGCCACGTGCTCCAGCAGTGAGGGCTCTATTTGTGGTAATGGGAGGGCAACTGCAGGGCTCCTCCAGTGGTTGCTTGACCGCCCATACTCAGCACAGCACGGAGAGCACAAGGCTCACAGGGCCACTGGCTGGGGTCTGCAGCCCCACACACGCGGAGGCTGACTCGGTGAGCGCCCAGAAGGTGTCTGACAGACGTCATTTCCCTAGTGCTCTCCTCCCCAGCAGAGACGTGTGCAGGTGGTTAGGGCCTGCCCCTGCGTGTCTGGGCTCCCGTCCACAGCCCCAGCTCAGGGACGCAGCTCCTGAGCCAAGACCTGTGGGAGGCGCAGGGGGCCCCGCCTGGAAGACTAGTTTACAGCATGCGGGAAGCGAGCCTCCTTGGTAGAAGGGAAGGCAGCCCAGCTGCGTGCAGCTGCAATCACTGCTTTGGCGGAGCCGAGTGCCCCTCCATTTCGGCAGAGCTCTAGCTCTGCTCAGAGGCCAGATCTGGCAGAGTTGCTGGCGTGAGGCTGCTCTGAACAGGGCAAGCTTTGCCCAGACTTGCCTTGAGGTTAGGCTTCCAGTCCAGGAAGGAGCAGGCTGCGCGAGACTGGGAGATGCTACTAGCGCCTTCCTGGCCTCAGCTCCACTCCTGCCTTGCCTTTGCACCTAGTCCCCAGGCGATCTTGTGAAAGGCTTAGTTGCCGGTGGGTTGCACACTGCCAAGCGCTCCAGCAGTGAGGGCTCTATTAGAGGCAAAGGGAGGGCAACTTCAAGTTTCCTTGTGCGGTTGCTTGACCGCCCAGACTCAGCACAGCTCGGAAAGCACAAGGCTCACAGGGCCCCTGGCTGGGGTCTGCAGCCCCACACACGCGGAGGATGACTCGGTGAGCGCCCAGAAGGTGCCTGACAGACGTCATTTCCCTAGTGCTCTCCTCCCCAGCAGAGACGTGTGCAGGTGGTTTGGGCCTGCCCCTGCGTGTCTGGGCTCCCGTCCACAGCCCCAGCTCAGGGAAGCAGCTCCTGAGCCAAGACCTGTGGGAGGCGCAGGGGGCCCCGCCTGGAAGCCTAGTTTACAGCATGCGAGAAGCGAGGCTCATCGGGAGAAGAGGAGGCAGCACTGCTGTGTGCGGCTGCATTCACTGCTCTGGAGGAGCCGAGTGCGCCTCCAGTACGGCAGAGCGCCAGCTCTGCTCAGAGGCCCGATCTGGCAGAGTTGCTGGCGTGAGGCTGCTCTGCCCTGGGCGAGCCTTGCCCAGACTTGCCTGGCGGCTAGGCTTCCAGTCCAGGAAGAAGCAGGCTGCGCGAGACTGGGAGATGCTCCTGGCGCCTTCCTGGCCTCAGCTCCACTCCTGCCTTGCCTTTGCACCTAGTCCCCAGGCGTTCTTGTGAAGAGCTTAGTTGCCGGTGGGTTGCACACTGCCAAGCGCTCCAGCAGTGAGGGCTCTATTAGAGGCAATGGGAGGGCAAATGCAGGGCTCCTCCAGCGGTTGCTTGACCGCCCAGACTCAGCACAGCATGGAGAGCACAAGGCTCAAAGGGCCCCTGGCTGGGGTCTGCAGCCCCACACACGCGGAGGCTGACTCGGTGAGCGCCCAGAAGGTGCCTGACAGACGTCATTTCCCTAGTACTCTCCTCCCCAGCAGAGACGTGTGCAGGTGGTTTGGGCCTGCCCCTGCGTGTCTGGACTCCCGTCCACAGCCCCAGCTCAGGGAAGCATCTCCTGAGTCAAGACATGTGGGAGGCGCAGGTGGCTCCGCCTGGAAGCCTAGTTTACAGCATGCGGGAAGCGAGCCTCCTCGGGAGAGGAGAAGGCAGCCCTGGTGTGTGCTCCTGCATTCACTGGTTTGGCGGATCCGAGTGCGCCTCCAGTACGGCAGAGCTCCAGCTCTGCTAAGAGGCCCGATCTGGCAGAGTTGCTGGCGTGAGGCTGCTCTGCCCTGGGCGAGCCTTGCCCAGACTTGCCGCACGTTAGGCTTCCAGTCCAGATAGGAGCGGGTTGCTTGAGACTGGGAGATGCTACTGGCGCCTTCCTGGCCTCAGCTCCACTCCTGCCTTGCCTTTGCACCTAGTCCCCAGGCGTTCTTGTGAAAGGCTTAGTTGCCGGTGGGTTGCACACTGCCAAGCGCTCCAGCAGTGAGGGCTCTATTAAAGGCAAAGGGAGGCCTACTGCAAGTCGCCTCTTGCTTTTGCTTGACCGCCCAGATTCTGCACAGCACGGAAAGCACAAGGCTCACAGGGCCCCTGGCTGGGGTCTGCAGCCTCACACACCGGAGGGGAACTCCGGGAGCGCCCAGAAGGTGCCTGACAGACGTCATTTCCCTAGTGCTTTCCTCCCCAGCAGAGACGTGTGCAGGTGGTTGGGGCCTGCCCTTGAGTGTCTGGACTCCCTTCCACAGCCCCAGCTCAGGGAAGCAGCTCCTCAGCTAAGACCTGTAGGAGGCGCGGGGCGCCCCCGCCTGGAAGCCCAGTTTATAGCATGCCGGAAGCGAGCCTCCTCAGTACAAGGGAAGGCAGCCTTGCTGTGTGCAGCTGCATTCACTGCTTTGGCGGAGCCGAGTGTGCCTCCAGTACAGCAGAGCTCCAGCTCTGCTCAAGGCCAGATCTGGCAGAGCTGCTGGCGTGAGGCTGCTCTGCCCTGGGCGAACCTTGCCCAGACTTGCCTCGCGGCTAGGCTTCCAGTCCAGGAAGGAGCAGTCTGCGCGAGACTGAGAGATGCTACTGGCGCCTTCCGGGCCTCAGCTCCACTCCTGCCTTGCCTTTGCAGCTAGTCCCCATGCGTTCTTGTGGAGGGCTTAGTTGCCGGTGGGTTGCACACTGCCAAGCGCTCCAGCAGTGAGGGCTCTATTAGAGGCAATGGGAGGGCAACTTCAGGGCTCCTCCAGCGGTTGCTTGACCGCCCAGACTCAGCACAGCACGGAGAGCACAAGGCTCACAGGGCCCCTGGCTGGGGTCTGCAGCCCCACACACGCGGAGGCTGACTCGGTGAGCGCCCAGAAATTGCCTGAGAGACGTTATTTCCCTAGTGCTCTTCTGCCCAGCAGAGACGTGTGCAGGTGTTTGGGGCCTGCCCCTTCGTGTCTGCGCTCCCGTCCACAGCCCCAGCTGAGGGAAGCAGCTCCGAAGCCAAGACCTGTGGTAGGCGCAGGGGGCCCCGCCTGGAAGCCTAGTTTACAGCTTGCGGGAAGCGAGCCTCCTCGAGAGAAGAGAAGGCAGCCCTGCTGTGTGCGGCTGCATACACTGCTTTGGCGGAGCCGAGTGCACCTCCAATACGGCAGAGTTACAGCTCTGCTCTGAGTCCCAATCTGGCAGAGTTGCTTGCGTGAGGCTGCTCTGCCCTGGGCGAGCCTTGCCCAGACTTGCCTCACGGCTAGATTTCCAGTCCAGGAATGATCAGGCTTCGTGAGACTGGGAGATGCTACTGGCGGCTTGCTGGCCTCAGTTCCACTCCTGCCTTACCTTTGCACCTAGTCCCCAGGCGTTCTTGTGGAGGGCTTAGTTGCCGGTGGGTTGCACACTGCCAAGAGCTCCAGCAGTGAGGGCTCTATTAGAGGCAATGGGAGGGCAACTGCAGGACTCCTCCAGCGATTGCTTGACCGCCCAGACTCAGCACAACACGGAGATCACAAGGCTCACAGGGCCCCTGGCTGGGTTCTGCAGCCCCACACACGCGGAGGCTGACTCGGTGAGCGCCCCAAAGGTGCCTGACAGACGTCATTTCCCTAGTGCTTTCCTGTCCAGCAGAGACGTTTGCAGGTGGTTGGGGCCTGCCCCTGCGTGTCTGGGCTCCCGTCCACAGCCCCAGCTCAGGGAAGCAGCTCCTGAGCCAAGACCTGTAGGACGCGCAGGGGGCCCCGCCTAGAAGCCTAGTTTACAGCATTTGGGAAGCGAGCCTCCTCGGGAGAAGAGAAGGCAGCCCTGCTGTGTGCGGCTGCATTCACTGCTTTGTCAGAGCCGAGTGCGCCTCCATTACGGCAGAGCTCCAGCTCTGCTCTGAGGCCCGATCGGGCAGAGTTGCTGGCGTGAGGCTGCTCTGCCCTGGGCGAGCCTTGCCCAGACTTGCCTCGGGCTAGGCTTCCAGTCCTGGAAGGAGCAGGCTGCGCGAGACTGGGAGATGCTACTGGCACCTGCCTGGCCTCAGCTCCACTCCTGCCTTGCCTTTGCACCTAGTCCCCAGGCGTTCTTGTGGAGGGCTTAGTTGCCAGTGGGTTGCACACTGCCAAGCGCTCCAGCAGTGAGTGCTCTATTAGAGGCAATGGGAGTGCAACTGCAGGGCGCCTCCAGCGGTTTCTTGACAGCCCAGACTCAGCACAGCATGGAGAACACAACGCTCACAGGGCCCCTGGCTGTGGTCTGCAGCCCCACACACGCGAAGGTTGACTTGGTGAGCGCCCAGAAGGTGCCTGACAGACGTCATTTCCCTAGGGCTCCCCACCCCAGCAGAGAAATGTGCAGGTGGTTGGGGCCTGTCCCTGCGTGTCTGGGCTCCCGTCCAAAGCCCCAGCTCAGGGAAGCAGCTCCTCAGCCAAGACCTGTAGGAGGCGTGGCGCGCCCCCTTCTGAAAGCCTAGTGAACAGCATGCGGGAAGCGAGCCTCCTTGGGAGAAGAGGAGGAAGCCCAGATGCTTGGGGCTGCAATCACTGCTTGGGTGGAGCCGAGTGCGCCTCCAGTACGGCTGAGCTTCAGCTCTGCTCAGAGGCCTGATCTGGCAGAGTGCTGGCGTGAGGCTGCTCTGCCCTTGGCGAGCCTTGCCCAGACTTGCCTCGTGGCTAGGCTTCCAGTCCAGAAAGGAGCGGGCTTCGCGAGACTGGGAGATGCTACTGGCGCCTTCCTGGCCTCAGCTCCACTCCTGCCTTGCCTTTGCACCTAGTCCCCAGGCGTTCTTGTGGAGGGCTTAGTTGCCGGTGGGTTGCACACTGCCAAGCGCTCCAGCAGTGAGGGCTCTATTAGAGGCAATGGGAGGGCAACTGCAGGGCTCCTCCAGCGGTTGCGTGACCGCCCAGACTCAGCACAGCACGGAGAGCACAAGGCTCACAGGGACCCTGGCTGCGGTCTGCAGCCCCACACACGCGGAGGCTGACTCGGTGAGCGCCCAGAAGATGCCTGACAGACGTCATTTCCCTAGTGCTCTCCTCTCCAGCAGAGACGTGTGCAGGTGGTTTGGGCCTGCCCCTGCGTGTCTGGGCTCCCGTCCAGAGCCCCAGCTCAGGGAAGCAGCTCCTGAGCCAAGATGTTTGGGAGGCGCAAGGGGCCCCTCCTGGAAGACTAGATTACAGCATGCGGGAAGCGAGCCTCCTCGGGAGAAGAGAAGGCAGCCCTGCTGTGTGCGGTTGCATTCACTGCTTTGGCGGAACCGAGTGTGCCTCCAGTACAGCAGAGCTCCAGCTCTGCTCAAGGCCAGATCTGGCAGAGCTGCTGGCGTGAGGCTGCTCTGCCCTGGGCGAACATTGCCCAGAATTGCCTCGCGGCTAGGCTTCCAGTCCAGGAAGGAGCAGGCTGCGCGAGACTGGGAGATGCTACTGGCGCCTTCCTGGCCTCAGCTCCACTCCTGCCTTGCCTTTGCACCTAGTCCCCAGGCGTTCTTGTGGAGGGCTTAGTTGCCGGTGGGTTGCACACTGCCTAGCGCTCCAGCAGTGAGGTCTCTATTAGAGGCAAAGGGAGGACAACTGCAGGGCTCCTCCAGTGGTTGCTTGACCGCCCAGACTCAGCAAAGCACGGAGAGCACAAGGCTCACAGGGCCCCTGGCTGGGGACGGCAGCCCCACACACGCGGAGGCTGACTCGGTGAGCGCCCAGAAGGTGCCTGACAGACGTCATTTCCCTAGTGCTCTCCTCCCCAGCAGAGACATGTGCAGGTGGTTCGGCCTGCCCCTGCGTGTCTAGGCTCCTGTCCACAGCCTCAGCTCAGGGAAGCAGCTCCTGAGCCAAGACCTGTGGGAGGCGCAGGGGGCCCCGCCTGGAAGCCTAGTGCACAGCATGCGGGAAGCGAGCCTCCTTGGGAGAGGAGGAGGCATCTCATACCCGTGCGGCTGCATTCACTGCTTTGGCGGAGCCGAGTGCGCCTCCAGTACGGCAGAGCTCCAACTCTGCTCAGAGGCCCGATCTGGCAGAGTTGCTGGCCTGAGGCTGCTCTGCCCTGGGCGAGCCTTGACCAGACTTGCCTCGCGGTAGGCTTCCAGTCCAGGAAGGAGCAGGCTGCGCGAGACTGGGAGATGCTACTGGCGCCTTCCTGGCCTCAGCTCCACTCCTGCCTTACCTTTACACTTAGTCTCCAGGCGTTCTTGTGGAGGGCTTATTTGCCAGTGGGTTGCACACTGCTAAGCGTTCCAGCAGTGAGGGCTCTATTAGATGCAATGGGAGGGCAACTACAGGGCTCCTCCAGCGGTTGCTTGACCGCCCAGACTCAGCACAGCACGGAGAGCACAAGATTCATAGCGCCACTGGCTGGGGTCTGCAGCCCCACACACGCGGAGGCTGACTCGGTGAGCGCCCAGAAAGTTCCTGACAGACGTCATTTCCCTAGTGCTCTCCTCCCCAGCAGAGACGTGTGCAGGTGGTTGGGGCCTGCCATTGAGTGTCTGGACTCCCTTCCACAGCCCCAGCTCAGGGAAGCAGCTCCTCAGCTAAGACCTGTAGGAGGCGCGGGGCGCCCCCCCCGGGAAGCCTAGTTTACAGCATGCCGGAAGCGAGCCTCCTCAGTACAAGAGAAGGCAGCCAAGCTGCGTGCGGATGCAATCAGTACTTTGGCGGAGCTGAGTGCCCCTCCATTTCGGCAGAGCTCCAGCTCTGCTCAGAGGCCCGATCTGGCAGAGTTGCTGGCGTGAGGCTGCTCTGCCCAGGGCAAGCTTTGCCCAGACTTGCCTTGCGGTTAGTCTTCCAGTCCAGGAAGGAGCAGGCTGCGCGAGACTGGGAGATGCTACTGGCGCCTTCCTGGCCTCAGCTCCACTGCTGCCTTGCCTTTGCACCTAGTACCCAGGCGATCTTGTGAAAGGCTTAGTTGCCGGTGGGTTGCACACTGCCAAGCGCTCCAGCAGTGAGGGCTCTATTAGAGTCAATGGGAGGGCTACTGCAGGGCTCCTCCAGCGGTTGCTTGACCGCCAAGACTCAGCACAACACGGAGAGCCCAAGGCTCACAGGGCCCGTGGCTGGGGTCTGCAGCCCCACACACGCGGAGGCTGACTCGGTGAGTGCCCAGAAGGTGCCTGACAGACGTCATTTTCCTAGTGCTCTCCTGTCCAGCAGAGACGTGTGCAGGTTGTTTGGCCTGCCCCTGCGGGTCTGGACTCCCGTCCACAGCCCCAGCTCAGGGAAGCAGCTCCTGAGCCAAGACATGTGGGAGGCGCAGGTGGCCCCGCCTGGAAGCCTAGTTTACAGCATGCGGGAAGCGAGCCTCCTCGGGAGAAGAGAAGGCAGCCCTGCTGTGTGCGGCTGCATTCACTGCTTTGGCGGAGCCGAGTGCCCCTCCATTACGGCAGAGCTCCTGCTCTGCTCAGAGGCCCGATCTGGCAGACTTGCTGGCGTGAGGCTGCTCTGCCCTGAGCGAGCCTTGCCCAGACTTGCCTCTCGGCTAGGCTTCCAGTCCAGGAAGGAGCAGGCTGCGCGAGACTGGGAGATGCTACTGGCGCCTTCCTGGCCTAAGCTCCACTCCTGCCTTGCCTTTGCACCTAGTCCCCAGGCGTTCTTGTGGAGGGCTTAGTTGCCGGTGGGTTGCACACTGCCAAGCGCTCCAGCAGTGAGGGCTCTATTAGAGGCAATGGGAGGGCAACTGCAGGGCTCCTCCAGCGGTTGCTTGACCTCCCAGACTCATCACAGCACGGAGAGAACAAGGCTCACAGGGCCCCTGCCTGGGGTCTGCAGCCCCACACACGCGGAGGCTGACTCGGTGAGCGCCCAGAAGGTGCCTGACAGACGTCATTTCCCTAGTGCTCTCCTCCCCAGCAGAGACGTGTGCAGGTGGTTGGGGCCTGCCCCTGCGTGTCTGGGCTCCAGTCCACAGCCCCAGCTCAGGGAAGCAGCTCCTCAGCCAAGACCTGTAGGAGGCGCGGGGCGCCCCCTTCTGAAAGCCTAGTGAACAGCATGCGGGAAGCGAGCCTCCTTGGGAGAAGAGGAGGCAGGCCAGATGCGTGGGGCTGCAATCACTGCTTGGGCGGAGCCGAGTGCGCCTCCAGTACGGCTGAGCTTCAGCTCTGCTCAGAGGCCTGATCTGGCAGAGTGCTGGCGTGAGGCTGCTCTGCCCTTGGCGAGCCTTGCCCAGACTTGCCTCGTGGCTAGGCTTCCAGTCCAGAAAGGAGCGGGCTTCGCGAGACTGGGAGATGCTACTGGCGCCTTCCTGGCCTCAGCTCCACTGCTGACTTGCCTTTGCACCTAGTCCCCAGGCGTTCTTGTGGAGGGCTTAGTTGCCGGTGGGTTGCACACTGCCAAGCGCTCCAGCAGTGAGGGCTCTATTAGAGGCAATGGGAGGGCAACTGCAGGGCTCCTCCAGCGGTTGCGTGACCGCCCAGACTCAGCACAGCACGGAGAGCACAAGGCTCACAGGGCCCCTGGCTGCGGTCTGCAGCCCCACACACGCGGAGGCTGACTCGGTGAGCGCCCAGAAGATGCCTGACAGACGTCATTTCCCTAGTGCTCTCCTCTCCAGCAGAGACGTGTGCAGGTGGTTTGGGCCTGCCCCTGCGTGTCTGGGCTCCCGTCCAGAGCCACAGCTCAGGGAAGCAGCTCCTGAGCCAAGACGTTTGGGAGGCGCAAGGGGCCCCGCCTGCAAGACTAGATTACAGCATGCGGGAAGCGAGCCTCCTCGGGAGAAGAGAAGGCAGCCCTGCTGTGTGCGGCTGCATTCACTGCTTTGGCGGAGCCGAGTGTGCCTCCAGTACAGCAGAGCTCCAGCTCTGCTCAAGGCCAGATCTGGCAGAGCTGCTGGCGTGAGTCTGCTCTGCCCTGGGCGAACCTTGCCCAGAATTGGCTCTCGGCTAGGCTTCCAGTCCAGGAAGGAGCAGGCTGCGCGAGACTGGGAGATGCTACTGGCGCCTTCCTGGCCTCAGCTCCACTCCTGCCTTGCCTTTGCACCTAGTCCCCAGGCGTTCTTGTGGACGGCTTAGTTGCCGGTGGGTTGCACACTGCCTAGCTCTCCAGCAGTGAGGTCTCTATTAGAGGCAATTGGAGGGCAACTGCAGGGCTCCTCCAGTGGTTGCTTGACCGCCCAGACTCAGCACAGCACGGAGAGCACAAGGCTCACAGGGCCCCTGGCTGTGGTCTGCAGCCCCACACACGCGGAGGCTGACTCGGTGAGCGCCCAGAAGGTGCCTGACATACGTCATTTCCCTAGTGCTCTCCTCCCCAGCAGAGACATGTGCAGGTGGTTGGGGCCTGCCCCTGCGTGTCTAGGCTCCTGTCCACAGCCTCAGCTCAGGGAAGCAGCTCCTGAGCCAAGACCTGTGGGAGGCACAGGGGGCCCCTCCTGGAAGCCTAGTTTACAGCATGCGGGAAGCCAGCCTCCTCGGGAGAAGAGAAGGCAGCTCTGCTGTGTGCGGCTGCATTCACTGCTTTGGCGGAGCCGAGTGCGCCTCCAGTACGGCAGAGCTCCAGCTCTGCTCAGAGTCCGGATCTAGCAGAGTTGCTTGCGTTAGGCTGCTCTGTCCTGGGCGAGCCTTGCCCAGACTTGCCTCGCACATAGGTTTCCAGTCCAGGAAGGAGCGGGCTGCGCGAGACTGGGAGATGCTGCTGGCGCCTTCCTGGCTTCAGCTCCACTCCTGCCTTGCCTTTGCACCTAGTTCCCAGGCGTTCCTGTGGAGGGCTTATTTGCCGGTGGGTTGCACACTGCCAAGCTCTCCAGCAGTGAGGGCTCTATTAGAGGCAAAGTGAGGGCAAATGGTAGTCTATTCTTACGGTTGCTTGACCGCCGAGACTCAGCACAGCAAGGAGAGCACAAGGATCACAGGGCCACTGGCTGGGGTCTGCAGCCCCACACAGGCGGAGGCTGACTCGGTGAGCGCCCAGAAGGTGCCTGACAGACGTCATTTCCCTAGTGCTCTCCTCCCCAGCAGAGACGTGTGCAGGTGCTTAGGGCCTGCCCCTGCATTTCTGGGCTCCCGTCCACAGCCCCAGCTCAGGGTAGCAGCTCCTCAGCCAAGACCTGTGGGAGGCGCAGGGGGCCCCGCCTGGAAGCCTAGTTTACAGCATGCGGAAAGCGAGCCTCATTGGGAGAAGGGGAGCCAGCCCAGCTGCGTGCGGCTGGAATCACTGCTTTGGCGGAGTCGAGTGCCCCTCCATTACGGCAGAGCTCCAGCTCTGCTCAGAGGCCCGATCTGGCAGAGTTGCTGGCGTGAGGTTGCTCTGCCCTGGTCGAGCCTTGCCCAGACTTGCCGCACGTTAGGCTTCCAGTCCAGAATGGAGCGGGCTGTGTGAGACTGGGAGATGCTACTGGCGCCTTCCTGGCCTCAGCTCCACTCCTGCCTTGCCTTTGCACCTAGTCCCAAGGCGTTCTTGTTGAGGGCTTAGTTGCCGGTGGTTTGCACACTGCCAAGCGCTCCAGCAGTGAGGGCTCTATTAGAGGCAAAGGGAGGACAACTGCAGGGCTCCTCCAGCGGTTGCTTGACCGCCCAGACTCAGCACAGCACGGAGAGCACAAGGCTCACAGGGCCCCTGGCTGGGGTCTGCAGCCCCACACACCGGAGGTGAACTCCGGGAGCACCCAGAAGGTGCCTGACAGACGTCATTTTCCTAGTGCTCTCCTCCCCAGCAGAGACATGTGCAGGTGGTTGGGGCCTGCCCCTGCGTGTCTGGGCTACCGTCCACAGCCCCAGCTCAGGGAAGCAGCTCCTGAGCCAAGACCTGTGGGAGGCGCAAGGGGCCCCGCCTGGAAGCCCAGTTTACAGCATGCGGGAAGCGAGCCTCATTGGGAGAAGGGGAGGAAGCCCAGCTGCGTGCGGCTGCAATCACTGCTTTGGAGGATCCGAGTGCCCCTCCATTACGGCAGAGCTCCAGCTCTGCTCAGAGGCCCGATCTGGCAGAGTTGCTGGCGTGAGGCTGCTCTGCCCTGGGCGAGCCTTGCCCAGACTTGCCTCACGTTAGGCTTCCAGTCCAGAAAGGAGCGGGCTGCGTGAGACTGGGAGATGCTACTGGCGCCTTCCTAGCCTCAGCTCCACTCCTGCCTTGCCTTTACACCTAGTCCCCAGGCGTTCTTGTGGAGGGCTTAGTTGCCGGTGGGTTGCACACTGCCAAGCGCTCCAGCAGTGTGGGCTCTATTAGAGGCAATGGGAGGGCAACAGCAGGGCTCCTCCAGCGGTTGCCTGACCGCCCAGACTCAGCACAGCACGGAGAGCACAAGGCTCACAGGGCCCCTGGCTGGGGTCTGCAGCCCCACACACCGGAGGTGAACTCCGGGAGCGCCCAGAAGGTGCCTGAATGCCGTCATTTCCCTAGTGCTCTCCTCCCAGGCAGAGAGGTGTGCAGGTGGTTGGGCACTGCCCCTGCGTGTCTCAGCTCCCGTCCACAGCCCCAGCTCAGGGAAGCAGCTCCTGAGCCAAGACCTGTGGGAGGCGCAGGTGGCCCCGCCTGGAAGCCTAGTTTACAGGATGCGGGAAGCGAGCCTCCACCGGAGAAGAGAAGGCAGCCCTGCTGTGTGCGGCTGCATTCACTGCTTTGGCGGAGCCGAGTGCACCTCCAGTACGGCAGAGCTCCAGCTCTGCTCAGAGGCCCGATCTGACAGAGTTGCTGGCGTTAGGCTGCTCTGTCCTGGGCGAGCCTTGCCCAGACTTGCCTCACACATAGGCTTCCAGTCCAGGAAGGAGCGGGCTGCGCGAGACTGGGAGATGCTACTCGCGCCTTCCTGGCCTCAGCTCCACTCCTGCCTTGCCTTTGCACCTAGTCCCCAGGCGTTCTTGTGGACGGCTTAGTTGCCGGTGGGTTGCACACTGCCAAGCGCTCCAGCCGTGAGGGCTCTATTAGAGGCAAAGGGAGGGCTACTGCAAGTCGCCTCTTGCGTTTGCTTGACCGCCCAGACTCTGCACAGCATGGAAAGCACAAGGCTCACAGGGCCCCTGGCTGGGGTCTGCAGCCCCACACACACGGAGGCTGACTCGGTGAGCGCCCAGAAGGTGCCTGACAGACGTCATTTCCCTAGTGCTCTCCTCCCCAGCAGAGACGTGTGCAGGTGGTTGGGGCCTGCCCCTGCGTGTCTGGGCTCCCGTCCACAGCCCCAGCTCAGGGAAGCAGCTCCTGAGCCAAGACCTGTGGGAGGCGCAGGGGGCCCCGCCTGGAAGCCTAGTTTACAGCATGCGGGAAGCGAGCCTCCTCGGGAGAAGAGGAGGCAGCCCTGCTGTGTGCGGCTGCATTCACTGCTTTGGCGGAGCCGAGTGCGCCTCCAGTACGGCAGAGCTCCAGCTCTGCTCAGAGGCCCGATCTGGCAGAGTTGCTGGCGTGAGTCTGCTCTGCCCTGGGCGAGCCTTGCCCAGACTTGCTGCGGCTAGGCTTCCAGTCCAGGAAGGAGCGGGCTGCGCGAGACTGGGAGATGCTACTGGCGCCTTCCTGGCCTCAGCTCCACTCCTGCCTTGCCTTTGCACCTAGTCCCCAGGCGTTCTTGTGGAGGGCTTAGTTGCCGGTGGGTTGCACACTGCCAAGCGCTCCAGCAGTGAGGGCTCTATTAGAGGCAATGGGAGGGCAACTGCAGGGCTCCTCCAGCGGTTGCTTGACCGCCCAGACTCAGCACAGCACGGAGAGCACAAGGCTCACAGGGCCCCTGGCTGGGGTCTGCAGCCCCACACACGCGGAGGCTGACTCGGTGAGCGCCCAGAAGGTGCCTGAAAGACTTCATTTCCCTAGTGCTCTCCTCCCCAGCAGAGACGTGTGTAGGTGGTTGGGGCCTGCCCCTGCGTGTCTGGGCTCCTGTCCACAGCCCCAGCTCAGGGAAGCAGCTCCTGAGCCAAGACATGTGGGAGGCGCAGGGGGCCCCTCCTGGCAGCCTAGTTTACAGCATGCGGGAAGCCAGCCTCCTCGGGAGAAGAGAAGGCAGCCCTGCTGTGTGCGGCTGCATACACTGCTTTGGCGGAGCCGAGTGCGCCTCCAATACGGCAGAGCTCCAGCTCTGCTCAGAGTCCGGATCTGGCAGAGTTGCTTGAGTTAGGCTGCTCTTACCTGGGCGAGCCTTGCCCAGACTTGCCTCGCACGTAGGCTTCCAGTTCAGGAAGGAGCGGGCTGCGCGAGACTGGGAGATGCTGCTGGCGCCTTCCTGGCCTCAGCTCCACTCCTGCCTTGCCTTTGCACCTCGTCCCCAGGCATTCTTGTGGAGGGCTTAGTTGCCAGTGGGTTGCACACTGCCACGCGGTCCAGCATTGAGGCCTCTATTAGTGGTAATGGGAGGCCAACAGCAGGGCTCCTCCAGCGGATGCCTGATCGCCCAGGCTCAGCACAGCATGGAGAGCACAAGGCTCACAGGGCCACTGGCTGGGGTCTGCAGCCCCACACACGCGGAAGCTGACTCGGTGAGCGCCCAGAAGGTGCCTGACAGACGTCATTTCCCTAGTGCTCTCCTCCCCAGCAGAGACATGTCCAGGTGGTTGGGGCCTGCCCCTGCGTGTCTGGGCTCCCGTCCACAGCCTCAGCACAGGGAAGGAGCTCCTGAGTCAAGACCTGTGGGAGGCGTGGGGGGCCCCACCTG
Source organism: Capricornis sumatraensis (assembly GCF_032405125.1). Taxonomy (NCBI): domain Eukaryota; kingdom Metazoa; phylum Chordata; class Mammalia; order Artiodactyla; family Bovidae; genus Capricornis; species Capricornis sumatraensis. The sequence continues at coordinate 1,730,332 of NW_027184629.1, forward strand.
GAAGCCTAGTTTACAGCATGTGGGAAGCGAGCCTCCTCGGGAGAAGAGAAGGCAGCCTGGCTGCGTGTGGCTGCATTCACTGCTTTGGCGGAGCCGAGTGCGCCTCCAGTACAGCAGAGCTCCAGCTCTGCTCAGAGGCCCGATCTGGCAGAGTTGCTGGCGTTAGGCTGCTCTGTCCTGGGCGAGCCTTGCCCAGACTTGCCTCGCACATAAGCTTCCAGTCCTGGAAGGAGCGGGCTGCGCGAGACTGGGAGATGCTACTGGCGCCTTCCTGGCCTCAGCTCCACTCCTGCCTTGCCTTTGCACCTAGTCCCCAGGCTTTCTTGTGGAGGGCTTAGTTGCCGGTGGGTTGCACACTGCCAAGCGCTCCAGCAGTGAGGGCTCTATTAGAGGCAATGGGAGGGCAACTGCAGGGCTCCTCCAACGGTTGCTTGACCGCCGAGACTCAGCACAGCACGGAGAGCACAAGGCTCACAGGGCCCCTGGCTGGGGTCTGCAGCCCCACACATCGGAGGTGAACTCCGGGAGCGCCCAGAAGGTGCCTCAGTGCCGTCATTTCCCTAGTGCTCTCCTCCCAGGCAGAGACGTGTGCAGGTGGTTGGGGCCTGCCCCTGCGTGTCGGAGCTCCCGTCCACAGCCCCAGCTCAAGGAAGCAGCTCCTGAGACAAGACCTGTGGGTAGCGCAGGGGGCCCCGCCTGGAAGCCTAGTTTACAGCATGCGGGAAGCGAGCCTCCTCGGGAGAAGAGAAGGCAGCCCTGCTGTGTGCGGCTGCATTCACTGCTTTGGCGGAGCCGAGTGCGCCTCCAGTACGGCAGATCTCCAGCTCTGCTCAGAGGCCCGATCTGGCAGAGTTGCTGGCGTTAGGCTGCTCTGTCCTGGGCGAGCCTTGCCCAGACTTGCCTCGCACATAAGCTTCCAGTCCAGGAAGGAGCGGGCTGTGCGAGACTGGGAGATGCTACTGGTGCCTTCCTGGCCTCAGCTCCACTCCTGCCTTGCCTTTGCACCTAGTCCCCAGGCGTTCTTGTGGACGGCTTAGTTGCCGGTGTGTTGCACACTGCCAAGCGCTCCAGCAGTGAGGGCTCTATTAGAGGCAAAGGGAGGGCAACTGCAAGTTTCCTCTTGCGGTTGCTTGACCGCCCAGACTCAGCACAGCACGGAGAGCCCAAGGCTCACAGGGCCCCTGGCTGGGGTCTGCAGCCCCACACACGCGGAAACTGACTCCGTGTGTGCCCAGAAGGTGCCTGACAGACGTCATATCCCTAGTGTTCTCCTCCCCAGCAGAGACCTGTGGGAGGTGCAGGGGGCCCTGCCTGGAAGCCTAGTTTACAGCATGCGGGAAGCGAGCCTCCTCGGGAGAAGAGAAGGCAGCCCTGCTGCGTGTGGCTGCATTCACTGCTTTGGAGGTGCCTAGTGCGCCTCCAGTACGGCAGAGCTCCAGCTCTGCTCAGAGGCCCGATCTCGCAGAGCTGCTGGGGTGAGGCTTCTGTGCCCTGGGCGAGCCTTGCCCAGACTTGCCCCGCGGCTAGGCTTCCAGTCCAGGAAGGAGCAGGCTGCGTGAGACTGGGAGATTCTACTGGCGCCATCCTGGCCTCAGCTCCACTCCTGCCTTGCCTTTGCACCTAGTCCCCAGGCGTTCTTGTGGAGGGCTTAGTTGCCGGTGGGTTGCACACTGCCAAGCGCTCCAGCAGTGAGGGCTCTATTAGAGGCAATGGGAGGGCAACTGCAGGGCTCCTCCAGCGGTTGCTTGACCGCCCAGACTCAGCACAGCACGGAGAGCACAAGGCTCACAGGGCCCCTGGCTGGGGTCTGCAGCCCCACACACGCGGAGGCTGACTCGGTGAGCGCCCAGAAGTTGCCTGACAGACGTCATTTCCCTAGGGCTCTCCTCCGCAGCAGAGACATGTGCAGGTGGTTGGGGCCTGCCCCTGCGTGTCTGGGCTCTCGTCCAAAGCCCCACCACAGGGAAGCAGCTCCTGAGCAAAGACCTGTGGGGGGCACAGGGGGCCTAGCCTGGAAGCCTAGTTTACAGCATGCGGGAAGCGAGCCTCCTCGGGAGGAGAGAAGGCAGCCCTGTTGTGTGCGGCTGCATTCACTGCTTTGGCGGAGCCGAGTGCGCCTCCAGTACGGCAGAGCTCCAGCTCTGCTCAGAGGCCCGATCTGGCAGAGTTGCTGGCGTGAGGCTGCTCTGCCCTGGGCGAGCCTTGCCAAGACTTGCCTCGCGGCTAGGCTTCCAGTCCAGGAAGAAGCATGCTGTGCAAGACTGGGAGATGCTACTGGCGCCTTCCTGGCCTCAGCTCCACTCCTGCCTTGCCTTTGCACCTAGTCTCCATGCGTTCTTGTGGAGGGCTTAGTTGCCGGTGAGTTGCACACTGCCAAGCGCTCCAGCAGTGAGGGCTCTATTAGAGGCAAAGGGAGGGCTACTGCAAGTCGCCTCTTGCGTTTGCTTGACCGCCCAGACTCAGCACAGCACGGAAAGCACAAGGCTCACAGGGCCCCTGGCTGGGGTCTGCAGTCCCACACACCGGAGGTGAACTCCGGGAGCACCCAGAAGGTGCCTGACAGACGTCATTTCCCTCGTGCTCTCCTCCCCAGCAGAGACGTGTCCAGGTGGTTGGGGCCTGCCCTTGAGTGTCTGGACTCCCTTCCACAGCCCCAGCTCAGGGAAGCAGCTTCTCTGCGAAAACCTGTAGGAGGAGCGGGGCGCCCCCGCCTGGAAGCCAAGTGCACAGCAAGCGGGAAGCGAGCCTCCTCGGTAGAAGAGAAGGCAGCCCAGCTGCGTGTGGCTGAAATCACTGCTTTGGCGGAGCCGAGTGCCCTTCCAGTACGGCAGAGCTCCAGCTCTGCTCAGAGGCCCGATCTCGCAGAGCTGCTGGGGTGAGGTTGCTCTGCCCTGGGCGAGCCTTGCCCAGACTTGCCTCGCGGCTAGGCTTCCAGTCCAGGAAGGAGCGGGCTGCGCGAGACTGGGAGATGCTACTGGCGCCTTCCTGGCCTCAGCTCCACTCCTGCCTTGCCTTTGCAGCTAGTCCCCAGGCGTTCTTGTGGAGGGCTTACTTGCCGGTAGATTGCACACTGCCTAGCGCTCCAAGCAGTGAGGGCTCTATTAGAGGCAATGGGAGGGCAACTGCAGGGCTCCTCTAGCGGTTGCTTGACCGCCCGGACAGCACAGCACGGAGAGCCCAAGGCTGACAGGGCCCCTGGCTGGGGTCTGCAGCCCCACACACGCGGAGGCTGACTCGGTGTGCGCCCAGAAAGTGCCTGACAGACGTCATTTCCCTAGTGCTCTCCTCCCCAGCAGAGACGTGTGCCGGTGGTTGGGGGTCTGCCCCTGCGTGTCTGGGCTCCCGTCCACAGCCCCAGCTCAGTGTAGCAGCTCCTGAGCCAAGACCTGTGGTATGCGCAGGGGGCGCCGCCTGGTAGCCTAGTTTACAGCATGCGGGAATCGTGCCTCCTCGGGAGAAGAGGAACCAGCCGAGCTGCGTGCGGCTGCAATCACTGCTTTGGCGGAGCCGAGTGCCCCTCCAGTACGGCAGAGCTCCAGCTCTGCTCAGAGGCCCGATCTGGCAGAGTTGCTGGCGTGAGGTTGCTCTGCCCTGGGCGAGCCTTGCCCAGACTTGCCTCGCGGCTAGGCTTCCAGTCCAGGAAGGAGCGGGCTGCGCGAGACTGAGAGATGCTGCTGGCGCCTTCCTGGCCTCAGCTCCACTCATGCCTTGCATGTGCACCTAGTTCCCAGGCGTTCCTGTGGAGGGCTTAGTTGCCGGTGGGTTGCACACTGCCAAGCGCTCCAGCAGTGAGGGCTCTATTAGAGGCAATGGGAGGGCAACTACAGGGCTCCTCCAGCGGCTGCTTGACCGCCCAGACTCAGCACAGCACGGAGAGCACAAGGCTCACAGGGCCCCTAGCTGGGGTCTGCAGCCCCACACTTGCGGAGGCCGAGTCGGTGAGCGCGCAGAAGGTGCCTGACAGACGTCATTTCCCTAGTGCTCTCCTCCCCAGCAGAGACGTGTGCAGGTGGTTGGAGCCTGCCCTTGAGTGTCTGGACTCCCTTCCACAGCCCCAGCTCAGGGAAGCAGCTCCTCAGCTAAGACCTGTAGGAGGCGCGGGGCGCCCCCGCCGGGAAGCCTACTTTACAGCATGCCGGAAGCGAGCCTCCTCAGTACAAGAGAAGGCAGCCCAGCTGCGTGCGTATGCAATCAGTACTTTGGCGGAGACGAGTTCCCCTCCAGTACGGCCGAGCTCCAGCTCTGCTCAAAGGCCCGATCTCTCATATTTGCTGGCGTGAGCCTCCTGTGCCCTGGGCGAGCCTTGCCCAGACTTGCCTCGCGTTAGGCTTCCTGTCCAGAAAGGAGCGGGCTGCGCGAGACTGGGAGATGCTACTGACGCCTTCCTGGCCTCAGCTCCACTCCTGCCTTGCCTTTGCACCTAGTCCCCAGGCGTTCTTGTGGAGGGCTTAGTTTCCGGTGGGTTGCACACTGCCAAGCGCTCCAGCAGTCAGGGCTCTATCAGAGCCAAAGGGAGGGCTACTGCAAGTCGCCTCTTGCGATTGCTTGATCGCCCAGACTCAGCACAGCACGGAAAGCACAAGGCTCACAGGGCCCCTGGCTGGGGTCTGCAGCCCCACACTCGCGGAAACTGACTCGGTGAGTGCCCAGAAGGTGCCTGACAGACGTCATTTCCCTAGTGCTTTCCTCCCCAGCAGAGACGTGTGATGGTGCTTGGGGCCTGCCCCTGCGTGTCGGGGCTCCCGTCCACAGCCCCAGCTTAGGGAAGCAGCTCCTGAGCCAAGATCTGTGGGAGGCGCAGGTGACCCCGCCTGGAAGCCTAGTTTACAGGATGCGGGAAGCGAGCCTCCTCGGGAGAAGAGAAAGCAGCCCTGCTGTGTGCGGCTGGATTCACTGCTTTGGCGGAGCCGAGTGCGCCTCCAGTACGGCAGAGCTCCAGCTATGCTCAAGACCTGATCTGGCAGAGCTGCTGGCGTGAGGCTGCTCTGCCCTGGGCGAACCTTGCCCAGACTTGCCTCTCGGCTAGGCTTCCAGTCCAGGAAGGAGCAGGCTGCGCGAGAGTGGGAGATGCTACTGGCGCCTTCCTGGCCTCAGCTCCACTCCTGCCTTGCCTTTGCACCTAGTCCCCAGGCGTTCTTGTGGAGGGCTTAGTTGCCGGTGGGTTGCACACTGCCAAGCGCTCCAGCAGTGAGGGCTCATTTAGAGGCAATGGGAGGGCAACTGCAGGGCTCCTCTAGCGGTTGCTTGACCGCCCGGACAGCACAGCACGGAGAGCCCAAGGCTGACAGGGCCCCTGGCTGGGGTCTGCAGCCCCACACACGCGGAGGCTGACTCGGTGAGCGCCCAGAAAGTGCCTGACAGACGTCATTTCCCTAGTGCTCTCCTCCCCAGCAGAGACGTGTGCAGGTGGTTGGGGTCTGCCCCTGGGTGTCTGGGCTCCCGTCCACAGCCCCAGCTCAGTGTAGCAGCTCCTGAGCCAAGACCTGTGGTAGGCGCAGGGGGCGCCGCCTGGAAGCCTAGTTTACAGCATGCGGGAATCGTGCCTCCTCGGGAGAAGAGGAGCCAGCCGAGCTGCGTGCGGCTGCAATCACTGCTTTGGCGGAGCCGAGTGTGCCTCCAGTACGGCAGAGCTCCAGCTCTGCTCAGAGGCCCGATCTGGCAGAGTTGCTGGCGTGAGGCTGCTCTGCCCTGGGCGAGCCTTGCCCAGACTTGCCTCGCGTAGGCTTCCTGTCCAGAAAGGAGCGGGCTGCGCGAGTCTGGGAGACGCTACTGGCGCCTTCCTGGCCTCAGCTCCACTCCTGCCTTGCCTTTGCACCTAGTCCCCAGGCGTTCTTGTGGACGGCTTAGTTGCCGGTGTGTTGCACACTGCCAAGCGCTCCAGCAGTGAGGGCTCTATTAGAGGCAAAGGGAGGGCAACTGCAAGTTTCCTCTTGCGGTTGCTTGACCGCCCAGACTCAGCACAGCACGGAGAGCCCAAGGCTCACAGGGCCCCTGGCTGGGGTCTGCAGCCCCACACACGCGGAAACTGACTCCGTGTGTGCCCAGAAGGTGCCTGACAGACGTCATTTCCCTAGTGTTCTCCTCCCCAGTAGAGACGTGTGGAGGTGCTTGGGGCCTGCCCCTTCGTGTCTGGGCTCCCGTCCACAGCCCCAGGTCAGGGAAGCAGCTCCTGAGCCAAGACCTGTGGGAGGTGCAGGGGGCCATGCCTGGAAGCCTAGTTTACAGCATGCGGGAAGCGAGCCTCCTCGGCAGAAGAGAAGGCAGTCCTGCTGCGTGTGGGTGCATTCACTGCTCTGGCGGAGCCTAGTGCGCCTCCAGTACGGCAGAGCTCCAGCTCTGCTCAGAGACCCGATCTCGCAGAGCTGTTGGGGTGAGGCTTCTGTGCCCTGGGCGAGCCTTGCCCAGACTTGCCCCGCGGCTAGGCTTCCAGTCCAGGAAGGAGCAGGCTGCGTGAGACTGGGAGATTCTACTGGCGCCATCCTGGCCTCAGCTCCACTCCTGCCTTGCCTTTGCACCTAGTCCCCAGGCGTTCTTGTGGAGGGCTTAGTTGCCGGTGGGTTGCACACTGCCAAGCGCTCCAGCAGTGAGGGCTCTATTAGAGGCAATGGGAGGGCAACTGCAGGGCTCCTCCAGCGGTTGCTTGACCGCGCAGACTCAGCACAGCACGGAGAGCACAAGGCTCACAGGGCCCCTGGCGGGGTCTGCAGCCCCACACACGCGGAGGCTGACTCGGTGAGCGCCCAGAAGTTGCCTGACAGACGTCATTTCCCTAGGGCTCTCCTCCCCAGCAGAGACATGTGCAGGTGGTTGGGGCCTGCCCCTGCGTGTCTGGGCTCTCGTCCAAAGCCCCACCACAGGGAAGCAGCTCCTGAGCAAAGACCTGTGGGGGGCACAGGGGGCCTAGCCTGGAAGCCTAGTTTACAGCATGCGGGAAGCGAGCCTCCTCAGGAGGAGAGAAGGCAGCCCTGTTGTGTGCGGCTGCATTCACTGCTTTGGCGGAGCCGAGTGCCCCTCCATTACGGCAGAGCTCCAGCTCTGCTCAGAGGCCCGATCTGGCAGAGTTGCTGGCGTGAGGCTGCTCTGCCCTGGGCGAGCCTTGCCCAGACTTGCCTCACGTTAGGCTTCCAGTCCAGAAAGGAGCGGGCTGCGTGAGACTGGGAGATGCTACTGGCGCCTTCCTGGCCTCAGCTCCACTCCTGCATTGCCTTTACACCTAGTCCCCAGGCGTTCTTGTGGAGGGCTTAGTTGCCGGTGGGTTGCACACTGCCAAGCGCTCCAGCAGTGTGGGCTCTATTAGAGGCAATGGGAGGGCAACTGCAGGGCTCCTCCAGCGGTTGCTTGACCGCCCAGACTCAGCACAGCACGGAGAGCACAAGGCTCACAGGGCCCCTGGCTGGGGTCTGCAGCCCCACACACCGGAGGTGAACTCCGGGAGCGCCCAGAAGGTGCCTGAATGCCGTCATTTCCCTAGTGCTCTCCTCCCAGGCAGAGAGGTGTGCAGGTGGTTGGGCACTGCCCCTGCGTGTCTCAGCTCCCGTCCACAGCCCCAGCTCAGGGAAGCAGCTCCTGAGCCAAGACCTGTGGGAGGCGCAGGTGGCCCCGCCTGGAAGCCTAGTTTACAGCATGCGGGAAGCGAGCCTCCTCCGGAGAAGAGAAGGCAGCCCTGCTGTGTGCGGCTGCATTCACTGCTTTGGCGGAGCCGAGTGCACCTCCAGTACGGCAGAGCTCCAGCTCTGCTCAGAGGCCCGATCTGACAGAGTTGCTGGCGTTAGGCTGCTCTGTCCTGGGCGAGCCTTGCCCAGACTTGCCTCACACATAGGCTTCCAGTCCAGGAAGGAGCGGGCTGCGCGAGACTGGGAGATGCTACTCGCGCCTTCCTGGCCTCAGCTCCACTCCTGCCTTGCCTTTGCACCTAGTCCCCAGGCGTTCTTGTGGACGGCTTAGTTGCCGGTGGGTTGCACACTGCCAAGGGCTCCAGCCGTGAGGGCTCTATTAGAGGCAAAGGGAGGGCTACTGCAAGTCGCCTCTTGCGTTTGCTTGACCGCCCAGACTCTGCACAGCATGGAAAGCACAAGGCTCACAGGGCCCCTGGCTGGGGTCTGCAGCCCCACACACACGGAGGCTGACTCGGTGAGCGCCCAGAAGGTGCCTGACAGACGTCATTTCCCTAGTGCTCTCCTCCCCAGCAGAGACGTGTGCAGGTGGTTGGGGCCTGCCCCTGCGTGTCTGGGCTCCCGTCCACAGCCCCAGCTCAGGGAAGCAGCTCCTGAGCCAAGACCTGTGGGAGGCGCAGGGGGCCCCGCCTGGAAGCCTAGTTTACAGCATGCGGGAAGCGAGCCTCCTCGGGAGAAGAGGAGGCAGCCCTGCTGTGTGCGGCTGCATTCACTGCTTTGGCGGAGCCGAGTGCGCCTCCAGTACGGCAGAGCTCCAGCTCTGCTCAGAGGCCCGATCTGGCAGAGTTGCTGGCGTGAGTCTGCTCTGCCCTGGGCGAGCCTTGCCCAGACTTGCTGCGGCTAGGCTTCCAGTCCAGGAAGGAGCGGGCTGCGCGAGACTGGGAGATGCTACTGGCGCCTTCCTGGCCTCAGCTCCACTCCTGCCTTGCCTTTGCACCTAGTCCCCAGGCGTTCTTGTGGAGGGCTTAGTTGCCGGTGGGTTGCACACTGCCAAGCGCTCCAGCAGTGAGGGCTCTATTAGAGGCAATGGGAGGGCAACTGCAGGGCTCCTCCAGCGGTTGCTTGACCGCCCAGACTCAGCACAGCACGGAGAGCACAAGGCTCACAGGGCCCCTGGCTGGGGTCTGCAGCCCCACACACGCGGAGGCTGACTCGGTGAGCGCCCAGAAGGTGCCTGAAAGACTTCATTTCCCTAGTGCTCTCCTCCCCAGCAGAGACATGTGCAGGTGGTTGGGGCCTGCCCCTGCGTGTCTAGGCTCCTGTCCACAGCCTCAGCTCAGGGAAGCAGCTCCTGAGCCAAGACCTGTGGGAGGCGCAGGCGGCCCCTCCTGGAAGCCTAGTTTACAGCATGCGGGAAGCCAGCCTCCTCGGGAGAAGAGAAGGCAGCTCTGCTGTGTGCGGCTGCATTCACTGCTTTGGCGGAGCCGAGTGCGCCTCCAGTACGGCAGAGCTCCAGCTCTGCTCAGAGTCCGGATCTAGCAGAGTTGCTTGCGTTAGGCTGCTCTGTCCTGGGCGAGCCTTGCCCAGACTTGCCTCGCACATAGGTTTCCAGTCCAGGAAGGAGCGGGCTGCGCGAGACTGGGAGATGCTGCTGGCGCCTTCCTGGCTTCAGCTCCACTCCTGCCTTGCCTTTGCACCTAGTTCCCAGGCGTTCCTGTGGAGGGCTTAGTTGCCGGTGGGTTGCACACTGCCAAGCTCTCCAGCAGTGAGGGCTCTATTAGAGGCAAAGTGAGGGCAAATGGAAGTCTATTCTTATGGTTGCTTGACCACCGAGACTCAGCACAGCAAGGAGAGCACAAGGATCACAGGGCCACTGGCTGGGGTCTGCAGCCCCACACAGGCGGAGGCTGACTCTGTGAGCGCCCAGAAGGTGCCTGACAGACGTCATTTCCCTAGTGCTCTCCTCCCCAGCAGAGACGTGTGCAGGTGCTTAGGGCCTGCCTCTGCATTTCTGGGCTCCCGTCCACAGCCCCAGCTCAGGGTAGGAGTTCCTCAGCCAAGACCTGTGGGAGGCGCAGGGGGCCCCGCCTGGAAGCCTAGTTTACAGCATGCGGAAAGCGAGCCTCATTGGGAGAAGGGGAGCCAGCCCAGCTGCGTGCGGCTGGAATCACTGCTTTGGCGGAGTCGAGTGCCCCTCCATTACGGCAGAGCTCCAGCTCTGCTCAGAGGCCCGATCTGGCAGAGTTGCTGGCGTGAGGTTGCTCTGCCCTGGTCGAGCCTTGCCCAGACTTGCCGCACGTTAGGCTTCCAGTCCAGAAAGGAGCGAGCTGCGTGAGACTGGGAGATGCTACTGACGCCTTCCTGGCCTCAGCTCCACTCCTGCCTTGCCTTTGCACCTAGTCCCTAGGCGTTCTTGTGGAGGGCTTAGTTGCCGGTGGGTTGCACACTGCCAAGCGCTCCAGCAGTGAGGGCTCTATTAGAGGCAAAGGGAGGACAACTGCAGGGCTCCTCCAGCGGTTGCTTGACCGCCCAGACTCAGCACAGCACGGAGAGCACAAGGCTCACAGGGCCCCTGGCTGGGGTCTGCAGCCCCACACACCGGAGGTGAACTCCGGGAGCACCCAGAAGGTGCCTGACAGACGTCAATTTCCTAGTGCTCTCCTCCCCAGCAGAGACATGTGCAGGTGGTTGGGGCCTGCCCCTGCGTGTCTGGGCTACCGTCCACAGCCCCAGCTCAGGGAAGCAGCTCCTGAGCCAAGACCTGTGGGAGGCGCAGGGGGCCCCGCCTGGAAGCCCAGTTTACAGCATGCGGGAAGCGAGCCTCCTTGGGAGAAGGGGAGGCAGCCCAGCTGCGTGCGGCTGCAATCACTGCTTTGGAGGATCCGAGTGCCCCTCCATTACGGCAGAGCTCCAGCTCTGCTCAGAGGCCCGATCTGGCAGAGTTGCTGGCGTGAGGGTGCTCTGCCCTGGGCGAGCCTTGCCTAGACTTGCCTCACGTTAGGCTTCCAGTCCAGAAAGGAGCGGTCTGCGTGAGACTGGGAGATGCTACTGGCGCCTTCCTGGCCTCAGCTCCACTCCTGCCTTGCCTTTACACCTAGTCCCCAGGCGTTCTTGTGGAGGGCTTAGTTGCCGGTGGGTTGCACACTGCCAAGCGCTCCAGCAGTGTGGGCTCTATTAGAGGCAATGGGAGGGCAACAGCAGGGCTCCTCCAGCGGTTGCCTGACCGCCCAGACTCAGCACAGCACGGAGAGCACAAGGCTCACAGGGCCCCTGGCTGGGGTCTGCAGCCCCACACACCGGAGGTGAACTCCGGGAGCGCCCAGAAGGTGCCTGAATGCCGTCATTTCCCTAGTGCTCTCCTCCCAGGCAGAGAGGTGTGCAGGTGGTTGGGCACTGCCCCTGCGTGTCTCAGCTCCCGTCCACAGCCCCAGCTCAGGGAAGCAGCTCCTGAGCCAAGACCTGTGGGAGGCGCAGGTGGCCCCGCCTGGAAGCCTAGTTTACAGCATGCGGGAAGCGAGCCTCCTCCGGAGAAGAGAAGGCAGCCCTGCTGTGTGCGGCTGCATTCACTGCTTTGGCGGAGCCGAGTGCGCCTCCAGTACGGCAGAGCTCCAGCTCTGCTCAGAGGCCCGATCTGACAGAGTTGCTGGCGTTAGGCTGCTCTGTCCTGGGCGAGCCTTGCCCAGACTTGCCTCACACATAGGCTTCCAGTCCAGGAAGGAGCGGGCTGCGCGAGACTGGGAGATGCTACTCGCGCCTTCCTGGCCTCAGCTCCACTCCTGCCTTGCCTTTGCACCTAGTCCCCAGGCGTTCTTGTGGACGGCTTAGTTGCCGGTGGGTTGCACACTGCCAAGCGCTCCAGCCGTGAGGGCTCTATTAGAGGCAAAGGGAGGGCTACTGCAAGTCGCCTCTTGCGTTTGCTTGACCGCCCAGACTCTGCACAGCATGGAAAGCACAAGGCTCACAGGGCCCCTGGCTAGGGTCTGCAGCCCCACACACACGGAGGCTGACTCGGTGAGCGCCCAGAAGGTGCCTGACAGACGTCATTTCCCTAGTGCTCTCCTCCCCAGCAGAGACGTGTGCAGGTGGTTGGGGCCTGCCCCTGCGTGTCTGGGCTCCCGTCCACAGCCCCAGCTCAGGGAAGCAGCTCCTGAGCCAAGACCTGTGGGAGGCGCAGGGGGCCCCGCCTGGAAGCCTAGTTTACAGCATGCGGGAAGCGAGCCTCCTCGGGAGAAGAGGAGGCAGCCCTGCTGTGTGCGGCTGCATTCACTGCTTTGGCGGAGCCGAGTGCGCCTCCAGTACGGCAGAGCTCCAGCTCTGCTCAGAGGCCCGATCTGGCAGAGTTGCTGGCGTGAGGCTGCTCTGCCCTGGGCGAGCCTTGCCCAGACTTGCTGCGGCTAGGCTTCCAGTCCAGGAAGGAGCGGGCTGCGCGAGACTGGGAGATGCTACTGGCGCCTTCCTGGCCTCAGCTCCACTCCTGCCTTGCCTTTGCACCTAGTCCCCAGGCGTTCTTGTGGAGGGCTTAGTTGCCGGTGGGTTGCACACTGCCAAGCGCTCCAGCAGTGAGGGCTCTATTAGAGGCAATGGGAGGGCAACTGCAGGGCTCCTCCAGCGGTTGCTTGACCGCCCAGACTCAGCACAGCACGGAGAGCACAAGGCTCACAGGGCCCCTGGCTGGGGTCTGCAGCCCCACACACGCGGAGGCTGACTCGGTGAGCGCCCAGAAGGTGCCTGAAAGACTTCATTTCCCTAGTGCTCTCCTCCCCAGCAGAGACATGTGCAGGTGGTTGGGGCCTGCCCCTGCGTGTCTAGGCTCCTGTCCACAGCCTCAGCTCAGGGAAGCAGCTCCTGAGCCAAGACCTGTGGGAGGCGCAGGCGGCCCCTCCTGGAAGCCTAGTTTACAGCATGCGGGAAGCCAGCCTCCTCGGGAGAAGAGAAGGCAGCTCTGCTGTGTGCGGCTGCATTCACTGCTTTGGCGGAGCTGAGTGCGCCTCCAGTACGGCAGAGCTCCAGCTCTGCTCAGAGTCCGGATCTAGCAGAGTTGCTTGCGTTAGGCTGCTCTGTCCTGGGCGAGCCTTGCCCAGACTTGCCTCGCACATAGGTTTCCAGTCCAGGAAGGAGCGGGCTGCGCGAGACTGGGAGATGCTGCTGGCGCCTTCCTGGCTTCAGCTCCACTCCTGCCTTGCCTTTGCACCTAGTTCCCAGGCGTTCCTGTGGAGGGCTTAGTTGCCGGTGGGTTGCACACTGCCAAGCTCTCCAGCAGTGAGGGCTCTATTAGAGGCAAAGTGAGGGCAAATGGAAGTCTATTCTTACGGTTGCTTGACCGCCGAGACTCAGCACAGCAAGGAGAGCACAAGGATCACAGGGCCACTGGCTGGGGTCTGCAGCCCCACACAGGCGGAGGCTGACTCTGTGAGCGCCCAGAAGGTGCCTGACAGACGTCATTTCCCTAGTGCTCTCCTCCCCAGCAGAGACGTGTGCAGGTGCTTAGGGCCTGCCCCTGCATTTCTGGGCTCCCGTCCACAGCCCCAGCTCAGGGTAGCAGCTCCTCAGCCAAGACCTGTGGGAGGCGCAGGGTGCCCCGCCTGGAAGCCTAGTTTACAGCATGCGGAAAGCGAGCCTCATTGGGAGAAGGGGAGCCAGCCCAGCTGCGTGCGGCTGCAATCACTGCTTTGGCGGAGTCGAGTGCCCCTCCATTACGGCAGAGCTCCAGCTCTGCTCAGAGGCCCGATCTGGCAGAGTTGCTGGCGTGAGGTTGCTCTGCCCTGGTCGAGCCTTGCCCAGACTTGCCGCACGTTAGGCTTCCAGTCCAGAAAGGAGCGGGCTGTGTGAGACTGGGAGATGCTACTGGCGCCTTCCTGGCCTCAGCTCCACTCCTGCCTTGCCTTTGCACCTAGTCCCCAGGCGTTCTTGTTGAGGGCTTAGTTGCCGGTGGGTTGCACACTGCCAAGCGCTCCAGCAGTGAGGGCTCTATTAGAGGCAAAGGGAGGACAACTGCAGGGCTCCTCCAGCGGTTGCTTGACCGCCCAGACTCAGCACAGCACGGAGAGCACAAGGCTCACAGGGCCCCTGGCTGGGGTCTGCAGCCCCACACACCGGAGGTGAACTCCGGGAGCACCCAGAAGGTGCCTGACAGACGTCATTTTCCTAGTGCTCTCCTCCCCAGCAGAGACATGTGCAGGTGGTTGGGGCCTGCCCCTGCGTGTCTGGGCTACCATCCACAGCCCCAGCTCAGGGAAGCAGCTCCTGAGCCAAGACCTGTGGGAGGCGCAGGGGGCCCCGCCTGGAAGCCCAGTTTACAGCATGCGGGAAGCGAGCCTCCTTGGGAGAAGGGGAGGAAGCCCAGCTGCGTGCGGCTGCAATCACTGCTTTGGAGGATCCGAGTGCCCCTCCATTACGGCAGAGCTCCAGCTCTGCTCAGAGGCCCGATCTGGCAGAGTTGCTGGCGTGAGGCTGCTCTGCCCTGGGCGAGCCTTGCCCAGACTTGCCCCACGTTAGGCTTCCAGTCCAGAAAGGAGCGGGCTGCGTGAGACTGGGAGATGCTACTGGCGCCTTCCTGGCCTCAGCTCCACTCCTGCCTTGCCTTTACACCTAGTCCCCAGGCGTTCTTGTGGAGGGCTTAGTTGCCGGTGGGTTGCACACTGCCAAGCGCTCCAGCAGTGTGGGCTCTATTAGAGGCAATGGGAGGGCAACTGCAGGGCTCCTCCAGCGGTTGCTTGACCGCCCAGACTCAGCACAGCACGGAGAGCACAAGGCTCACAGGGCCCCTGGCTGGGGTCTGCAGCCCCACACACCGGAGGTGAACTCCGGGAGCGCCCAGAAGGTGCCTGAACGCCGTCATTTCCCTAGTGCTCTCCTCCCAGGCAGAGAGGTGTGCAGGTGGTTGGGCACTGCCCCTGCGTGTCTCAGCTCCCGTCCACAGCCCCAGCTCAGGGAAGCAGCTCCTGAGCCAAGACCTGTGGGAGGCGCAGGTGGCCCCGCCTGGAAGCCTAGTTTACAGCATGCGGGAAGCGAGCCTCCTCCGGAGAAGAGAAGGCAGCCCTGCTGTGTGCGGCTGCATTCACTGCTTTGGCGGAGCCGAGTGCGCCTCCAGTACGGCAGAGCTCCAGCTCTGCTCAGAGGCCCGATCTGACAGAGTTGCTGGCGTTAGGCTGCTCTGTCCTGGGCGAGCCTTGCCCAGACTTGCCTCACACATAGGCTTCCAGTCCAGGAAGGAGCGGGCTGCGCGAGACTGGGAGATGCTACTCGCGCCTTCCTGGCCTCAGCTCCACTCCTGCCTTGCCTTTGCACCTAGTCCCCAGGCGTTCTTTTGGACGGCTTAGTTGCCGGTGGGTTGCACACTGCCAAGCGCTCCAGCCGTGAGGGCTCTATTAGAGGCAAAGGGAGGGCTACTGCAAGTCGCCTCTTGCGTTTGCTTGACCGCCCAGACTCTGCACAGCATGGAAAGCACAAGGCTCACAGGGCCCCTGGCTGGGGTCTGCAGCCCCACACACACGGAGGCTGACTCGGTGAGCGCCCAGAAGGTGCCTGACAGACGTCATTTCCCTAGTGCTCTCCTCCCCAGCAGAGACGTGTGCAGGTGGTTGGGGCCTGCCCCTGCGTGTCTGGGCTCCCGTCCACAGCCCCAGCTCAGGGAAGCAGCTCCTGAGCCAAGACCTGTGGGAGGCGCAGGGGGCCCCGCCTGGAAGCCTAGTTTACAGCATGCGGGAAGCGAGCCTCCTCGGGAGAAGAGGAGGCAGCCCTGCTGTGTGCGGCTGCATTCACTGCATTGGCGGAGCCGAGTGCGCCTCCAGTACGGCAGAGCTCCAGCTCTGCTCAGAGGCCCGATCTGGCAGAGTTGCTGGCGTGAGTCTGCTCTGCCCTGGGCGAGCCTTGCCCAGACTTGCTGTGGCTAGGCTTCCAGTCCAGGAAGGAGCGGGCTGCGCGAGACTGGGTGATGCTACTGGCGCCTTCCTGGCCTCAGCTCCACTCCTGCCTTGCCTTTGCACCTAGTCCCCAGGCGTTCTTGTGGAGGGCTTAGTTGCCGGTGGGTTGCACACTGCCAAGCGCTCCAGCAGTGAGGGCTCTATTAGAGGCAATGGGAGGGCAACTGCAGGGCTCCTCCAGCGGTTGCTTGACCGCCCAGACTCAGCACAGCACGGAGAGCACAAGGCTCACAGGGCCCCTGGCTGGGGTCTGCAGCCCCACACACGCGGAGGCTGACTCGGTGAGCGCCCAGAAGGTGCCTGACCGACGTCATTTCCCTAGTGCTCTCCTCCCCAGCATAAACGTGTGCAGGTGGTTTGGGCCTGCTCCTGCGTGTCTGGGCTCCCGACCACAGCCCCAGCTCAGGGAAGCAGCTCCTCAGCCAAGACCTGTAGGAGGCGCGGGGCGCCCCCGCCTGGAAGCCTAGTGCACAGCATGCGGGAAGCGAGCCTCCTTGGGAGAGGAGGAGGCATCCCATACCCGTGCGGCTGCAATCACTGCTTGGGCGGAGCCGAGTGCGCCTCCACTACGGCAGAGTTCCAGCTCTGCTCAGAGGCCCGATCTGGCAGAGTGCTGGCATGAGGCTGTCTGCTCTTGGCAAGCCTTGCCCAGACTTGCCTCGTGGCTAGGCTTCCAGTCCAGAAAGGAGCGGGCTGCGCGAGACTGGGAGATGCTACTGGCGCCTTCCTGGCCTCAGCTCCACTCCTGCCTTGCCTTTGCACCTAGTCCCCAGGCGTTCTTGTGGAGGGCTTAGTTGCCGGTGGGTTGCACACTGCCAAGCGCTCCAGCAGTGAGGGCTCTATTAGAGGCAATGGGAGGGCAACTGCAGGGCTCCTCCAGCGGTTGCGTGACCGCCCAGACTCAGCACAGCACGGAGAGCACAAGGCTCACAGGGCCCCTGGCTGCGGTCTGCAGCCCCACACACGCGGAGGCTGACTCGGTGAGCGCCCAGAAGATGCCTGACAGACATCATTTCCCTAGTGCTCTCCTCTCCAGCAGAGACGTGTGCAGGTGGTTTGGGCCTGCCCCTGCGTGTCTGGGCTCCCGTCCAGAGCCCCAGCTCAGGGAAGCAGCTCCTGAGCCAAGACGTTTGGGAGGCGCAAGGGGCCCCGCCTGGAAGACTAGATTACAGCATGCGGGAAGCGAGCCTCCTCGGGAGAAGAGAAGGCAGCCCTGCTGTGTGCGGCTGCATTCACTGCTTTGGCGGAGCCGAGTTTGCCTCCAGTTCAGCAGAGCTCCAGCTCTGCTCAAGGCCAGATCTGGCAGAGCTGCTGGCGTGAGGCTGCTCTGCCCTGGGCGAATCTTGCCCAGAATTGCCTCGCGGCTAGGCTTCCAGTCCAGGAAGGAGCAGGCTGCGCGAGACTGGGAGATGCTACTGGCGCCTTCCTGGCCTCAGCTCCACTCCTGCCTTGCCTTTGCACCTAGTCCCCAGGCGTTCTTGTGGAGGGCTTAGTTGCCGGTGGGTTGCACACTGCCTAGCGCTCCAGCAGTGAGGTCTATATTAGAGGCAATTGGAGGGCAACTGCAGGGCTCCTCCAGTGGTTGCTTGACCGCTCAGACTCAGCACAGCACGGAGAGCACAAGGCTCACAGGGCCCCTGGCTGGGGTCTGCAGCCCCACACACCGGAGGTGAACTCCGGGAGCACCCAGAAGGTGCCTGACAGACGTCATTTCCCTAGTGCTCTCCTCCCCAGCAGAGACATGTGCAGGTGGTTGGGGCCTGCCCCTGCGTGTCTGGGCTACCGTCCACAGCCCCAGCTCAGGGAAGCAGCTCCTGAGCCAAGACCTGTGGGAGGCGCAGTGGGCCCCGCCTGGAAGCCTAGTTTACAGCATGCGGGAAGCGAGCCTCCTTGGGAGAAGGGGAGGAAGCCCAGCTGCGTGCGGCTGCAATCACTGCTTTGGAGGATCCGAGTGCCCCTCCATTACGGCAGAGCTCCAGCTCTGCTCAGAGGCCCGATCTGGCAGAGTTGCTGGCGTGAGGCTGCTCTGCCCTGGGCGAGCCTTGCCCAGACTTTCCTCACGTTAGGCTTCCAGTCCAGAAAGGAGCGGGCTGCGTGAGACTGGGAGATGCTACTGGCGCCTTCCTGGCCTCAGCTCCACTCCTGCCTTGCCTTTACACCTAGTCCCCAGGCGTTCTTGTGGAGGGCTTAGTTGCCGGTGGGTTGCACACTGCCAAGCGCTCCAGCAGTGTGGGCTCTATTAGAGGCAATGGGAGGGCAACTGCAGGGCTCCTCCAGCGGTTGCTTGACCGCCCAGACTCAGCACAGCACGGAGAGCACAAGGCTCACAGGGCCCCTGGCTGGGGTCTGCAGCCCCACACACCGGAGGTGAACTCCGGGAGCGCCCAGAAGGTGCCTGAATGCCGTCATTTCCCTAGTGCTCTCCTCCCAGGCAGAGAGGTGTGCAGGTGGTTGGGCACTGCCCCTGCGTGTCTCAGCTCCCGTCCACAGCCCCAGCTCAGGGAAGCAGCTCCTGAGCCAAGACCTGTGGGAGGCGCAGGTGGCCCCGCCTGGAAGCCTAGTTTACAGCATGCGGGAAGCGAGCCTCCTCCGGAGAAGAGAAGGCAGCCCTGCTGTGTGCGGCTGCATTCACTGCTTTGGCGGAGCCGAGTGCGCCTCCAGTACGGCAGAGCTCCAGCTCTGCTCAGAGGCCCGATCTGACAGAGTTGCTGGCGTTAGGCTGCTCTGTCCTGGGCGAGCCTTGCCCAGACTTGCCTCACACATAGGCTTCCAGTCCAGGAAGGAGCGGGCTGCGCGAGACTGGGAGATGCTACTCGCGCCTTCCTGGCCTCAGCTCCACTCCTGCCTTGCCTTTGCACCTAGTCCCCAGGCGTTCTTGTGGACGGCTTAGTTGCCGGTGGGTTGCACACTGCCAAGCGCTCCAGCCGTGAGGGCTCTATTAGAGGCAAAGGGAGGGCTACTGCAAGTCGCCTCTTGCGTTTGCTTGACCGCCCAGACTCTGCACAGCATGGAAAGCACAAGGCTCACAGGGCCCCTGGCTGGGGTCTGCAGCCCCACACACACGGAGGCTGACTCGGTGAGCGCCCAGAAGGTGCCTGACAGACGTCATTTCCCTAGTGCTCTCCTCCCCAGCAGAGACGTGTGCAGGTGGTTGGGGCCTGCCCCTGCGTGTCTGGGCTCCCGTCCACAGCCCCAGCTCAGGGAAGCAGCTCCTGAGCCAAGACCTGTGAGAGGCGCAGGGGGCCCCTCCTGGAAGCCTAGTTTACAGCATGCGGGAAGCGAGCCTCCTCGGGAGAAGAGGAGGCAGCCCTGCTGTGTGCGGCTGCATTCACTGCTTTGGCGGAGCCGAGTGCGCCTCCAGTACGGCAGAGCTCCAGCTCTGCTCAGAGGCCCGATCTGGCAGAGTTGCTGGCGTGAGTCTGCTCTGCCCTGGGCGAGCCTTGCCCAGACTTGCTGCGGCTAGGCTTCCAGTCCAGGAAGGAGCGGGCTGCGCGAGACTGGGAGATGCTACTGGCGCCTTCCTCGCCTCAGCTCCACTCCTGCCTTGCCTTTGCACCTAGTCCCCAGGCGTTCTTGTGGAGGGCTTAGTTGCCGGTGGGTTGCACACTGCCAAGCGCTCCAGCAGTGAGGGCTCTATTAGAGGCAAAGTGAGGGCAAATGGAAGTCTATTCTTACGGTTGTTTGACCGCCGAGACTCAGCACAGCAAGGAGAGCACAAGGATCACTGGGCCACTGGCTGGGGTCTGCAGCCCCACACAGGCGGAGGCTGACTCGGTGAGCGCCCAGAAGGTGCCTGACAGACGTCATTTCCCTAGTGCTCTCCTCCCCAGCAGAGACGTGTGCAGGTGCTTAGGGCCTGCCCCTGCATTTCTGGGCTCCCGTCCACAGCCCCAGCTCAGGGAAGCAGGTCCTCAGCCAAGACCTGTGGGAGGCGCAGGGGGCCCCGCCTGGAAGCCTAGTTTACAGCATGCGGAAAGCGAGCCTCATTGGGAGAAGGGGAGCCAGCCCAGCTGCGTGCGGCTGGAATCACTGCTTTGGCGGAGTCGAGTGCCCCTCCATTACGGCAGAGCTCCAGCTCTGCTCAGAGGCCCGATCTGGCAGAGTTGCTGGCGTGAGGCTGCTCTGCCCTGGTCGAGCCTTGCCCAGACTTGCCGCACGTTAGGCTTCCAGTCCAGAAAGGAGCAGGCTGCGTGAGACTGGGAGATGCAACTGGCGCCTTCCTGGCCTCAGCTCCACTCCTGCCTTGCCTTTACACCTAGTCCCCAGGTGTTCTTCTGGAGGGCTTAGTTGCCGGTGGGTTGCACACTGCCAAGCGCTCCAGCAGTGTGGGCTCTATTAGCGGCAATGGGAGGGCAACTGCAGGGCTCCTCCAGCGGTTGCTTGACCGCCCAGACTCAGCACAGCACGGAGAGCACAAGGCTCACAGGGCCCCTGGCTGGGGTCTGCAGCCCCACACACCGGAGGGGAACTCCGGGAGCGCCCAGAAGGTGCCTGAATGCCGTCATTTCCCTAGTGCTCTCCTCCCAGGCAGAGAGGTGTGCAGGTGGTTGGGCACTGCCCCTGCGTGTCTCAGCTCCCGTCCACAGCCCCAGTCAGGAAAGCAGCTCCTGAGCCAAGACCTGTGGGAGGCGCAGGTGGCCCCGCCTGGAAGCCTAGTTTACAGCATGCGGGAAGCGAGCCTCCTCCGGAGAAGAGAAGGCAGCCCTGCTGTGTGCGGCTGCATTCACTGCTTTGGCGGAGCCGAGTGCGCCTCCAGTACGGCAGAGCTCCAGCTCTGCTCAGAGGCCCGATCTGACAGAGTTGCTGGCGTTAGGCTGCTCTGTCCTGGGCGAGCCTTGCCCAGACTTGCCTCACACATAGGCTTCCAGTCCAGGAAGGAGCGGGCTGCGCGAGACTGGGAGATGCTACTCGCGCCTTCCTGGCCTCAGCTCCACTCCTGCCTTGCCTTTGCACCTAGTCCCCAGGCGTTCTTGTGGACGGCTTAGTTGCCGGTGGGTTGCACACTGCCAAGCGCTCCAGCCGTGAGGGCTCTATCAGAGGCAAAGGGAGGGCTACTGCAAGTCGCCTCTTGCGTTTGCTTGACCGCCCAGACTCTGCACAGCATGGAAAGCACAAGGCTCACAGGGCCCCTGGCTGGGGTCTGCAGCCCCACACACACGGAGGCTGACTCGGTGAGCGCCCAGAAGGTGCCTGACAGACGTCATTTCCCTAGTGCTGTCCTCCCCAGCAGAGACGTGTGCAGGTGGTTGGGGCCTGCCCCTGCGTGTCTGGGCTCCCGTCCAGAGCCCCAGCTCAGGGAAGCAGCTCCTGAGCCAAGACGTTTGGGAGGCGCAAGGAGCCCCGCCTGGAAGACTAGATTACAGCATGCGGGAAGCGAGCCTCCTCGGGAGAAGAGGAGGCAGCCCTGCTGTGTACGGCTGCATTCACTGCTTTGGCGGAGCCGAGTGTGCCTCCAGTACAGCAGAGCTCCAGCTCTGCTCAAGGCCAGATCTGGCAGAGCTGCTGGCGTGAGGCTGCTCTACCCTGGGCGAACCTTGCCCAGAATTGCCTCGCGGCTAGGCTTCCAGTCCAGGAAGGAGCAGGCTGCGCGAGACTGGGAGATGCTACTGGCGCCTTCCTGGCCTCAGCTCCACTCCTGCCGTGCCTTTGCACCTAGTCCCCAGGCGTTCTTGTGGAGGGCTTAGTTGCCGGTGGGTTGCACACTGCCTAGCGCTCCAGCAGTGAGGTCTCTATTAGAGGCAATTGGAGGGCAACTGCAGGTCTCCTCCAGTGGTTGCTTGACCGCCCAGACTCAGCACAGCACGGAGAGCACAAGGCTCACAGGGCCCCTGGCTGGGGTCTGCAGCCCCACACACGCGGAAGCTGACTCGGTGAGCGCCCAGAAGGTGCCTGACAGACGTCATTTCCCTAGTGCTCTCCTCCCCAGCAGAGACATGTGCAGGTGGTTGGGGCCTGCCCCTGCGTGTCTAGGCTCCTGTCCACAGCCTCAGCTCAGGGAAGCAGCTCCTGAGCCAAGACCTGTGGGAGGCGCAGGCGGCCCCTCCTGGAAGCCTAGTTTACAGCATGCGGGAAGCCAGCCTCCTCGGGAGAAGAGAAGGCAGCTCTGCTGTGTGCGGCTGCATTCACTGCTTTGGCGGAGCCGAGTGCGCCTCCAGTACGGCAGAGCTCCAGCTCTGCTCAGAGTCCGGATCTGGCAGAGTTGCTTGCGTTAGGCTGCTCAGTCCTGGGCGAGCCTTGCCCAGACTTGCCTCGCACATAGGTTTCCAGTCCAGGAAGGAGCGGGCTGCGCGAGACTGGGAGATGCTGCTGGCGCCTTCCTGGCTTCAGCTCCACTCCTGCCTTGCCTTTGCACCTAGTTCCCAGGCGTTCCTGTGGAGGGCTTAGTTGCCGGTGGGTTGCACACTGCCAAGCGCTCCAGCAGTGAGGGCTCTATTAGAGGCAAAGTGAGGGCAAATGGAAGTCTATTCTTACGGTTTCTTGACCGCCGAGACTCAGCACAGCAAGGAGAGCACAAGGATCACAGGGCCACTGGCTGGGGTCTGCAGCCCCACACAGGCGGAGGCTGACTCGGTGAGCGCCCAGAAGGTGCCTGACAGACGTCATTTCCCTAGTGCTCTCCTCCCCAGCAGAGACGTGTGCAGGTGCTTAGGGCCTGCCCCTGCATTTCTGGGCTCCCGTCCACAGCCCCAGCTCAGGGAAGCAGCTCCTCAGCCAAGACCTGTGGGAGGCGCAGGGGGCCCCGCCTGGAAGCCTAGTTTACAGCATGCGGAAAGCGAGCCTCATTGGGAGAAGGGGAGCCAGCCCAGCTGCGTGCGGCTGGAATCACTGCTTTGGCGGAGTCGAGTGCCCCTCCATTACGGCAGAGCTCCAGCTCTGCTCAGAGGCCCGATCTGGCAGAGTTGCTGGCGTGAGGCTGCTCTGCCCTGGTCGAGCCTTGCCTAGACTTGCCGCACATTAGGCTTCCAGTCCAGAAAGGAGCGGGCTGCGTGAGACTGGGAGATGCTACTGGCGCCTTCCTGGCCTCAGCTCCACTCCTGCCTTGCCTTTGCACCTAGTCCCCAGGCGTTCTTGTGGAGGGCTTAGTTGCCGGTGGGTTGCACACTGCCAAGCGCTCCAGCAGTGAGGGCTCTATTAGAGGCAAAGGGAGGACAACTGCAGGGCTCCTCCAGCGGTTGCTTGACCGCCCAGACTCAGCACAGCACGGAGAGCACAAGGCTCACAGGGCCCCTGGCTGGGGTCTGCAGCCCCACACACCGGAGGTGAACTCCGGGAGCACCCAGAAGGTGCCTGACAGACGTCATTTTCCTAGTGCTCTCCTCCCCAGCAGAGACATGTGCAGGTGGTTTGGGCCTGCCCCTGCGTGTCTGGGCTACCGTCCACAGCCCCAGCTCAGGGAAGCAGCTCCTGAGCCAAGACCTGTGGGAGGCGCAGGGGGCCCCGCCTGGAAGCCCAGTTTACAGCATGCGGGAAGCGAGCCTCCTTGGGAGAAGGGGAGGAAGCCCAGCTGCGTGCGGCTGCAATCACTGCTTTGGAGGATCCGAGTGCCCCTCCATTACGGCAGAGCTCCAGCTCTGCTCAGAGGCCCGATCTGGCAGAGTTGCTGGCGTGAGGCTGCTCTGCCCTGGGCGAGCCTTGCCCAGACTTGCCTCACGTTAGGCTTCCAGTCCAGAAAGGAGCGGGCTGCGTGAGACTGGGAGATGCTACTGGCGCCTTCCTGGCCTCAGCTCCACTCCTGCCTTGCCTTTACACCTAGTCCCCAGGCGTTCTTGTGGAGGGCTTAGTTGCCGGTGGGTTGCACACTGCCAAGCGCTCCAGCAGTGTGGTCTCTATTAGAGGCAATGGGAGGGCAACTGCAGGGCTCCTCCAGCGGTTGCTTGACCGCCCAGACTCAGCACAGCACGGAGAGCACAAGGCTCACAGGGCCCCTGGCTGGGGTCTGCAGCCCCACACACCGGAGGTGAACTCCGGGAGCGCCCAGAAGGTGCCTGAATGCCGTCATTTCCCTAGTGCTCTCCTCCCAGGCAGAGAGGTGTGCAGGTGGTTGGGCACTGCCCCTGCGTGTCTCAGCTCCCGTCCACAGCCCCAGCTCAGGGAAGCAGCTCCTGAGCCAAGACCTGTGGGAGGCGCAGGTGGCCCCGCCTGGAAGCCTAGTTTACAGCATGCGGGAAGCGAGCCTCCTCCGGAGAAGAGAAGGCAGCCCTGCTGTGTGCGGCTGCATTCACTGCTTTGGCGGAGCCGAGTGCGCCTCCAGTACGGCAGAGCTCCAGCTCTGCTCAGAGGCCCGATCTGACAGAGTTGCTGGCGTTAGGCTGCTCTGTCCTGGGCGAGCCTTGCCCAGACTTGCCTCACACATAGGCTTCCAGTCCAGGAAGGAGCGGGCTGCGCGAGACTGGGAGATGCTACTCGCGCCTTCCTGGCCTCAGCTCCACTCCTGCCTTGCCTTTGCACCTAGTCCCCAGGCGTTCTTGTGGACGGCTTAGTTGCCGGTGGGTTGCACACTGCCAAGCGCTCCAGCCGTGAGGGCTCTATTAGAGGCAAAGGGAGGGCTACTGCAAGTCGCCTCTTGCGTTTGCTTGACCGCCCAGACTCTGCACAGCATGGAAAGCACAAGGCTCACAGGGCCCCTGGCTGGGGTCTGCAGCCCCACACACACGGAGGCTGATCGGTGAGCGCCCAGAAGGTGCCTGACAGACGTCATTTCCCTAGTGCTCTCCTCCCCAGCAGAGACGTGTGCAGGTGGTTGGGGCCTGCCCCTGCGTGTCTGGGCTCCCGTCCACACCCCCAGCTCAGGGAAGCAGCTCCTGAGCCAAGACCTGTGGGAGGCGCAGGGGGCCCCGCCTGGAAGCCTAGTTTACAGCATGCGGGAAGCGAGCCTCCTCGGGAGAAGAGGAGGCAGCCCTGCTGTGTGCGGCTGCATTCACTGCTTTGGCGGAGCCGAGTGCGCCTCCAGTACGGCAGAGCTCCAGCTCTGCTCAGAGGCCCGATCTGGCAGAGTTGCTGGCGTGAGTCTGCTCTGCCCTGGGCGAGCCTTGCCCAGACTTGCTGCGGCTAGGCTTCCAGTCCAGGAAGGAGCGGGCTGCGCGAGACTGGGAGATGCTACTGGCGCCTTCCTGGCCTCAGCTCCACTCCTGCCTTGCCTTTGCACCTAGTCCCCAGGCGTTCTTGTGGAGGGCTTAGTTGCCGGTGGATTGCACACTGCCAAGCGCTCCAGCAGTGAGGGCTCTATTAGAGGCAATGGGAGGGCAACTGCAGGGCTCCTCCAGCGGTTGCTTGACCGCCCAGACTCAGCACAGCACGGAGAGCACAAGGCTCACAGGGCCCCTGGCTGGGGTCTGCAGCCCCACACACGCGGAGGCTGACTCGGTGAGCGCCCAGAAGGTGCCTGACCGACGTCATTTCCCTAGTGCTCTCCTCCCCAGCATAAACGTGTGCAGGTGGTTTGGGCCTGCTCCTGCGTGTCTGGGCTCCCGACCACAGCCCCAGCTCAGGGAAGCAGCTCCTCAGCCAAGACCTGTAGGAGACGCGGGGCGCCCCCGCCTGGAAGCCTAGTTTACAGCATGCGGGAAGCGAGCCTCCTTGGGAGATGTGGAGGCATCCCAGACCCGTGAGGCTGCAATCACTTTTTGGGCGGAGCCGAGTGCGCTTCCACTACGGCAGAGTTCCAGCTCTGCTCAGAGGCCCGATCTGGCAGAGTGCTGGCGTGAGGCTGCTCTGCTCTCGGCGAGCCTTGCCCAGACTTGCCTCGCGGCTAGGCTTCCAGTCCAGAACGGAGCGGGCTGCGTGAGACTGGGAGATGCTACTGGCGCCTTCCTGGCCTCAGCTCCACTCCTGCCTTGCCTTTGCACCTAGTCCCCAGGCGTTCTTGTGGAGGGCTTAGTTGCCAGTGGGTTGCACACTGCCAAGCGCTCCAGCAGTGAGGGCTCCATTAGAGGCAATGGGAGGGCAACTGCAGGGCTCCTCCAGCGGTTGCTTGACCGCCCAGACTCAGCACAACACGGAGAGCTCAAGGCTCACAGGGCCCCTGGCTGGGGTCTGCAGCCCCACACACGCGGAGGCTGACTCAGTGAGCGCCCAGAAGGTGCCTGACAGACGTCATTTCCCTAGTGCTCTCCTCCCCAGCAGAGACGTGTGCAGGTGGTTGGGGCCTGCCCCTGTGTATCTGGGCTCCCGTCCACAGCCCCAGCTCAGGGAAGCAGCTCCTGAGCCAAGACCTGTGGGATGCACAGAGAGCGCCGCCTGGAAGCCTAGTTTACAGCATGCGGGAAGCGAGCCTCCTCGGGAGAAGAGGAGGCAGCCCTGCTGTGTGCGGCTGCATTCACTGCTTTGGCGGAGCCGAGTGCGCCGCCAGAACGGCAGAGCTCCAGCTCTGCTCAGAGGCCCGATCAGGCAGAGTTGCTGGCGTGAGGCTGCTCTGCCCTGGGAGACTTGCCCAGATTTGCCTCGCGGCTAGGCTTCCAGTCCAGGAAGGAGCAGGCTGCGCGATACTGGGAGATGCTACTGGCGCCTTCCTGGCCTCAGCTCCACTCCTGCCTTGCCTTTGCAGCTAGTCCCCAGGCGTTCTTGTGGAGGGCTTAGTTGCCGGTGGGTTGCACACTGCCAAGCGCTCCAGCAGTGAGGGCTCTATTAGAGGCAATGGGAGGGCAACTGCAGGGCTCCTCCAGCGGTTGCTTGACCGCCCAGACTCAGCACAGCACGGAGAGCACAAGGCTCACAGGGCCCCTGGCTGGGGTCTGCAGCCCCACACACGCAGAGGCTGACTCGGTGAGCGCCCAGAAGGTGCCTGACAGACGTCATTTCCCTAGTGCTCTCCTCCCCAGCAGAGACGTGTGCAGGTGGTTGGGGCCTGCCCCTGCGTGTCTGGGCTCCCGTCCACAGCCCCAGCTCAGGGAAGCAGCTCCTCAGCCAAGAACTGTAGGACGCGCAGGGCGCCCCCGCCTGGAAGCCTAGTGCACAGCATGCGGGAAGTGAACCTCCTTGGGAGAAGAGGAGGCAGCCCAGATGCATGCGGCTGCAATCACTGCTTGGGCGGAGCCGAGTGCGCCTCCAGTACGGCAGAGCTCCAGCTCTGCTCAGAGGCCCGATCTGGCAGAGGTCTGGCGTGAGACTGTCTGCCCTTCGCGAGCCTTGCCCAGACTTGCCTCGCGTCTAGGCTTCCAGTCCAGAAAGAAGCGGGCTACGCGAGACTGGGAGATGCTACTGGCGCCTTCCTGGCCTCAGCTCCACTCCTGCCTTGCCTTTGCACCTAGTCGCCAGGCGTTCTTGTGGAGGGCTTAATTGCCCGTGGGTTGCACACTGCCAAGCGCGCCAGCAGTGAGGGCTCTATTAGAGGCAATGGGAGGGCAACTGCAGGGCTCCTCCAGCGGTTGCTTGACCGCCCAGACTCAGCACAGCACGGAGAGCACAAGGCTCACAGGGCCCCTGGCTGGGGTCTGCAGCCCCACACACGCGGAGGCTGACTCGGTGAGCGCCCAGAAGGTGCCTGACAGACGTCATTTCCCTAGTGCTCTCCTCCCCAGCAGAGACATGTGCAGGTGGTTTGGGCCTGCCCCTGCGTGTCTGGGCTCCCGACCACAGCCCGAGCTCAGGGAAGCAGCTCCTCAGCCAAGACCTGTAGGAGGCGCGGGGCGCCCCCGCCTGGAAGCCTAGTGCACAGCATGCGGGAAGCGAGCCTCCTTGGGAGAGGTGGAGGCATCCCAGACCCGTGAGGCTGCAATCACTGCTTGGGCGGAGCCGAGTGCGCTTCCACTATGGCAGAGTTCCAGCTCTGCTCAGAGGCCCGATCTGGCAGAGTGCTGGCGTGAGGCTGTTCTGCTCTCGGCGAGCCTTGCCCAGACTTGCCTCGCGGCTAGGCTTCCAGTCCAGAACGGAGCGGGCTGCGTGAGACTGGGAGATGCTACTGGCGCCTTCCTGGCCTCAGCTCCACTCCTGCCTTGCCTTTGCACCTAGTCCCCAGGCGTTCTTGTGGAGGGCTTAGTTGCCGGTGGGTTGCACACTGCCAAGCGCTCCCGCAGTGAGGGCTCTATTAGAGGCAATGGGAGGGCAACTGCAGGGCTCCTCCAGCGGTTGCTTGACCGTCCAGACTCAGCACAGCACGGAGAGCTCAAGGCTCACAGGGCCCCTGGCTGGGGTCTGCAGCCCCACACACGCGGAGGCTGACTCAGTGAGCGCCCAGAAGGTGCCTGACAGACGTCATTTCCCTAGTGCTCTCCTCCCCAGCAGAGACGTGTGCAGGTTGTTGGGGCCTGCCCCTGCGTATCTGGGCTCCCTTCCACAGCCCCAGCTCAGGGAAGCAGCTCCTGAGCCAAGACCTGTGGGATGCGCAGGGAGCGCCGCCTGGAAGCCTAGTTTACAGCATGCGGGGAGCGAGCCTCCTCGGGAGAAGAGGAGGCAGCCCTGCTGTGTGCGGCTGCATTCACTGCTTTGCCGGATCCACGTGCGCCTCCAGTACGGCAGAGCTCCAGCTCTGCTCAGAGGCCCGATCTGGCATAGTTGCTGGCGTGAGTCTGCTCTGCCCTGGGGGAGCCTTGCCCAGACTTGCTGCGGCTAGGCTTCCAGTCCAGGAAGGAGCAGGCCGAGCGAGACTGGGAGATGCTACTGGCGCCTTCCTGGCCTCAGCTCCACTCCTGCCTTGCCTTTGCACCTAGTCCCCAGGAGTTCTTGTGGAGGGCTTTGTTGCCGGTGGGTTGCACACTGCCAAGCGCTCCAGCAGTGAGGGCTCTATTAGAGGCAATGGGAGGGCAACTGCAGGGCTCCTCCAGCGGTTGCTTGACCGCCCAGACTCAGCACAGCACGGAGAGCACAAGGCTCACAGGGCCCCTGGCTGGGGTCTGCAGCCCCACACACGCGGAGGCTGACTCGGTGAGCGCCCAAAAGGTGCCTGACAGACGTCATTTCCCTAGTGCTCTCCTCCCCAGCAGAGACGTGTGCAGGTGGTTGGGGCCTGCCCCTGCGTGTCTGGGCTCCCGTCCACAGCCCCAGCTCAGGGAAGCAGCTCCTCAGCCAAGAACTGTAGGACGCGCAGGGCGCCCCCGCCTGGAAGCCTAGTGCACAGCATGCGGGAAGTGAACCTCCTTGGGAGAAGAGGAGGCAGCCCAGATGCATGCGGCTGCAATCACTGCTTGGGCGGAGCCGAGTGCGCCTCCAGTACGGCAGAGCTCCAGCTCTGCTCAGAGGCCCGATCTGGCAGAGGTCTGGCGTGAGGCTGTCTGCCCTTCGCGAGCCTTGCCCAGACTTGCCTCGCGTCTAGGCTTCCAGTCCAGAAAGAAGCGGGCTACGCGAGACTGGGAGATGCTACTGGCGCCTTCCTGGCCTCAGCTCCACTCCTGCCTTGCCTTTGCACCTAGTCGCCAGGCGTTCTTGTGGAGGGCTTAATTGCCCGTGGGTTGCACACTGCCAAGCGCGCCAGCAGTGAGGGCTCTATTAGAGGCAATGGGAGGGCAACTGCAGGGCTCCTCCAGCGGTTGCTTGACCACCCAGACTCAGCACAGCACGGAGAGCACAAGGCTCACAGGGCCCCTGGCTGGGGTCTGCAGCCCCACACACGCGGAGGCTGACTCGGTGAGCGCCCAGAAGGTGCCTGACAGACGTCATTTCCCTAGTGCTCTCCTCCCCAGCAGAGACATGTGCAGGTGGTTTGGGCCTGCCCCTGCGTGTCTGGGCTCCCGACCACAGCCCGAGCTCAGGGAAGCAGCTCCTCAGCCAAGACCTGTAGGAGGCGCGGGGCGCCCCCGCCTGGAAGCCTAGTGCACAGCATGCGGGAAGCGAGCCTCCTTGGGAGAGGTGGAGGCATCCCAGACCCGTGAGGCTGCAATCACTGCTTGGGCGGAGCCGAGTGCGCTTCCACTATGGCAGAGTTCCAGCTCTGCTCAGAGGCCCGATCTGGCAGAGTGCTGGCGTGAGGCTGCTCTGCTCTCGGCGAGCCTTGCCCAGACTTGCCTCGCGGCTAGGCTTCCAGTCCAGAACGGAGCGGGCTGCGTGAGACTGGGAGATGCTACTGGCGCCTTCCTGGCCTCAGCTCCACTCCTGCCTTGCCTTTGCACCTAGTCCCCAGGCGTTCTTGTGGAGGGCTTAGTTGCCGGTGGGTTGCACACTGCCAAGCGCTCCCGCAGTGAGGGCTCTATTAGAGGCAATGGGAGGGCAACTGCAGGGCTCCTCCAGCGGTTGCTTGACCGTCCAGACTCAGCACAGCACGGAGAGCTCAAGGCTCACAGGGCCCCTGGCTGGGGTCTGCAGCCCCACACACGCGGAGGCTGACTCAGTGAGCGCCCAGAAGGTGCCTGACAGACGTCATTTCCCTAGTGCTCTCCTCCCCAGCAGAGACGTGTGCAGGTTGTTGGGGCCTGCCCCTGCGTATCTGGGCTCCCTTCCACAGCCCCAGCTCAGGGAAGCAGCTCCTGAGCCAAGACCTGTGGGATGCGCAGGGAGCGCCGCCTGGAAGCCTAGTTTACAGCATGCGGGAAGCGAGCCTCCTCGGGAGAAGAGGAGGCAGCCCTGCTGTGTGCGGCTGCATTCACTGCTTTGCCGGATCCACGTGCGCCTCCAGTACGGCAGAGCTCCAGCTCTGCTCAGAGGCCCGATCTGGCATAGTTGCTGGCGTGAGTCTGCTCTGCCCTGGGGGAGCCTTGCCCAGACTTGCTGCGGCTAGGCTTCCAGTCCAGGAAGGAGCAGGCCGAGCGAGACTGGGAGATGCTACTGGCGCCTTCCTGGCCTCAGCTCCACTCCTGCCTTGCCTTTGCACCTAGTCCCCAGTAGTTCTTGTGGAGGGCTTTGTTGCCGGTGGGTTGCACACTGCCAAGCGCTCCAGCAGTGAGGGCTCTATTAGAGGCAATGGGAAGGCAACTGCAGGGCTCCTCCAGCGGTTGCTTGACCGCCCAGACTCAGCACAGCACGGAGAGCACAAGGCTCACAGGGCCCCTGGCTGGGGTCTGCAGCCCCACACACGCGGAGGCTGACTCGGTGAGCGCCCAAAAGGTGCCTGACAGACGTCATTTCCCTAGTGCTCTCCTCCCCAGCAGAGACGTGTGCAGGTGGTTGGGGCCTGCCCCTGCGTGTCTGGGCTCCCGTCCACAGCCCCAGCTCAGGGAAGCAGCTCCTCAGCCAAGAACTGTAGGACGCGCAGGGCGCCCCCGCCTGGAAACCTAGTGCACAGCATGCGGGAAGTGAACCTCCTTGGGAGAAGAGGAGGCAGCCCAGATGCATGCGGCTGCAATCACTGCTTGGGCGGAGCCGAGTGCGCCTCCAGTACGGCAGAGCTCCAGCTCTGCTCAGAGGCCCGATCTGGCAGAGGTCTGGCGTGAGGCTGTCTGCCCTTCGCGAGCCTTGCCCAGACTTGCCTCGCGTCTAGGCTTCCAGTCCAGAAAGAAGCGGGCTACGCGAGACTGGGAGATGCTACTGGCGCCTTCCTGGCCTCAGCTCCACTCCTGCCTTGCCTTTGCACCTAGTCGCCAGGCGTTCTTGTGGAGGGCTTAATTGCCCGTGGGTTGCACACTGCCAAGCGCGCCAGCAGTGAGGGCTCTATTAGAGGCAATGGGAGGGCAACTGCAGGGCTCCTCCAGCGGTTGCTTGACCGCCCAGACTCAGCACAGCACGGAGAGCACAAGGCTCACAGGGCCCCTGGCTGGGGTCTGCAGCCCCACACACGCGGAGGCTGACTCGGTGAGCGCCCAGAAGGTGCCTGACAGACGTCATTTCCCTAGTGCTCTCCTCCCCAGCAGAGACATGTGCAGGTGGTTTGGGCCTGCCCCTGCGTTTCTGGGCTCCCGACCACAGCCCGAGCTCAGGGAAGCAGCTCCTCAGCCAAGACCTGTAGGAGGCGCGGGGCGCCCCCGCCTGGAAG
This sequence comes from Capricornis sumatraensis, assembly GCF_032405125.1. Lineage (NCBI taxonomy): Eukaryota > Metazoa > Chordata > Mammalia > Artiodactyla > Bovidae > Capricornis > Capricornis sumatraensis. The sequence goes on from NW_027184629.1 coordinate 1,761,702, forward strand.
CCTAGTGCACAGCATGCGGGAAGCGAGCCTCCTTGGGAGAGGTGGAGGCATCCCAGACCCGTGAGGCTGCAATCACTGCTTGGGTGGAGCCGAGTGCGCTTCCACTATGGCAGAGTTCCAGCTCTGCTCAGAGGCCCGATCTGGCAGAGTGCTGGCGTGAGGCTGCTCTGCTCTCGGCGAGCCTTGCCCAGACTTGCCTCGCGGCTAGGCTTCCAGTCCAGAACGGAGCGGGCTGCGTGAGACTGGGAGATGCTACTGGCGCCTTCCTGGCCTCAGCTCCACTCCTGCCTTGCCTTTGCACCTAGTCCCCAGGCGTTCTTGTGGAGGGCTTAGTTGCCGGTGGGTTGCACACTGCCAAGCGCTCCCGCAGTGAGGGCTCTATTAGAGGCAATGGGAGGGCAACTGCAGGGCTCCTCCAGCGGTTGCTTGACCGTCCAGACTCAGCACAGCACGGAGAGCTCAAGGCTCACAGGGCCCCTGGCTGGGGTCTGCAGCCCCACACACGCGGAGGCTGACTCAGTGAGCGCCCAGAAGGTGCCTGACAGACGTCATTTCCCTAGTGCTCTCCTCCCCAGCAGAGACGTGTGCAGGTTGTTGGGGCCTGCCCCTGCGTATCTGGGCTCCCGTCCACAGCCCCAGCTCAGGGAAGCAGCTCCTGAGCCAAGACCTGTGGGATGCACAGAGAGCGCCGCCTGGAAGCCTAGTTTACAGCATGCGGGAAGCGAGCCTCCTCGGGAGAAGAGGAGGCAGCCCTGCTGTGTGCGGCTGCATTCACTGCTTTGGCGGAGCCGAGTGCGCCGCCAGAACGGCAGAGCTCCAGCTCTGCTCAGAGGCCCGATCAGGCAGAGTTGCTGGCGTGAGGCTGCTCTGCCCTGGGAGACTTGCCCAGATTTGCCTCGCGGCTAGGCTTCCAGTCCAGGAAGGAGCAGGCTGCGCGATACTGGGAGATGCTACTGGCGCCTTCCTGGCCTCAGCTCCACTCCTGCCTTGCCTTTGCAGCTAGTCCCCAGGCGTTCTTGTGGAGGGCTTAGTTGCCGGTGGGTTGCACACTGCCAAGCGCTCCAGCAGTGAGGGCTCTATTAGAGGCAATGGGAGGGCAACTGCAGGGCTCCTCCAGCGGTTGCTTGACCGCCCAGACTCAGCACAGCACGGAGAGCACAAGGCTCACAGGGCCCCTGGCTGGGGTCTGCAGCCCCACACACGCAGAGGCTGACTCGGTGAGCGCCCAGAAGGTGCCTGACAGACGTCATTTCCCTAGTGCTCTCCTCCCCAGCAGAGACGTGTGCAGGTGGTTGGGGCCTGCCCCTGCGTGTCTGGGCTCCCGTCCACAGCCCCAGCTCAGGGAAGCAGCTCCTCAGCCAAGAACTGTAGGACGCGCAGGGCGCCCCCGCCTGGAAGCCTAGTGCACAGCATGCGGGAAGTGAACCTCCTTGGGAGAAGAGGAGGCAGCCCAGATGCATGCGGCTGCAATCACTGCTTGGGCGGAGCCGAGTGCGCCTCCAGTACGGCAGAGCTCCAGCTCTGCTCAGAGGCCCGATCTGGCAGAGGTCTGGCGTGAGACTGTCTGCCCTTCGCGAGCCTTGCCCAGACTTGCCTCGCGTCTAGGCTTCCAGTCCAGAAAGAAGCGGGCTACGCGAAACTGGGAGATGCTACTGGCGCCTTCCTGGCCTCAGCTCCACTCCTGCCTTGCCTTTGCACCTAGTCGCCAGGCGTTCTTGTGGAGGGCTTAATTGCCCGTGGGTTGCACACTGCCAAGCGCGCCAGCAGTGAGGGCTCTATTAGAGGCAATGGGAGGGCAACTGCAGGGCTCCTCCAGCGGTTGCTTGACCGCCCAGACTCAGCACAGCACGGAGAGCACAAGGCTCACAGGGCCCCTGGCTGGGGTCTGCAGCCCCACACACGCGGAGGCTGACTCGGTGAGCGCCCAGAAGGTGCCTGACAGACGTCATTTCCCTAGTGCTCTCCTCCCCAGCAGAGACATGTGCAGGTGGTTTGGGCCTGCCCCTGCGTGTCTGGGCTCCCGACCACAGCCCGAGCTCAGGGAAGCAGCTCCTCAGCCAAGACCTGTAGGAGGCGCGGGGCGCCCCCGCCTGGAAGCCTAGTGCACAGCATGCGGGAAGCGAGCCTCCTTGGGAGAGGTGGAGGCATCCCAGACCCGTGAGGCTGCAATCACTGCTTGGGCGGAGCCGAGTGCGCTTCCACTATGGCAGAGTTCCAGCTCTGCTCAGAGGCCCGATCTGGCAGAGTGCTGGCGTGAGGCTGTTCTGCTCTCGGCGAGCCTTGCCCAGACTTGCCTCGCGGCTAGGCTTCCAGTCCAGAACGGAGCGGGCTGCGTGAGACTGGGAGATGCTACTGGCGCCTTCCTGGCCTCAGCTCCACTCCTGCCTTGCCTTTGCACCTAGTCCCCAGGCGTTCTTGTGGAGGGCTTAGTTGCCGGTGGGTTGCACACTGCCAAGCGCTCCCGCAGTGAGGGCTCTATTAGAGGCAATGGGAGGGCAACTGCAGGGCTCCTCCAGCGGTTGCTTGACCGTCCAGACTCAGCACAGCACGGAGAGCTCAAGGCTCACAGGGCCCCTGGCTGGGGTCTGCAGCCCCACACACGCGGAGGCTGACTCAGTGAGCGCCCAGAAGGTGCCTGACAGACGTCATTTCCCTAGTGCTCTCCTCCCCAGCAGAGACGTGTGCAGGTTGTTGGGGCCTGCCCCTGCGTATCTGGGCTCCCTTCCACAGCCCCAGCTCAGGGAAGCAGCTCCTGAGCCAAGACCTGTGGGATGCGCAGGGAGCGCCGCCTGGAAGCCTAGTTTACAGCATGCGGGAATCGAGCCTCCTCGGGAGAAGAGGAGGCAGCCCTGCTGTGTGCGGCTGCATTCACTGCTTTGCCGGATCCACGTGCGCCTCCAGTACGGCAGAGCTCCAGCTCTGCTCAGAGGCCCGATCTGGCAGAGGTCTGGCGTGAGGCTGTCTGCCCTTCGCGAGCCTTGCCCAGACTTGCCTCGCGTCTAGGCTTCCAGTCCAGAAAGAAGCGGGCTACGCGAGACTGGGAGATGCTACTGGCGCCTTCCTGGCCTCAGCTCCACTCCTGCCTTGCCTTTGCACCTAGTCGCCAGGCGTTTTTGTGGAGGGCTTAATTGCCCGTGGGTTGCACACTGCCAAGCGCGCCAGCAGTGAGGGCTCTATTAGAGGCAATGGGAGGGCAACTGCAGGGCTCCTCCAGCGGTTGCTTGACCGCCCAGACTCAGCACAGCACGGAGAGCACAAGGCTCACAGGGCCCCTGGCTGGGGTCTGCAGCCCCACACACGCGGAGGCTGACTCGGTGAGCGCCCAGAAGGTGCCTGACCGACGTCATTTCCCTAGTGCTCTCCTCCCCAGCATAAACGTGTGCAGGTGGTTTGGCCCTGCTCCTGCGTGTCTGGGCTCCCGACCACAGCCCCAGCTCAGGGAAGCAGCTCCTCAGCCAAGACCTGTAGGAGACGCGGGGCGCCCCCGCCTGGAAGCCTAGTTTACAGCATGCGGGAAGCGAGCCTCCTTGGGAGATGTGGAGGCATCCCAGACCCGTGAGGCTGCAATCACTTTTTGGGCGGAGCCGAGTGCGCTTCCACTACGGCAGAGTTCCAGCTCTGCTCAGAGGCCCGATCTGGCAGAGTGCTGGCGTGAGGCTGCTCTGCTCTCGGCGAGCCTTGCCCAGACTTGCCTCGCGGCTAGGCTTCCAGTCCAGAACGGAGCGGGCTGCGTGAGACTGGGAGATGCTACTGGCGCCTTCCTGGCCTCAGCTCCACTCCTGCCTTGCCTTTGCACCTAGTCCCCAGGCGTTCTTGTGGAGGGCTTAGTTGCCAGTGGGTTGCACACTGCCAAGCGCTCCAGCAGTGGGGGCTCCATTAGAGGCAATGGGAGGGCAACTGCAGGGCTCCTCCAGCGGTTGCTTGACCGCCCAGACTCAGCACAACACGGAGAGCTCAAGGCTCACAGGGCCCCTGGCTGGGGTCTGCAGCCCCACACACGCGGAGGCTGACTCAGTGAGCGCCCAGAAGGTGCCTGACAGACGTCATTTCCCTAGTGCTCTCCTCCCCAGCAGAGACGTGTGCAGGTGGTTGGGGCCTGCCCCTGTGTATCTGGGCTCCCGTCCACAGCCCCAGCTCAGGGAAGCAGCTCCTGAGCCAAGACCTGTGGGATGCACAGAGAGCGCCGCCTGGAAGCCTAGTTTACAGCATGCGGGAAGCGAGCCTCCTCGGGAGAAGAGGAGGCAGCCCTGCTGTGTGCGGCTGCATTCACTGCTTTGGCGGAGCCGAGTGCGCCGCCAGAACGGCAGAGCTCCAGCTCTGCTCAGAGGCCCGATCAGGCAGAGTTGCTGGCGTGACGCTGCTCTGCCCTGGGAGACTTGCCCAGATTTGCCTCGCGGCTAGGCTTCCAGTCCAGGAAGGAGCAGGCTGCGCGATACTGGGAGATGCTACTGGCGCCTTCCTGGCCTCAGCTCCACTCCTGCCTTGCCTTTGCAGCTAGTCCCCAGGCGTTCTTGTGGAGGGCTTAGTTGCCGGTGGGTTGCACACTGCCAAGCGCTCCAGCAGTGAGGACTCTATTAGAGGCAATGGGAGGGCAACTGCAGGGCTCCTCCAGCGGTTGCTTGACCGCCCAGACTCAGCACAGCACGGAGAGCACAAGGCTCACAGGGCCCCTGGCTGGGGTCTGCAGCCCCACACACGCAGAGGCTGACTCGGTGAGCGCCCAGAAGGTGCCTGGCAGACGTCATTTCCCTAGTGCTCTCCTCCCCAGCAGAGACGTGTGCAGGTGGTTGGGGCCTGCCCCTGCGTGTCTGGGCTCCCGTCCACAGCCCCAGCTCAGGGAAGCAGCTCCTCAGCCAAGAACTGTAGGACGCGCAGGGCGCCCCCGCCTGGAAGCCTAGTGCACAGCATGCGGGAAGTGAACCTCCTTGGGAGAAGAGGAGGCAGCCCAGATGCATGCGGCTGCAATCACTGCTTGGGCGGAGCCGAGTGCGCCTCCAGTACGGCAGAGCTCCAGCTCTGCTCAGAGGCCCGATCTGGCAGAGGTCTGGCGTGAGACTGTCTGCCCTTCGCGAGCCTTGCCCAGACTTGCCTCGCGTCTAGGCTTCCAGTCCAGAAAGAAGCGGGCTACGCGAGACTGGGAGATGCTACTGGCGCCTTCCTGGCCTCAGCTCCACTCCTGCCTTGCCTTTGCACCTAGTCGCCAGGCGTTCTTGTGGAGGGCTTAATTGCCCGTGGGTTGCACACTGCCAAGCGCGCCAGCAGTGAGGGCTCTATTAGAGGCAATGGGAGGGCAACTGCAGGGCTCCTCCAGCGGTTGCTTGACCGCCCAGACTCAGCACAGCACGGAGAGCACAAGGCTCACAGGGCCCCTGGCTGGGGTCTGCAGCCCCACACACGCGGAGGCTGACTCGGTGAGCGCCTAGAAGGTGCCTGACAGACGTCATTTCCCTAGTGCTCTCCTCCCCAGCAGAGACATGTGCAGGTGGTTTGGGCCTGCCCCTGCGTGTCTGGGCTCCCGACCACAGCCCGAGCTCAGGGAAGCAGCTCCTCAGCCAAGACCTGTAGGAGGCGCGGGGCGCCCCCGCCTGGAAGCCTAGTGCACAGCATGCGGGAAGCGAGCCTCCTTGGGAGAGGTGGAGGCATCCCAGACCCGTGAGGCTGCAATCACTGCTTGGGCGGAGCCGAGTGCGCTTCCACTATGGCAGAGTTCCAGCTCTGCTCAGAGGCCCGATCTGGCAGAGTGCTGGCGTGAGGCTGTTCTGCTCTCGGCGAGCCTTGCCCAGACTTGCCTCGCGGCTAGGCTTCCAGTCCAGAACGGAGCGGGCTGCGTGAGACTGGGAGATGCTACTGGCGCCTTCCTGGCCTCAGCTCCACTCCTGCCTTGCCTTTGCACCTAGTCCCCAGGCGTTCTTGTGGAGGGCTTAGTTGCCGGTGGGTTGCACACTGCCAAGCGCTCCCGCAGTGAGGGCTCTATTAGAGGCAATGGGAGGGCAACTGCAGGGCTCCTCCAGCGGTTGCTTGACCGTCCAGACTCAGCACAGCACGGAGAGCTCAAGGCTCACAGGGCCCCTGGCTGGGGTCTGCAGCCCCACACACGCGGAGGCTGACTCAGTGAGCGCCCAGAAGGTGCCTGACAGACGTCATTTCCCTAGTGCTCTCCTCCCCAGCAGAGACGTGTGCAGGTTGTTGGGGCCTGCCCCTGCGTATCTGGGCTCCCTTCCACAGCCCCAGCTCAGGGAAGCAGCTCCTGAGCCAAGACCTGTGGGATGCGCAGGGAGCGCCGCCTGGAAGCCTAGTTTACAGCATGCGGGAAGCGAGCCTCCTCGGGAGAAGAGGAGGCAGCCCTGCTGTGTGCGGCTGCATTCACTGCTTTGCCGGATCCACGTGCGCCTCCAGTACGGCAGAGCTCCAGCTCTGCTCAGAGGCCCAATCTGGCATAGTTGCTGGCGTGAGTCTGCTCTGCCCTGGGGGAGCCTTGCCCAGACTTGCTGCAGCTAGGCTTCCAGTCCAGGAAGGAGCAGGCCGAGCGAGACTGGGAGATGCTACTGGCGCCTTCCTGGCCTCAGCTCCACTCCTGCCTTGCTTTTGCACCTAGTCCCCAGGAGTTCTTGTGGAGGGCTTTGTTGCCGGTGGGTTGCACACTGCCAAGCGCTCCAGCAGTGAGGGCTCTATTAGAGGCAATGGGAGGGCAACTGCAGGGCTCCTCCAGCGGTTGCTTGACCGCCCAGACTCAGCACAGCACGGAGAGCACAAGGCTCACAGGGCCCCTGGCTGGGGTCTGCAGCCCCACACACGCGGAGGCTGACTCGGTGAGCGCCCAAAAGGTGCCTGACAGACGTCATTTCCCTAGTGCTCTCCTCCCCAGCAGAGACGTGTGCAGGTGGTTGGGGCCTGCCCCTGCGTGTCTGGGCTCCCGTCCACAGCCCCAGCTCAGGGAAGCAGCTCCTCAGCCAAGAACTGTAGGACGCGCAGGGCGCCCCCGCCTGGAAGCCTAGTGCACAGCATGCGGGAAGTGAACCTCCTTGGGAGAAGAGGAGGCAGCCCAGATGCATGCGGCTGCAATCACTGCTTGGGCGGAGCCGAGTGCGCCTCCAGTACGGCAGAGCTCCAGCTCTGCTCAGAGGCCCGATCTGGCAGAGGTCTGGCGTGAGGCTGTCTGCCCTTCGCGAGCCTTGCCCAGACTTGCCTCGCGTCTAGGCTTCCAGTCCAGAAAGAAGCGGGCTACGCGAGACTGGGAGATGCTACTGGCGCCTTCCTGGCCTCAGCTCCACTCCTGCCTTGCCTTTGCACCTAGTCCCCAGGAGTTCTTGTGGAGGGCTTTGTTGCCGGTGGGTTGCACACTGCCAAGCGCTCCAGCAGTGAGGGCTCTATTAGAGGCAATGGGAGGGCAACTGCAGGGCTCCTCCAGCGGTTGCTTGACCGCCCAGACTCAGCACAGCACGGAGAGCACAAGGCTCACAGGGCCCCTGGCTGGGGTCTGCAGCCCCACACACGCGGAGGCTGACTCGGTGAGCGCCCAAAAGGTGCCTGACAGACGTCATTTCCCTAGTGCTCTCCTCCCCAGCAGAGACGTGTGCAGGTGGTTGGGGCCTGCCCCTGCGTGTCTGGGCTCCCGTCCACAGCCCCAGCTCAGGGAAGCAGCTCCTCAGCCAAGAACTGTAGGACGCGCAGGGCGCCCCCGCCTGGAAGCCTAGTGCACAGCATGCGGGAAGTGAACCTCCTTGGGAGAAGAGGAGGCAGCCCAGATGCATGCGGCTGCAATCACTGCTTGGGCGGAGCCGAGTGCGCCTCCAGTACGGCAGAGCTCCAGCTCTGCTCAGAGGCCCGATCTGGCAGAGGTCTGGCGTGAGGCTGTCTGCCCTTCGCGAGCCTTGCCCAGACTTGCCTCGCGTCTAGGCTTCCAGTCCAGAAAGAAGCGGGCTACGCGAGACTGGGAGATGCTACTGGCGCCTTCCTGGCCTCAGCTCCACTCCTGCCTTGCCTTTGCACCTAGTCGCCAGGCGTTCTTGTGGAGGGCTTAATTGCCCGTGGGTTGCACACTGCCAAGCGCGCCAGCAGTGAGGGCTCTATTAGAGGCAATGGGAGGGCAACTGCAGGGCTCCTCCAGCGGTTGCTTGACCGCCCAGACTCAGCACAGCACGGAGAGCACAAGGCTCACAGGGCCCCTGGCTGGGGTCTGCAGCCCCACACACGCGGAGGCTGACTCGGTGAGCGCCCAGAAGGTGCCTGACAGACGTCATTTCCCTAGTGCTCTCCTCCCCAGCAGAGACATGTGCAGGTGGTTTGGGCCTGCCCCTGCGTGTCTGGGCTCCCGACCACAGCCCGAGCTCAGGGAAGCAGCTCCTCAGCCAAGACCTGTAGGAGGCGCGGGGCGCCCCCGCCTGGAAGCCTAGTGCACAGCATGCGGGAAGCGAGCCTCCTTGGGAGAGGTGGAGGCATCCCAGACCCGTGAGGCTGCAATCACTGCTTGGGCGGAGCCGAGTGCGCTTCCACTATGGCAGAGTTCCAGCTCTGCTCAGAGGCCCGATCTGGCAGAGTGCTGGCGTGAGGCTGCTCTGCTCTCGGCGAGCCTTGCCCAGACTTGCCTCGCGGCTAGGCTTCCAGTCCAGAACGGAGCGGGCTGCGTGAGACTGGGAGATGCTACTGGCGCCTTCCTGGCCTCAGCTCCACTCCTGCCTTGCCTTTGCACCTAGTCCCCAGGCGTTCTTGTGGAGGGCTTAGTTGCCGGTGGGTTGCACACTGCCAAGCGCTCCCGCAGTGAGGGCTCTATTAGAGGCAATGGGAGGGCAACTGCAGGGCTCCTCCAGCGGTTGCTTGACCGTCCAGACTCAGCACAGCACGGAGAGCTCAAGGCTCACAGGGCCCCTGGCTGGGGTCTGCAGCCCCACACACGCGGAGGCTGACTCAGTGAGCGCCCAGAAGGTGCCTGACAGACGTCATTTCCCTAGTGCTCTCCTCCCCAGCAGAGACGTGTGCAGGTTGTTGGGGCCTGCCCCTGCGTATCTGGGCTCCCTTCCACAGCCCCAGCTCAGGGAAGCAGCTCCTGAGCCAAGACCTGTGGGATGCGCAGGGAGCGCCGCCTGGAAGCCTAGTTTACAGCATGCGGGAAGCGAGCCTCCTCGGGAGAAGAGGAGGCAGCCCTGCTGTGTGCGGCTGCATTCACTGCTTTGCCGGATCCACGTGCGCCTCCAGTACGGCAGAGCTCCAGCTCTGCTCAGAGGCCCGATCTGGCATAGTTGCTGGCGTGAGTCTGCTCTGCCCTGGGGGAGCCTTGCCCAGACTTGCTGCGGCTAGGCTTCCAGTCCAGGAAGGAGCAGGCCGAGCGAGACTGGGAGATGCTACTGGCGCCTTCCTGGCCTCAGCTCCACTCCTGCCTTGCCTTTGCACCTAGTCCCCAGGAGTTCTTGTGGAGGGCTTTGTTGCCGGTGGGTTGCACACTGCCAAGCGCTCCAGCAGTGAGGGCTCTATTAGAGGCAATGGGAGGGCAACTGCAGGGCTCCTCCAGCGGTTGCTTGACCGCCCAGACTCAGCACAGCACGGAGAGCACAAGGCTCACAGGGCCCCTGGCTGGGGTCTGCAGCCCCACACACGCGGAGGCTGACTCGGTGAGCGCCCAAAAGGTGCCTGACAGACGTCATTTCCCTAGTGCTCTCCTCCCCAGCAGAGACGTGTGCAGGTGGTTGGGGCCTGCCCCTGCGTGTCTGGGCTCCCATCCACAGCCCCAGCTCAGGGAAGCAGCTCCTGAGCCAAAACCTGTGGGAGGCGCAGGGGGCCCCGCCTGGAAGCCTAGTTTACAGCATGCGGGAAGCGAGCCTCCTGGGGAGAAGAGAAGGCAACCCTGCTGTGTGCGGCTGCATTCACTGCTTTGGTTGAGCCGAGTGCGCCTCCAGTACTGCAGAGCTCCAGCTCTGCTCAGAGGCCCGATCTGGCAGAGTTGCTGGCGTGAGGCTGCTCTGCCCTGGGCGAGCCTTGCCCAGACTTGCCTCGCGGCTAGGCTTCCAGTCCAGGAAGGAGCAGGCTGCGCGAGACTGGGAGATGCTACTGGCGCCTTCCTGGCCTCAGCTCCATTCCTGCCTTGCCTTTGCACCTTGTCCCCAGGCGTTCCTGTGGAGGGCTTAGTTGCCGGTCGGCACAGCACAGAGAGCACAAGGCTCACAGGGCCCCTGGCTGCGGCCTGCAGCCCCACACACCGCAGGCGAACTCTGTGAGTGCCCAGAAGGTGCCTGACAGATGTCATTCCCTTGTGCTCTCCTCCCCAGCAGAGAGGTGTGCAGGTCGTTGGGGCCTGCACTTGCGTCTCTGAGGTCCTGCCCACAACCCAGCTCAGGGAATGCAGACCATAAGCCAAACCTGCAGGAAGCGAGGGTCGGCTCGCCTGGAATCCGAGTGCACAGCATGTGGGGAATGGAGCCTCCTCGGAGGTAGATGAGGCAGCACAGCCGCCTGCCGCTACAAGCCCTGGTTGGTGAGAGTCAAGTGCGCCTCCTCTAGGGTTTATCTCCAGGTCTACTCAGAGGCCCGATATGGCAGAGTTCCTGGAGCGAGGCTGCTCTGCCTTGGGCGAGCCTTGCCGAGACGTGCCTCGCTGCTAGGCTCTTGCCCATAAAGGAGCAGGCTGTGCGGGGCTGGTATACCCCACGGACGCCTTCCTTGCCTCAGCTCTGATCCTGCCTTGCCTTTGCAGGTAGGCCCCTGGCGTTCTTGGGGACGAGTTAGGGGCCGGTGGGTTCCACATTGCCACGGGCTAGAGCAGTGAGAGCTCTGTCAGAGGGAATGGAAGGGCAACTGCTGGGCTCCTTCAGTTGTTGCTTGGCTGCCCAGACATGTGCCACACGGAGAGCACCATACACCCAGGGCCCCTGGCTGGGATCTGCAGTCCCCAGACTCGGAGACTCACTCCGTGGGCGCCCAACAGGTGCCTGACAGATGTATATTCCCTAGCGCTCTCGTCCCCAGCAGAGTCGTGTTCAGGTGGTTGGGGCCTGCCCCTGCGTGTCTGGGCTCCCGCCCACAGCCCCAGCTCAGGGGAAGCAGCCCCTGAGGTAAGACCTGTAGGAGAAGCAGGAGGCCCCTTCCTGGAAGCCGAGTGCGCAGCATGAGGTGAAACGAGCCTCCTCGGGGGAAATGAGGCAGCCCAACCGCGTGCAGCTGCAAGCCCAGTTTGGGCGGAGTCGAGTGCGCCTCCACTACTGCAGAGCTTCAGCTCTGCTCAGAGGCCCGATCTGGCAGAGTTCCTGGCGTGAGGCTTCTCTGCTCTGGGCGAGCGTTGCCCAGACTTGCCTCGCTGCTAATGTTAGTTCCCAGGAAGGAGCAGGCTGCGCGAGGCTCGGAGACACCACTGGCGCCTTCCTGGCCTCAGCTCCGCTCCTGCCTTGCCTTTGCACCTAGGCCCCAGGCATCCTTGTGGAGGTTTTAGGGGCTGGTGTGTTTCACACTGCCAAGGGCTCCAGCAGTGAGAGCTCTGTTCGAGGGAAGCGAAGGGTATATTTGGAGTACAATCCTTTATCAGATATGAGGCCCACACCCTCAGCCTGAACCCTCACCCTCACCCTCACCCCGAACCCTTACCCTCACCCTGAACCCTCACCGTCACCCCGAACCCTTATCCTCACCCACACCCTCACCCCGAACCCTGACCCTGAACCCTCACGCCTCACCCCTCACTCTAACAAGTTGGGGGGCTCTTCCCCAAACTCTAACCTTAATCCTACTGCCGGGGTCCAGCCCCGGTGGATCCAGGGTGATTTGAAGTTGGGGGCAGAGCCGGCATCTTTAGAAAAATAAATATTTAATCACAGATATAGAGAGATTAGAAATGGTTAATGCAGTAGGAAGATTAATGGAGAAAAGGAGGCTGAATAACTTAGATTACGTGGAATAGCATCCATGCTCCAGATGGGAATTCAGCCATAAAAATGGGAGCAAGAAAGAAGTGACATGGGGGAATCAGTCTTTCCGGAAACTGATCCGATTTCTTTATTTTTGGGTTTGCTTATATACCTTTTGTTACACATAGGGATGAATACAGAGTCACGTGGGGGTCAGCAGTCCTGACCTTTATCAAAATCACGTGCTTCACATAAATGTATAAAAAAGGGTCTTAGGGATATTACATCATCTTCTGGCCATGAGTGAGACCTGCTGACATTTTATGATCCTTTCTTTCTGATAACCAAAAAACTTATTTTTTCCAAGTGTGTTTTTTCTCAAACCAGGCACCACCCTCCAAATAAAGCTGCATTCCTATAGGGTGTGGGTGTAGTGAGTTACAATCAAGAAAGGAATTTACTTAACCCAAGGTTAACAGGATTCATCTTAAAGGTTAATACTTATTTCTCCTATATGTTAGTTATATTCATTAGAAGGGTAGGGAACATGGAGATTTAGCAGCAAACATCAGCCCAACAAATGAAAATCCTTTCACCAATGCTCCCCTTAAGATCTATTTAGTCTTAAGATATGATAAAGTTACATTCTTACATAGCAAGGATACAGTGATTTATAGCAAAGTCCAGTGGTCTATTACAAAAGAGAAAATCCATTAGCTAAAAAGTCTAGTATTGCTAACATCAAAAACGACTGTATTTCCTTTTCTATATTCCAAATACATTGATTAATATATTCCCAAGTGCCTAAGGATATGGAGGCCTGGCGGCAATCATTGACTCAACAAGAAAAAGCCCTATGCTAATTAAGACTCTCCAAAACTCTGTGCTGTTTATGGTTAAGAGGTAGTAAACAATCATGTGGCAGGAGTATGGATAATCCTGTCACACAAGCTAGTCTGTCAGCAGAGAGGTTTGACCTGAGACATCCTTGTCCCACCCAGAGCAGGGAATTAGCAGCAATTATTGACACAACAAATGAAAAAACACTTCACCAATATAATTCCTAACCAACCCATTATACTAATAATTTCTAACTCCCCAAAATAATTTGCCTTTAGTAAGTCTAAAACATCTCGTGCCTCTCAGATTGGGAGGCTGTAAATCACATGTGGCCGGACTAACCTATACAGGTGGGCTAGATAACCTTCAGAGCAGTCCGGAAGCTGAAACACTCTTGTCACGCCCAAGAATTTGTATTGCCTTGGAGCTGCACGTTTACTCCTTCTCTGAGAGAAATGGTTATTGGGGAGAGCCCCCTGTAAAGTCAGAGGTGTAGGTGAGAGCATAAAACAGAGTCTGGTTTTGGGGTAGATGCTCAGGAACAGGGGGTTTCCTGAGGCTTGATCACGCCTTTGCATATGCCAAGCCTTCTTCCTCATGACCTTTGCCATGGGCGGAGTTCCTCACGCTGGCCCCCGGCACCCTATCCACATCCTAAACCTAACCCACATCATAGTCACGCCCTCAACCCTATACTTACCCTTGAAGCACGTACCCACCTCATCTTCATTTTTGACACTTCCCATGCATAACAAAAGACAAGGTCGTAATGTTTCAAACATGGATCCAAGACCCATTATCCACATAAAAAGAATATACATACTCTGATCACATCATTTAAATCTCTTGCATCACCAAAATACCTCTCCACCACGTATCCAATCGCCATTGATGGATCACATCTATCTCATACATTTCATAACTTAGCAATCAAATACGCAGCAGTAATCTGGGTAATTATATACACAAGATATATTTATACCATAAATATTTCAACACATTCCACTTTCTACGATGAATTCAATCTTCACAAAAGTAGGATGAACAGCACCTGTTTCCACTAGGATCCATCGCATTGCACAAAGTGACAGTGAGCGTGAAAATCTTAATGATGACCACCAGAAAGAAGGTCAGCACGGTTGATATCACAGATTTTTCAGTGTTCCAATACAAGTTCTACCCAAATCCATAAGGAGAGACGTACGCATAGGAAACTACACATTGAAAGCAAGTCTATTGAGATAAATATTGGACATCAATTGTGTGAATCTTTAAGGCATAACTGCAGACATGCTTCAGACATTCTTCAAATTCATAAAATGACAACAAAGTATGGCTATGTACAATCCATTCGGTTTTATAAACCACTCATGAATAACCTCACAAGCCATTGAAAACCAGATGACAATTTCAAATAGCTTTGATCTACAAACAAGGCTGTAAGACAGAAAGTTAAAATCGAAATACATGAAGTAAATCCTCAATAGATAGGAAAACATCCCATGGTAGTGAAGTCAATTAACATTAGTTATTAGGGCTTTCATGCACAGACTCATCTCCGATCGATGTGATCTCAATTCATATTTGGCAAAATATACGAAAGCTGATCTTAACAGTCATATTATTTTTCTTTGTACCCCTAAAAAGAAAAATGAACATGAAAAACTAAATTAAACTTGGAGACTCACATTTCCCAATCGGTATACAAAGCAACGGCATGTCAAACTTTCTAATTCACATATGCATTTACATGAAATTGGATGAAATACCCCTAAATTAACACATACTTCTATGCCCAATGTTTCACAAGGCAGAAAACACTCAATGAATGAAACTGAGAGGGTAACCGCAAGGAAGGCCAGGGGTCTCCAAAGGGAGGAAACGGGGTGCAAGTGTCAGACAGTTGTTATCTGTCACTTCCGAAGCAGGAGGAAACAAGCTGTTCTTTCTTCCCCTTCTCGATACAAATTTAAAAAGAGGTTTTCTCTTACAATTCTGTGTTGCTATAATGACACCTGGGTCCACCTGAACTTCACTTTTCTCATACTTTGAGCTGACCAAGGCATTTTTCTTATGGAAAGGTTTGCCTTAAGCTATGTGAATGTACTATGTATTGACCCTAGACTCTATCTTCAAGGAGGTTCTGCCTAAAGGCTCAGAACTGACTTGACAAACCAATTAGCTTTACTCATACATGGTTCTCCTGATCTATGTGAATGAAGCTATCTATTTGCTCATATCAATCATTTTATGGCCCAGGATGACTGACCTGGTGCCACGGTCATCTCCATATATCTTGTGGGTGAGGGGTCTGCTGCCATTCCTTTCTCTAATGAGTAGACTGCTAGTAGCTAGATAACATCCAGCTAAAGATGAGTAGGGGGGCACTCTTTCTGCCCCCTTCTGATGTCTATGTCAGAAGCTTTCTCTCTTTTATACTTTCATAAAACGTTGAGACACAAAAGCTCTGAGTGATCAAGCCTCATCTCTGGCCCCGGGTTGAATTCTTCCTCTAAGGAGCCCAAGAATTCAAGCATCTTTCCTGGTTAGACAACAACCTTTAAAAGCAATGGTCTTTTCAAAAAAAAATGATGATAAGTGATGAGTATGCAGATGTCTACGAATGAAATGGGACCCATATGTCAAACCACATAAAAATATATCTTCCCTCAACATACATATAACACAATCAGGCCTTCATATGCATCGATTCGCCAACTATCAAGTCATACAAATATGGACCTAAAATATCACAATACATTCCAAAGTTGAAAAGTGATGGATATTGACTCTCGCCCACTGGTGCTTCTTTTTATGTCATCTCCATTATATTAGCTATGACAATGAAGCATGTGCTGTGCTAAGTCACTTACATTGTGTCCAACTCTTTGGGATCATATGGACTAGGCCCCACCAGGCTCCTCTCTCCATGAGATTCTCTAGGCAAGGATACTGGAGTGGGTTGCCATGCTCTCCCTCAGGAGATCTTCCTGCCCCAGGGATCAAATCCATATCTCCTATGTCTCCTGCATGGGTATGTTCCGCATGTTCTTTACGACTAGAACCACCGGGGAAGCCCCACTGGGCATATACAGAAACATTCCTCCAACAAAACTGAAGAATGACTTTAAAATCTCAAACAAAACATGAGTATATGTGTTCACAAACTTCACGGAGCAAGGGTTTCTTCGATCTGAAAACTGGCATCGATGAAGGACTGTGTGAAAAATGCTTCAAAGTCTATTTGGCAAACACAGCCTAAGTTGGCTATATTTAGTCCTCAGATGAATGGAATGTCATGAGTACTGGTCGTTTCAAATAAGTAGCATGTGAAGCTGTTTACACTTATTGGGATGCGTGGTATGCCACATTCACACATTTCAGTAGCATTGGTGCAAAAACGATACATTTCTCAGGGGGAGCTTCTACATGGACTCTTGGGATCAGAGCTCTAACTCTTCTTCAACTTGGTCAAACTGCTCATAGTCATACAAGTGAATGAGAAGTTGAGCCTGTTGTCATTCAATCTGTTTAAAAGAAATAGAATAATACAACAAATTAGTAAATCTTATTTTCTTAATAAACATTGTATGATTTCTGCACAGCTTTGTTACTGTCATGAATAGAATATCTACAATAATAACTTGTCACAGTGAAATGGATTCACATTCGCTATCGAGTCACATCTATAATTGATGCCATAGCTGTTTGATACTATTGCTTGAATGAATGCAACTTATGTGACTTCACAAACTACAAGCACGACTAACATAATAGCTATTAAAAAACCTTGAGTGATATGAGCATGAAGACTTAGTAGAGTTGCTCTCAAGAATAATGATACTATTACATTCACACCCCTGCAAAAGAGACAGAAAGGATAGAATAATAATAAAGGAACTTCATAACTATATTCCTACTGTAAACATTCAACACGACGTTTTCTTTTAAACTGACTTTCATATTTGGTCTACTGTAACCTCTTCTGTGTTCATTTTATGCTAAACTTATTGCTAACAGTAAAATTACCATACGGGCTCTAATTAATTTTCTTTTACTTGCAAAGCTAGTGATAGAACAAAAGGCCAATATCTACATCAAACAGGAGGAACGGAATGGAAACTGTAAACAATTTTATGGAATAACATTTCCGTGCTCCTACTCAGTCAAACGGACATTCAAAAGGATGTGATTTTTCTGACAGTTTATTTCAGAAACTTGGAAGTGGATGACTGCAAACAATAAAACGAATAATATATTGATACATAATATTAATAATATACACTGGGTCATTCTTTTTTCTATTCTGCCACAGCTAACTGACTGGAAGTCAGTTGTCGTAACTACTACTAACATAAGACCCTCACCGATAAGTGAAGATATATAGGAAAATCCATAATAGATCCAAAACCCATCAAAGATAGAATGGTAATAAAAAAATACAGTGACAGTTTAGTTGGTATAAGAAACAGGATGATTATGAAAGCAAAGCCAACAATCATGGATAGGCCATGGAAGCCCGTGGCTGTCACGACTGTTGACTTGGATCCTTCATCTCAGGTTGTTAAAAGTGCATGGTAAAATCCAGAGGTTTGCAGCAGTGGTAACCTCCTGAACAGACTGAAATAAACAGGGTTTCCAGAATATCCTGACGATTTCCATCTACTAGGCTGTGGTGAGCTCAAGCAATACATACTCCAGAGGACAGAAGACAGACAGGTTGGGAACACGTCTACTGCACTTAGGGAGAAAGGGAATGTTGCTACTCAGCCTAGTCCAAGTGTAGAAGCAACACCTCGGTGATTCGACCTTTAAAGACTCGATACATATGAGAACGACTGGTATGAAGAAACCTTCAGAAGTGCCTTCTCAGACCTCCTCCCATCATAAGCACAAGCATAATGAAAACACTGAGTTTTCATGGTCTCACACAAAATTAGACTCACTTATGACTTTGATTTGAGAAGAGTTGAACTACTCATTGTTAAAGAGAAATGATCCTTTCTTCTCTGAAGATCTGTGAATCATTCATAGGGTGTGGTGAATAAACTACTTAAGGATCTAATACATAAAAATGCAATAGGCTAAGCACAGAGATGTTTTTCTCCCTTTCTCAAAGGATGGAACATTTTGTATTTGCACTGATTTTATGTCTGGACTTCATGTACAATTATATACCGATTTTTTTTTTTTAGTTGACATACAATAGGACTAAAAATATTGAAATAATACTAATAACTCATGTTGGTATGTGTGGTTGTCACATAGGATTCACAGGAGATTTAAATCCACAGTTGTCAACGTAAAGGATGAATGCTATTTAGCTTCTTCGTGAATCTAGACCACGAATGAAGAGTTTTCCTCAACATATTTCACCGAGGGAAATACAAGGATGATAGGCATAATACTATGCTTCGACTCATGGATATCTAAGCATTGCTCACAATACAGATCTGATTTTCGAAATCAGGGTTCTTTCAGTGTCCTTGAACGGCATTTGTTTTTCTGTATACGGAAGAAAAAAACTCATGAGTATCCAACTTGTTCACATAAAACATGTGTATGAATTGTTATCTTCCTGAACCAGGGACCAAACCCACATCACTTCCACCTCCTGCACTGGTAGGCAGATTATTTATTTATCAACTGCGCCACCTGGGAATCGACATACATTTCAAGGACCACTGCCATCAGCTCCTACTGTTCATGACCAAAGTAGGAGAAACAACATTGGAAGAAGTACTCATAAGGGTACTCATAGGAAGTACTCATAAGTCAAGGAACTGTTATACTGGGTACTCTCGTTGTTACTGGGACAAATCAGTTCCTCCGATGATGATGGCTATAACTGAAAAATTATTACAAATGCATGGGATGCGATGTCTACATGATAAATGTGTTCCTCTTACACTATTGCTTCAGGGATGCCTACTCCAGCATGAAGGACTGCACTTCAAGGGACGCCTGCTATTCCAGCTCAAGCAACAGATAGTGAAGTGCAGATCATTGTCCTTTGTTGAAAATAATCAGCAGTTTGTCAACACAGGGAACATGCCGGAGGAACCCTCGGGATGGAACTCTGAAAACAGGTTGGGCCCTCTTTTTGCCAAGCCCTGCGATAAAATACAAATCAGAAAAAGAAAAATAGCATCGGTTTGGTCAGGACTTCCTCATCTTTTCTTTCTCGGTAGCAGGAAGCAGACATTGAGGCCAGAGGACGGCAGGGTTTCATTGTGAACTAACGTTGGGTGGGGTGGAAGCTCATCACTCTAGTAAGAATGTGGCTCAATAAAACGGAATTTCATTCGCTTCATGGACATAGAGTTCTACAATCCTTCATTAAGGAATTCAATGAGTTACATTTCCTTACACCTTCACAATCACTCGGTTTACAAGAATGTCAATTGCTAGTCCAGCACTTATACGATGAGTGTTACAGGTAGTATTAGTGTATAAACGAGGAGGAACAATGGCAGGAAGTTTGTTTATTCTCTGTTTGAATTCTTGATTTTTTATATAATTTTTTATAATATCCTTACAGATGTGGATATTTTAGTGACGTATAAATACACGTTGAGTGGTGCTATGACAACTCATAGTGTTGGCACACTGAATATCATGCTTACTATGTGCTTTTCATATATTCCTTTTGAGATTCTCTTCCATGATACATTATCATAAGATATTTAATAGTTTCCTAAACTGTACAGTAGGTCCTTGTGGCTTCTTTTATATATAATGTATTTGTTAATAATTCAAACAAAAACTGGTACACAAATATTCACAGTGACATTCACAATAGTTCAAAGGTGGAACTCATTCAAGTGTCCATTGGTGGGAGACTGAATATGCAACACAAGGTATATTCAGAAGCTTGAACGGTATTCCCCCATACAAAAAAGTACATGAAATGGTGCTGCCACTCTGCAAGACATTACAGAAATGACTCCAAAAGGAACACACGGAATAAATACATAGTTCGAATCCTATTCATGCTATGTACCCAAATGGTTTGGGAAAGGGGGCTGAAAAAATGGATACTTCTTCAGTCATACTCACAACGGCATGATTCACACTGCCAAACAAACAGAAGTAATCTAAGTGTCCATGGCAGCCAATTCCATAAACAAACTGTGGTATACCCACAATGGAATCTGATTCGGCCCTTCAAAGTCAGTAATTCTGACAATGCGACAATGTGGACAAACCTTATGGTCATTAGATTCAGTGAAATAAACCAGACCAAGAAAAAGACAAACGTTCTGTGATTCTACTCATATGAGATATCCAAACGAGTCAAATCTGTCAGAAATAGCAGAAAGTGATTCCGACCGATCAAAAAGAGTTCATGTTTCATGCACCTCAGTTTCCCTTGGAAAAACTGACTTCCCGTGATATCTCCAAAACCAATTAGACAAATAATTGGAAGCTATATCCAGTCAAATGAATGTAGACGTAATGTTACAGTGTACACCAAACTCACTCAAACTTCTCAACAGACAAAAGGCAAAACTGTATCTATGGTACCTCAGCTTAGCTTGAAACTGTATCTATGGTACCTCACTTCTGCTTATAAAATGTAACAACAACAACAACGACACACTAAAGTCTATCCCAAAAAGGATATAAAACATATATCACCTCAACTTTAAACAATTAGAAATTTAAACTGTGAAAAACCTGATTCACAAAACTTAAACACAAGCCACAGGAAAATATATTGATAAAATACATATCTGATAAAGGATTGTACTCCAAATATACCAAAAAACCTAGAACAATCTCGTAAACAATGTATACACCTAAACACCTGGCCTACAGAAATATCAAGATAGTAAATAAGCCTATCAAAAAGACTCAAAATCACATATCACGAGGAAATGACAAACTAAAATAACAGGGAGGTAGCACTGCACACCTATTAGATGCAGTAAACTCAAAAAAGGGGGGGTAGGGCACAGCTTCTCCTGTGGCTGCAAGACACTCTAGTTTGATCCCTTACCCCAGAAGATCCCGCATGCCACAGAGAAACATAGCTGGATTTGTCCACAGCTAAGCAAGGCTCACCTCTGACCTGAATACTACATGTATAGCACTTACTAAACAGCTTTGCAAACGTCCAGACAAAACGTATCACATGATTATATACAACAGCTCTACTTGTAATAACTAAACACTTTCAAAGATCAGGATGTCTTCAGTAGATGACAGTGTAAACAAATGGGGATACATCCAAAGTGAAGGGGAGCAGATGCTACCACAAAATATACCACCTCAGCTTTTCTATCCATAGGGAAAGCTAAGCTGTAAATCTGCACAACAACCATACCCTTCCTTTCCTTTTGGTTGTATTTTTTAAATATTTGTTTCTTTTTTAATTTGGCTGCGCCAGGTCAACCTTCCTTGAGGCAAGCCAGATATTTAGCTACAGCATGCAAATTCTCCGTTGTGGCATGGGAGATCTACTTCTCAGATCAGAGAATGAACCTGGGCCTCCTTCTTTGGGAGTGTCCAGTCTCAGCCATTGGACCACCAGGAAGTGCCTGTTTTGTTTTTAGATGAAGATGGAATCTAAGGTGATATCTTGGGCCATTTCAGTCACTGACTCAGTTTCCTGAGTTTCTCCAAAGCACGCACAAGGTGCACATTATTAAACTGGTTTGCAAAACAAGAAAAGGTTGTCTGCTACAACACTGTATGCTTACAAATATCTCAATGGTAAATGGCACATTATTTAATTACTATGGGGGGAGAAAGAATGCAGGATTCATACATGTTACAACATGAAGAAATATTAAAACCATCTTCAGTGAAAAAAAAAAATCCACATAGAAAAGGCCACCCAGAACCCTTGTTCACCATGTCTGCTTTCAATCCATCAAGTTTGTCCAAATAACTGAAAATCTCAGTAACACTCTAAATAATGGAAAAAGGATGAAGATGGAAACAAAAGATATACTCATACACTTGAACAATTGCTAAAAGTGGAAGCGGGGCTGTGGATTACATTATAATGTAGATACCATATGGTTTCCTGATTTTGAAGATTATGTGCTGGTTCTGCAGAAGGTACCCATTTTGGATAAAAGACAGAGAGTATTTTAGATGATGTGGCAAATGCCAGCACTTGTTCCCATTGCTAGGCATTTTCTGTACATTTTAAATGACTGGAAAGTATACTAGGTTTCAAAACAACCATGTCAATACCACAAAAGACTTTTAGAGTAGACAGGCAGGAAACTTTCTTACACAGGCCAAGACTTACCCAGACGAAGTTCAAGGGAAGCTGCGATGCTCACTGCCCTTGAAGGAGTCCACGTGGAATGAAGAAGTACTGTGGGAAGTCTATTAGTAACCACCATGTCTTGGGTCCTCTGGATGACCTACTGCAGGAGAAACAGATTTGACAGATAAAATGCTCCACATAACTTCACAAAAAGTTGTTAGACTACATTCAGTAAAGCTGAATCATTTCGGATCAATTTACAATCCTATAATACTACCATTTACAGTCCAAAAATCACTTGCATTTCTATACACTAATAACAATCAGAAAAAAAAAAAATTAAGAAAATCCCACTTAAATAAAACATCTAGCAACAAACTTAATCAAGAACATGAAAGACCAGTAGTCAGAAAACTAGAAAGCACTCATAAAGAAACCAAAGAAAACACAAATACACAGAAAACTATTCCATGCTCATGCACTGGAACAGTGAGGAATTAAAAGGTCCATTCCAACCAAAGTCATCAACAAATACACTGACTGCAATCACAAAATAATATTCAATGGCATTTTTCACAGAAATAGAAATAGTCCTAATATTAGCCTGCTAATGTTGAACAGGACCTTAAACGGCCAAAAAGACTCTGAGAAAGAGGAACACAGCTGGAGGCATCTTCCTATCCCTCTTCAAACTACATCACGGACCTGGAGTGACCACCACAGTGAGGAACTGGCAGGAACACAGACACATGGACTCCAGGAGAGAAGAGAGAGCCCAGAAGCGAACCCACGTGTTCATGGTCAATTCCTGAAAATCAAACCAGGAACGAGCGAAGAGGAAAGGACAGTCTTCTCAAGAAACAGTGACAGGAAAATGGCCACCTACACGGAAGAACATCAGTGTTCATCCTCTACATCATCTAACGCAAATCTAACTAAAAACCCACCGTTTTGCACACGGAGCTCTTTCCCCCTGAGTCCTCTGAGATGGACCTCCAGTCAGCCCTCAGCTGGACACAGGAAACGTCTACTCGGTCCTCATTTTTCACTCTGGCAGTGCCTCCCTGCTGGTGGGCACTGAGTCAGCCTGGATGCAGCCCTGTTATCCAGAAGCCTGAGCCCTGATGGTCCTGAGGAGACAAAGCTCCCGCCAGCTGCTCACGGAGCAGAGTCTAAAGGCAAAGCGTCCTGCGCCCACGGGTCAGAGGGGGGTGGGGGGGTTTGGCGCCCCCTGTGGGCCACAAGAGAAGAGCGGGCAGCCCGGCACTCGCAGACCTCAGAGGGCTCACCCAGAAGCAGCTCTGCTGCGAGCACTCAGACTGGAAGTCCAAACTGAAATGGAGCAGAATAGCCCCATGACCCTCCGCAAAACATGGCTAAGGAACAATCAGAGCCTGTATGGAATGCAGCCATAAAAAAGAACACGTTTGAGTCTGTTCTAATAAAGGGGAGGGAAGTCAGTCAAAGAGAGAAAAACATGCAATCTAGAAGGATGGTACTGACGAGTCTGTTCACAGAGCAGCAATGGAGGTGCAGACATAGGGAACAGACTTACAGACGAGGGTGGGGAACAAGACGGAGAGGGTGAGCTACGCCAATATTTGTAAATAGACAACCAATGGGAATTTGCTGTATGATTCCGGGAACTCAAACTGGGGCTCAGGAGTAACCTAGAGAGGTGGGAATGGGTGCGAGGTGGGAGGGAGATTCAAGAGCAAGAGGACAGTGGTACACCTATGGTTAATTCATGTGGATGTATGACAAATCCAACCAATATTTTAAAGGAAGGAACAATCAACTAAAAAGAAATAACTGTTAAAAAAATATGAACATAAACACAAACCAACAAGGTAATTCCATTTTAAAAACTATAGAAATTTCAGAAAACTACAAAAGTTCTACATGACCTTCGGTCTGGGGATCAGGTCTAACATACACACAAAAAGCCAACTTACTAAATTATGAATATAAATTATGTAAAAGATTGCCTTTTATCATTTCATACATTTACCCTGTGGAGGACCTTACTCGAGAGAACCAAAAACAAACGGTTAAATGAACCACGGACCACCCACTCTGGCCAGGCAACAGAGAAAAGAAAACACTTGCAGGAGTCATCTTACAACAGGAGGTCCTGGGAAGGAATAAGGAACGAACAAGCTACCACCAACCAGAATTCTGGAGAGGTCAGGAGATGGGAGGCTCCAGTTCAGAGGTCCTATCAACCTCCCAGGATCCACTTCGCTGGAATCCATCTCGGCTGAGTGATGCGTGTGCCCCCAAGAAGGATCCCAATTCAGAATGCCCGGCAAGAGACAAACCAGAAATGAACCTGATGAGCATAAAACCTGAGACTGTGAGCCACGTGACGGAGTGGTTCTCTCCGTTTCCCTCACCCTCCTGCCCTCCACCCCGGCAGCCCTTCCCAAGAAAGCCTCTCGCTTGGACAGCACTCCTCTCCTCAGACAACTCATTGCCCAGTGTCAGACAAGAACTCACTCTCAAGCCCTGGAAGGGATCCCCCTTCCTTCATCAAAAGCAATATCCAGGAGAAAATATCTTCAAAACGCTATCTTGCAGAGAAGGAAATCAGAGAAGGCAATGACAGCCCGCTCCAGTACCATTGCCTGGAGAATCCCACGGACAGAGGAGCCTGGTAGGCTGCAACCCCGGGGTCACTAAGAGTCGGACACGACTTCACTGAGTGACTTCACTTTCACTTTTCACTTTCCTGCACTGGAGGAGGACATGGCAACCCACTCCAGGGTTCTTGCCTGGAGAATCCCAGGGACAGAGGAGCCTGGTAGGCTGCTGTCTCTGGGGTCGCGCAGAGTCAGGCACGACTGAAGCGACGCAGCAGCAGCAGCAGAGAAGGAAATGGCACCACCTGCAGTACTCTGGTCTCACAAATCCCAGGGACAGAGGAGCTTGGTGGGCTACAGTCCAAAAGCAGGGCATTTCTGACGGCAGGAAACAGTTCCAGGGAAGCTGAGCTGCTCACCAAAGGCCCCAGAGCTTTGGATAGCACACCAGAGCTGTGGCTGAGGATTCCCAGCTGCCATGCCTCTTGATCCTGGCCTCTTTCACTAGATACATGTGTGGAAAATGAGAATCTAAAATATGCCCTGGTGGTTCCATAGTAAAGAATCCACCTGCCAGTGCTGGAGATGCATGTGCGATCCCTAGGATGGGAAGATCCCACATCCTCTGGAGCCCGTGTGCCACAACTGCCCAGCCTGTGCTCCACATCCTGGAAGCCACGATGCTGAGTTCACATGCTGCAGCCACTGAAGCCCGTGAGCCTGTGCCCCTCAACAAGAGGAGACACTGCAGTGAGAAGCCTGCAAACCACTAGTTATGGCCCATGCTCACCAAAACTAGAGAAAAGCCCACACACAAAGATGCAACACAGCCAACAATAAATAAAACTCTTTTCCTTAAAAAAGGCATATCTGACAAAGAAACTGTACTCAAATTGCCCAAGAACACTAGAGCAAACAAGCCCATTCATAATTGGTAGCGACTGAAATAGACACCTGGCCACTGAGGGTATACTGATAGTAAACTATCATACAAAAACATCCTCAAGATACTGGTGCCATGCACGCAGAGCCCCCTTTGAAAGACAATCTGACAGTTTGTTTTCAGTAACCACGTGGGACAAGCACTGAATTCTGGGTATGACAAGCGGTGGAAGCCAGGTATCTTACCATTGGAATGCAAAGTTACAGATAAACAAAAGGACACGTTACAATGTCCATGTCGTGGTGGATTGGGCTGGAGACATCATCACAAATTACCTTTAACTCAATATGTTCAAAGGCGAGCTGGAATACATGCATATATATATCCATGTATTGTCAGCTGAGCATATTGAGCTCCTACATGTATGTTTTAAATATCATTCTCTAATAAAAGGGAACAGAAAACATCTCCGATGGCCCGGTGGTAAAGAATCTGCCTACCGATGCAGGGAACACGGGTTCAATTCCTGTGTAGAAGATTCCACACGCCCAGGGGCAACGAAGCCCTTGAACAACTCTTGAAGTTTGCATGCTCCAGAGCCCAAGTTCTGCAAACAGAGAAAGCACTGCAACGAGAAGCCATGGCACAGCAACTAACTAGAGGGTAGCCTCTGCTCACTACAACTAGACAAACCAGCAATAAAGACCCAGCACAGTCAAAAATAATGTAATGTTTAAAAAAAAAAAAAAAGGACAGTTCTTTGAAGAAATGACTGAGACTAGGGGTGAGACTGTAAATATATGAGCCAGGGTCATCTTAAATTATGAGAAATTAAAGAAACTAAAGACAACTATCAAGCTGTCCAAACTGATACAAATGAATGTTGACACAGTGTTATCTGTATACACCAGCAAATAACAATCTGAAAAGGAAGTTAAACAAACAATTCCCTTTCAATCATGTCAACATTAATAAAAGACTTTGCTATGGACGGAATGAGGATTACAAGAATGGCACACTGGAAATGATACATGATTGCTGAAAAATACCCTAAAGACATGGACAGATGCTCCATAGAGATGAGAAGACTTCAGTTGGAAATACCGTGGAATGCATCTTCAATCTGAAATGAAGATTCAATATGAATTACAAAAGGCTGAAAGGGGGTTGCTAAACCACAAAAGATGCCAGCATTCTTGGCCTTCAGAGGAGAATTCCATCCAGGGCAAGTGACGAAGCTTGATGGCTCAGAGGTTTTCTGTTATAAAGTTTTATTAAAGTATAAAAGAGATCGAGAGAGCTGCTGACGTAGACATTAAAAGGGGGAAGAAAGAGGACCCCCTGCTAGTCTTTAGCCAGATGTTATACAGCCACTAGCAGTCTGCTAATGAAAGAAAGACAATGTCTCAGAGAATGGCACCAGGCCCCTCACCCACAGCATGCATTGAGATAACACTGGCAGCAGATGAGTCGTCCCAGGCCATAAAATGATGGACATGAATCTTGAAGAAAGGCAGATTTCCAAGCACATATATAGTTTCATTCACATAGATTAAGAGAACAAGGTATGAGTAAAACATGCTGGTTTGTCAAGTCGTTTCTGAGGCTTTAGGGGGAACTGACCTGAAGACAGAGCCTTGAGTGAATACCTAGTACATTAACATACCTTAAGACAAACATTTCCATAAGAAAAATGCATTGCTTAGTTCAAGGTTTGAGAAAAGTGACATTCAGTTGGAGCCAGGAGTTGTCATGGCAACACAAAATTTTCAGAGAAACCTCTTTTTAAATTTGTATCAAGATGGAGAAAAAAAAATGCAACACTCTTTTGTCTCCTCCTGCCTCTTAAGAGAGAGAAAGAAACGTCTGACACTTGCAGTCTATCTTCTCTGTCTGGAGACCCCTGGCCTTCCTGCCTGGTATCCTCTCCAGGCGTGTAGGAAGCAATACATAGGCTGCTTGGGAAAACCGCGCGGGTCTGAGCTTTATGCAAAGGGGTAAAGCGGTAAAACCGTTGGCCCCAAAGGCGAGGCTTTTCTGTGACCGGCATGTTAGTCGGCTCCGAGACTGCAAACAAAGAGGGCAGAATACATGGTTCCCTGCTCCGCCGAGTCCGAGTTCCCTTACCTGTGGTCCACAGGCCTCCGCTCTGCTCGCTGGCTGCCGATCGACAGGGACCCAGGAGCCCACAAAACGAGCATTCCCAGCTGCGATGGCGAGCCCTGAGAGCACAACCGGGAACCCCTGGCCCCGACGCGCCGCCATGGTCATCCCGCCCCAGACCCGCTCACGTGAGCCGCGCTCCTGACCAGCCGCCCAGGTTCGCCCCGCCCCCGACGCGCGCACGGGGCGCCCCACCCCGACGCCCCCTTCCAGGACGGGCCGGCGGGACCGCGACTGCCTCCGTGTGAAACACAAGGACAAGCAAATCCACCCCACCGAGGCAATCCAAGCTTTTTCTCAGTTGATCTGTCTATGATTTTGGGATAAAACTATGACTACAGAAAGCAAAGATGACCTAGGACAGCCATGATATTCTACAGAACCAGACCCTGGCGGGCAGAGGCTTGAAGAGGGCGCGGGAGCCCTATCAGCAACAGGAAGCCTCTGTAGCGTAGCGGTTAGGCAGGCTGGTGAGCAGGGAGACTATGGTGTGCAAGTTAGGAGTTCAAGTCCCCTATCTAACCCTTTTGCTTTTAGGGGGTGGGGGACCGCAAGAGGCAGGGCTTAGACCAGAAAAGTTTATTTTTATTTTAGAGGTTTATTGTTAAGCTTAGGGTTAGGGTTCGGGCAACCCCCCAACTTGTTTGGGTTCGGGTTCAGGGTTAGGGATAGAATTCGAGGAACCCCCCTCCTCTAAGAGTTCGTGCCAGAAGGCAGTGTGAGGAATCCCGCCCGTGACAAGGTCATGAGGAAGGAAGCTGACATACGCAAGGCGTGCTCAGACTTCAGGGACCCCTCTGGAAATTCCTAAGCATGTACCCCAACAAAAATCTGCCGGCTTTTGTGCTCTGCTTTTCCACTCTTCTGACATTTTCTGGAAAAAGTCAATTCAGGGCTTTAGTCTTCTGCATTTGAAAGAGTGTTTCAATCCAAAATACCCTCTGATGGCTTTCTAGCCTGCCTGCAGGACTCGCATAGCTGTGCATGTGATTGTTTGAGGCCTCCTGACCGCAGGAGGCACAGGAAGCTTAAAACATCCTAGAAATGTAGGGGCTTCCGAACAGTCAAAATCTTTAGAATAGGACTGATTAAAAGTTTCATTTGTTGAGTCAATGCTTGCTGCCAAATTTTCATATCCTTTGTTTTTAGATATAGTTGGTATATAGAAAAACAAGTAGTAGACATTGTGTTAGCAACATTAGATCTGTGAGTTAAGTACAATTTTTGTTATAACCCACTGTGCCTTTGTTCTATACAGATGTAACATTAGCGCTTTAAGGAGATGCAGTTTAAAGAAAAACACTTCAGGGGAAACAAAAATAACATCCATTAAGGAAGAGAGCCAAAAAGTGTTAACAAGCCTCTTGGCCAGAAGATAATGTCAATCACCTGAGACCTCTTGTATACAAAATGATATATGGAAAGAATCTGGGTTGCGAACGCTACATAATTTTATGTTACCCATTGATCTCCATGTTTTATCAAAAGTATAAAAGGCCTTCTGAACAATAAAGGATGGGACCAGCTTCTCGGACCAGTTTCTCGAACTAGTCTCTCGGCCTGGTTTCTTGAGAATCTGGCTCCCCCCGTGTCTTTCTCTCTCTCTTCTTCTCTCCCTTTCCCTCTCTCTGCTCTTTACTTTAATTTCAGGCTGAATCTCCACCTGGGGCGCAGAGGCTCGCCAGGTCTACTTACTTGCCGCGGCTGTAAAGACCCGCGCAAAAGGGAGCTTAAGGCGAGGCACCCTTAGATATTCAAGCAGGCGCCGGTGCCCCAACGTAGATGGTACAAATTCCTTGTCTGGAATTTTATTGGTCTTCCGTGAAAACCAAGCCATTCAGCCCTCTTCCTCCACTTAATCTCCCTGCTACGCTATAGTTTCTTAATCTAATCTTATATTAATAAATAAACAAGTCTATCCACGCCAACGCCGTCCACCCTTCAAATTCCCTGGATCCACCGGGGCTGGACCCTGGCAAGTGGCGCCCAGAACAGGCTATTCGAAGGTAGGTTCCTCGGAGCAAAAGCTCCCCCCGGAGCACTCTCTGCTGCTCCCCCCGGAGTGACTTAATCACTCCCTCCAGAGTACTTTCGGGTACTCCCCCAGTGTTGAGTGTTTGGGACGGCTCGGACCCCACTCAGGGTGCCGCGGACCCGCCTGTAGGATAGACAGGGTGAGGAGGAGTGGGAAGTGTTCAAGGTTTTAAGAGAAACCTGGTGCTCTAGAGGTTGAAAACAAACCTGCTATCCTAGGGTTGAAAACAAAACCCCCCTCGCCAAAGGTAAAACCTTTTTGTTAAGATAGACTTCTCTATAAGACTTAATTTTCTGACATGGGTAACAGTGAATCAAAAGAAAGACAGCTTTTTATAGGAGTCATCTTGCAGTTACTAACTAAACGAGGAATTAAAGTTAAAAAGTCCAATATTCATTCATTTTTTTTCCTTTGTACAAGAACAGGGTCCCTGGTTTCCAGAAGAAGGCACTGTTAACTTAGACACCTGGGAGAGAGTAGGAAGACAACTAAAAACTTACCATGCTGAGCATGGCTCACAAAAGGTGCCTACTGACGCCTTTTCCTTATGGAATATAATTAGGGACGCTCTAGACCCTGCCCCTGAATCTGAAAAGGTACATCTTAAAGAGGAAAGTGCAGAGAAAAAGGTATCTATCCAAGAGGAGAGTGATGAAAAGGAGGCTACACCTAACTATCGGCAGTTGAGTCAAATGATAGCTGCAATGACTGCCGAAGAAAAGGTAATAGATAGAGATGACAAAAAAGAGCAGCTTTCAGATGAGGAAGATTTGGAAGAGGAAGTAAGTCAAGATCATTCTGATGAGGACTGGTCTTTATTAAATAAAGATGCTCCAAGGAGTTTAAGAGAAACTTCTCCAATTAGATTATCTGCTCCAAAGAGCTTAATAAAAACTTCCCCAACCAGACCACCTGCTTCCAGGAATTCAAGCGAAATTTCCTTAATTAAGCCTTCTGCTTCCAGAGGCTCAAGACAAATGTCCCCCATCAGGTTATACGCACCTGAGAGCTTAAGGCAGACATCCCTAGATAAAACATCCGTAAGACCTAAACACAAAACGGATAAAAAATTCCCAAAGTAGGAAGAAAGTGACATAGGACACCCCTTGCCCCCCCCCCATAAGGGTGAGGGGCCTCCACTAGAAGCTCCCCGAAGAAGGGTTTTCTCTAGCCCAGATGATGAACTTGATCCCCACCTTGAGGCTTGTTTCCCCATAATACTTGGTGGAAGTGGTGGGAGAACAGCCCCCCACTGGGAACCCATTCCAATGAAAATGATTAAAGAACTCAAACAGGCTTGTGCTTTGTATGGGCCTAAAGCCCCGTACACTGTATCATTGGTGGAGGCTTTAGCGGGCAGATGGATGACACCCCATGACTGGAAGACAGTCGCTAAAGCTTGTCTGTCTGGAGGTCAATATGTACTTTGGAGAAGTGAATATGAAGATCTTGCCCCAAAACAGGCTGATGCTAACCAAAAATATGGCCCAAGATATATTATAAAAAGTATGTTGGCAGGGACTAATGATTTCGGAACACTTAGAGATCAAATGGGATTAGACAAAACCACTTTAGATCAAGTAACCGCCTGCGCCCTTGGGGCTTGGCGTTTGTTGCCTGAAGGGAAAGAATCTACCTCTTCCTTCTCAAATGTTAAACAAAAACCAGAAGAGCCATATGAAGACTTTATATCAAGACTTGCAGCGGCAGTCAACAGAGTAATTTCCAATACTGAGGCAGCTAGTATATTGATAAAACAACTGGCATTTGAAAATGCTAATTCTACCTGCCAGGCCATTTTACGTCCTATTAAAAAAACTGGGGAAATAATAGATTATATCAGGCAATGTGCAGATGTAGGACCAGCAATGATGCAGGGCGTTGCCATAGCTGCAGCCATAAAGGGAAATTCTTACCAGCAGGCAGTACAGTCCTTTTTTACAAATAAAAATAACCCGTCAAAGAGTCATTCCAGTAGTCCAGGCCAGAATATTGGTTTATCCAAGGCCTGCTTCTCTTGCGGACGGGAAGGGCACTTTATGCGAGCTTGTCCCCCAAAAGCAACCGGTTCTTCTCTGCCGAATTCTCCCTCCCCGGCTGTGCCTACTAATCTCCCTAGATCTCTTCTGCCCTCGTTGTCAAAAAGGATATCATTGGGCAAAAGAATGTAGGTCACAATTCCATAGAAATGGAGCCTTTCTGGGCCCCGACCAGCTGTCGGGAAATGGATTGAGGCGCCAGCCTCAGGCACCGACAACAATTGGGGCAGCCTCACCAAACCCATTCATTCCCTTCGTCCTGTCGCAGAACTCATCAGAGCAACCCCAGGCAGCGCAGGACTGGACCTCAGTTCCACCACCTCAGCAATATTAACACCAGATAGCCCCACTGTAAAAATCCCTACAGGAGTTAAAGGCCCATTACCAACAGGTTTAGTAGGAATTATACTAGGCAGAAGTTCCTTAGCTATGCAAGGTCTCACAATCATCCCTGGAGTAATTGACTCAGATTATACAGGAGAAATCCAGATAATGATTTCACCCCCAATTAAAACTTTCCAAATACATCAGGGACAAAGAATAGCCCAACTTTTGCTTTTGCCTTACCACACTGCAATTGGGCACACAGCTACTCAGAATGAAAGGCAGGATAAAGGATTTGGGTCTAGTGATATGGTTTTTTGGATAACAAAAATTACTCAGAAACGGCCTATGAAAACTATTCTGATTAATGGCCAGTCTATTGTGGGGTTATTAGACACAGGAGCAGACGTTTCTTGCATTTCAGGAAAAGACTGGCCCAGCTCCTGGCCCACACATACTACTGAAAATAACTTGGTGGGGATAGGAAGAGCCCCCACAGTAGCCAAAAGTGCAAAAACTTTAGATTGGCAATTTGAGGATACCCGTGGAACTTTCCAACCTTATGTCGTTCCTTCGCTCCCCCTTACCCTGTGGGGGAGGGACGTGCTATCTCAAATGGGAGGGTTACTTTTTAGCCCTGATGATAAAGTGACCTCTCAGATGTTGCAGATGGGCTATGATCCATCAAAAGGATTGGGTAAACAACAGACAGGAATAATTGAGCCAATTTGCCCAACTCCTCGCAAGCTACGTGCTGGATTAGGATATCCAAATTTATAATTGAGTGCGGGGGACGGCCCGTGAAGGGTTAAGTCCTGGGAGCTGCTCCGCAGGTATGCAGAGCCTTAGGCGTTGTCCTAAGCTCCCTGTCCCGCCACCCTCAAGAATTCTTGTAGCCCTTAAGGCTCCAGGTCGTCTTGCTCCAGGATGTCTTGTTCCTGCAACATGTCTTAGAAGATTGATTATCCTATACACGTATCATAAAAGATAGATTATCTTATTGAAATTCTGTACACAATGGTAGGGGTCTGGTGATTGTATTTTGAGATTAAAGAATAACCTTGTACATGTCTTAAATCACGTACTTTACCCTATAAATACCGTGGCCTAATAAAGGAAGGCATCAGACATAGTGGGTCTGATCCTCTCAACCCCATCTTTTGTCTCTCTCTCTTATTTTTCCACGCAGGGACGCTCCGTTTCTCTCCCCTTGCAGGTGCGACTCTTGCTTGTGCTGGCCGCGGCAATTGAGGCCATTGTTTTTGCTGCCGACCCCATCACATGGAAATCTCAAGATCCGGTGTGGGTAGAACAATGGCCTCTGCATAAGGAAAAATTACTGGCAGCTAAAGCATTAATCTTTGAACAATTAGAATTGGGACATATTGAGCCCTCCAATAGCCCCTGGAACACTCCTATTTTTGTCATTAAGAAAAAATCTGGTAAATGGCGACTTTTACAGGATTTGAGAGCTATTAATGCCACCATGGAGGACATGGGGGCCTTACAGCCTGGGCTCCCTTCCCCAGTAGCCGTTCCAGAGGGATATAATATAACTGTTATTGATTTACAAGACTGTTTTTTCACTATTCCCTTAAATCCTGAGGATAAAAAGCGATTTGCCTTTAGTCTGCCATCAGAAAATCTTAAACAGCCTTACTTACGGTTTCAGTGGAAGGTTTTGCCTCAGGGAATGAAAAATAGCCCTACCTTATGCCAAAAATTTGTTAATGCCGCTCTAGAAGATACTAGGGCTAAATATGAACACTTATATATGATTCACTATATGGATGATATTTTAATAGCTCATCCTGATAGAGTTCACCTGCAAACTGTCCTCCAGGACCTGACCCAGGCATTGACAGACAGAGGCCTAAAAATTGCCCCAGAAAACATTCAAATCAATCCGCCCATAACTTACTTAGGAAGAGTCATAAATTCGGAAACGGTGACTCATACCCCGCTGCAATTGAGAAAAGACTATCTTATTACTTTCAATGATTATCAAAAACTCTTAGGTGATATTAATTGGATTAGACCATATTTAAAATTAACCACTGCCGAATTAAAACCTCTTTTTAACATTTTACGCGGGGATCCTGATCCAACCTCTAAAAGACAATTAACAGCTGAGGCTCAAGAAGCCCTAGGCAAAATAGAAGCAGCTTTATCGAATAGCTATGTAAAAAGAATTGATTTGACGATGACTTGGCAGTTCCTTTGCCTAGCTACTCCAACGGCGCCTACGGGAGTTCTGTGGCAAAGCGGCCCTTTAGAATGGATCCATCTTCCTACCCAAGCTAAAAAAGTCGTGGCTTCTTATCCTGGTTTAATTGCCACATTAATGCTAAAAGGAAGGAAGCGGAGCATTGAATTGTTTGGTAAAGAGCCATCAGAGATTGTAATTCCATACAATAAGGAGCAGCTTGATGCTCTTCTAATGTTTGATGAAGACTGGCAGATTGCCATAGGGAATTACTGTGGTCAAATTTTGCATCATTTACCCTCGCATATTTTGCTAAATTTTATGTCTAACCATCCAGTTATTTTTCCTGTCCGGTGTAAACAGTTCCCTATTTCAGATGCTCAGGTAGTCCTTACTGATGGATCGGCTAACGGTAGAGCCTCTATAGTCACAAGAGATCATCAGAAACTTTTGGAAACACAAGAAACTTCAGCTCAAAGAGCTGAAATCACAGCTGTTATTGAGGCCTTTGTTATGTTTGCAGAGAAAGAATTTAACCTTTATTCTGACTCTCAGTATGTGGTCAGGCTGTTTCCACACATTGAGACTGCAGTTTTGCCCAAAAACAAAACCGCTATCTTCCATTTGTTAACTAGACTGCAGCAGCAAATTTGGAAAAGAAATCGGGCGTTCTTTATCGACCACATTCGGGCTCATTCCGGCCTGCCTGGCCCTTTAAATGCTCTCAATGAATTGGCAGATTCGTTAACCAGGATTTCAGTAGCTTCTGTTTTTGAAGAAGCTCGAGCTTCTCACTCACTTCATCATCAGAATGCCACTTCCTTACGATACCTGTTTCAAATTCCTCGAGAATCTGCCCGAGAGATTGCTCGTTCTTCTTCACATTGTCCTACTACCGTGAATGCTTTGCCTCTGGGAGTTAACCCTCGCAGTCTCAAACCTAATGCACTCTGGCAAATGGATGTAACCCATGTCTCTTCATTTGGAAAACTGTCTTTTGTTCATGTAACTGTAGATACCTTCTCTCATGTTATTATTGCCACTGCTCGTACAGGGGAAGCAGTTAAAGATGTAATACAACATCTTTTTACATGCTTTTCCTATCTGGGCTTGCCAAAAGCTTTAAAAACTGATAATGCTCCTGCTTACATTTCTAAATCTTTTCAGCAATTCTGTACAAGATTTCAAATTAAACATAACACCGGCATCCCTTATAACCCGCAAGGACAAGCCATTGTGGAAAGAGCACATCAAACACTGAAAATCCATATTCAAAAACTAAAAGAAGGTGAATTTAAATATAGTTCCCCCCATCAGATTTTGCAACATGCTCTTTTCGTAATAAATAACTTAAATGCTGATTCATCTGGAAACACTGCAATGCTTTGCCATTGGTGCCCAGAGCAATTGAATGCAAAACCATTAGTAAAATGGAGGGACCTTCTCTCCGGACAATGGAAAGGTCCTGACCCCTTATTAACCAGTGGGAGAGGGTATGCTTGTGTTTTTCCACAGGACGCGGACGCTCCAATTTGGGTTCCAGACAGACTAATTCGCCATGTCTCAGCTCCCCGGATACCAGAATCCCCCGCCACCGCGATCTCTAAAAAGGAAGAAACTCCCTCTTCCCCCGCTCCCTCCGCCAGCACGGGAAACGCCGCTGACCCCAGGACAGCTGACATTGGAGATCCCGGATAGGCGAGGAGCGGAGCCACCCACTGGACAGATGTCATGACTTCAGATACAGGATATTGCGCCCCCTGATTTTTTGCCTCGCAGGAATCCATTAGGACGCCCAACTCAGTCAACCCAACAAGCCTCCTTACCCACCTGGGGACAGATTAAAGCTCTCTATCGCCAGGCACAGGGGATAGCTACCCTACAGGGATTGCCAGTCTCTCCTGAAAAGGTGTTTATTGCCATGCTTGCCTTGCTCTCTTGCCAGGTAAGCGCTGCTCCCATTCCAACCAAATATTGGGCGTTTCTCCCGGATCCTCCAACTTTCCAAGTTGTTACTTGGAACAGTGACCCCATACGAGTTAGTACAGACCAGCCTCGCCTTTTGGGAGGATCTTATACTTCCTATACAAAAGACCAATACCCTATTAATTTCAATTATACCTTTAAAGGACTAGCAGATGATTTTCCTGTTTGCTTTAATTTTCCTCCTGGCCTTACAGGAGATTTTTTTACCAAGACAGGATGCATTGGAGCCTCCACAAAAGCAGTTATGACAGATTCCCCAACCTCTAAATTTGCATCTAAAGGGGATCGGTCTGCTTGGATATTACGAGCCTGTATGCCTGGGGTCCTTGGCCCCTATAAGTCCTTGTCTCTCAAAACTCCATCAGAATATCCAAATTGTGACGATGTTGCTCCCTCAGATGTTATTTGGAAAACTATAGACGATCATTCAGGATATCTGATTTGGAAGTCTTGTATTTATAATTCGAGAATAGATTACAATATGCCGGGAGGAAGAAATTGTGCAATTCAGGACTGGAGCAACCCAAATCCAGGTCAAGACCCTGAGTCTGACGATGGCTTTATCAATAGATTGGATAATTGGAAAAAATATTCAGTTTCTTGGCCGTTAGTTGCCACCAGATGGCATCATAACCAATTTGTTCCCCCTATGCTGTCTTATACGACTAGAGGTAAAACCTTTTGGCAGCCAGAAATTTGGAGAGCCCTTGCAGCTACCGCCCCTATTATATTAATCCGACCAAAAAATACCTCTACCTACTCTATTTTAGCTTGTTTACCCTCTCCTTATGTTTTTCTTTTCACTAATGATTCTGAAAGACTTAACATACAATTGAATTATACAGGTGGACCCCATGTAGTGTCTTGTGAACAATGTATGCTTTCATCCTGTTTAACTCCTCAATATAAAGTTTGCTCTTTCATGGTTTTAAAACGTCCGCCCTATCTCATGGTACCTGTAACTGTAGCCACGTATTGGTATGATAACCATGGCCTAGCTGTACTGCAACAGCTACAAGATTTAATGCGGACACAACGGTTTGTGGGCTTACTTGTTTTGGGAATATCAGCTTTGATAACTGCAATTACTTCTGTTACTGTGGCGGCATTATCATTGTCTCAACAAGTGCATACTGCCCAATATGTTGATACCGTATCCAAAAATGTTTCTTTAACGCTGGCAACCCAGGAAATTGTAGATAGGAAGCTAGAAATAAGGGTTGATGCCTTAGAAGAAGCAGTAATGCATATTGGGACTGAATCACAGAGTCTGAAAGTGAAAATGGCTCTTTCATGTCATGCCGATTACCAGTGGATATATGTTACATCCCTGAAAGTAAATGAGACAGATTTTGAATGGGAGAGAGTGAAAAATCATATTTTAGGTGTTTGGAATAGCTCAGATATTAGTTTAGACTTAGGGAAACTTCATAATCAGATTTCAGACCTTGGAACACTCCCGATTAGATTTTACCACCGCAGGAGAAGCCAATGACTTTTCCCACACCTTCCCTGACTTCATTTCTGGAAAAACTCTTCTGACTACTGTTTCTAGCTATGCTGCTGTGGGTGCCATAATCCTGCTCCTTGTAATCGTGCTTCCTTGTGTTGTCAGGACTCTTCGGCAGAGCATTCAGAATCTCGCGACTGAACTGCACCTAATTTTTTAAAAAAATAATAAAGAAGGGGGAGATGCCGGAAGCCAGTGTGAGGAATCCTGCCCGTGACAAGGTCATGAGGAAGGAAGCTGACATACGCAAGGCGTGCTCAGACTTCAGGGACCCCTCTGGAAATTCCTAAGCATGTACCCCAACAAAAATCTGCCGGCTTTTGTGCTCTGCTTTTCCACTCTTCTGACATTTTCTGGAAAAAGTCAATTCAGGGCTTTAGTCTTCTGCATTTGAAAGAGTGTTTCAATCCAAAAAACCCCTCTGATGGCTTTCTAGCCTGCCTGCAGGACTTGTACAGCTGCACATGTGATTGTTTGAGACCTCCTGACCGCAGGAGGCACAGGAAGCTTAAAACATCCTAGGAATGTAGGGGCTTCCGAACAGTCAAAATCTTTAGAATAGGACTGATTAAAAGTTTCATTTGTTGAGTCAATGCTTGCTGCCAAATTTTCATATCCTTTGTTTTTAGATATAGTTGGTGTATAGAAAAACAAGTAGTAGACCTTGTATTAGCAACATTAGATCTTTGAGTTAAGTACATTTTTTATTATAACCCACTGCGCCTTTGTTCTATAGAGATGTAACATTAGCGCTTTAAGGAGATGTAGATTAAAGAAAAACACTTCAGGGGAAACAAAAATAACATTCATTAAGGAAGAGAGCCAAAAAGTGTTAACAAGCCTCTTGGCCAGAAGATAATGTCAATCACCTGAGACCTCTTGTATACAAAATGATATATGGAAAGAATCTGGGTTGCGAACGCTACATAATTTTATGTTACCCATTGATCTCCATGTTTTATCAAAAGTATAAAAGGCCTTCTGAACAATAAAGGATGGGACCAGCTTCTCGGACCAGTTTCTCGAACTAGTCTCTCGGCCTGGTTTCTTGGGAACCTGGCTCCCCCCGTGTCTTTCTCTCTCTCTTCTTCTCTCCCTTTCCCTCTCTCTGCTCTTTACTTTAATTTCAGGCTGAATCTCCACCTGGGGCGCAGAGGCTCGCCAGGTCTACTTACTTGCCGCGGCTGTAAAGACCCGCGCGAAAGGGAGCTTAAGGCGAGGCACCCTTAGATATTCAAGTGGGCGCCGGTGGCCCAACGTAGATGGTGTAAATTCCTTGTCTGGAACTTTATTGGTCTTCCTCATAAACCAAGCTATTCAGCCCTCTTCCTCCACTTAATCTCCCTACTACGCTATAGTTTCTTAATCTAATCTTATATTAATAAATAAACAAGTCTTTCCACGCCAACGCCGTCCACCGTTCGAATTCCCTGGATCCACCGGGGCTGGACCCCGGCAAGTTCGGGTTTGGGTTAGGGTTCAGGTCAGGGTCAGGGTTCAGGTTACGGTTAGTGTTGGCATTAGCCTTAGGGTTACAGCTTAAAGTGAGCCCTAATAGGGCCCATAGTTCTTTATTGGCCTGCCCTGGCGGGCCGAGGCTTGAAGAGGGTCCGGGAGCCCTGTCAGAAACAGCAAACCTCTGTAGCATTGCGGTTCGGTGGGCCATTAGGCAGGCAGACTATGGTCTGTAAGATAGGAGTTCAAGCCTCCAGTCTAACCCTTTTGCTTTTAAGGGGCAGGGGACTGCAAGAGGCGGGGCTTAGACCAGAAAAGTTTTTTTATTTTAGAGGTTTATTGTTACGTTTATGGTTAGGGTTCCGGCAACCCCCCCACTTGTTAGGGTTCGGGGTTAGGGTTAGGATTCGGGGACCCCCCTCTTCTTAGAGTTCGGGATCAGGTTAGGGTTCAGGTCAGGGTCAGGGTTCGGGTTATGGTTAGGGTTGGCATTAGCGTTAGGGTTACACCTTAAAGTGAGCGCTAATAGGGCCCATAGTTCTTTATTAGCCTGCCCTGGTGGGCCGAGGCTTGAAGAGTGCCTGGGAGCAACATGAAACCCAGTTAGCCTCTACAGCATAGTGGTTAGGCCGACAGCTGGGTGAGTGGGCAATCTGGGTCCGTAGGTCAGGCATTCAAGTCCCAGGTTTGCCTCTTTTGCTTTTAGGGGGTGGGGGGGCCACAAGGGGCGGGGCTTAGGCCAGAAAAGTTTATTTTTATTTTAGAGTTTTATTGAGAAGGTTAGGTTTAGGGTTCCGGCATACCCCCAACTTGTTAGGGTTCAGGTTCAGAGTTCAGGTTCGCGGAATCCCCTCTATTCTTAGGGTTCGGATTCGGGTTCAGGTTAGGGTTCAGGGTTCGTGTTTGGGGTTTGGGGTTCAGGGTTTGGGGTTAGGGGTTTGCGGTTCTAGTTTGGGGTTTGGGGTTCTGATTAGGGGTTCAAGGTTCAGCTTAGGGGTTGGGGGGTTGGGGTTCGGGTTAGGGGTTCACGGCTCTGGTTTGGGGGTTGAGGATCAGGTTATAGGTTCTCGGTTCGGGTTAGGGGTTCACTGTTCGGGTTAGGGGTTAGTGATTGGGGTTTGTGTTTTAGGGTAGGGGTTTGCAGTTCAGGTTATGGGTTAGGGGTTTGGTGTCTGGATTTCGGGTTCGGGTTAGGGGTTCTGGTAGGGGTTTGGGTTAGGGGATTCTGGTTCAGGTTGGGAGTTCGAGATTTGGATTCGGTATATGAGTTGGGGTTCATGGTATGGTGTTCGCGTTAGGGGTTTGGGGTTCGGGGTTTGGGGTTTCTGGTTCCGATTAGGGGCTTGGGGTTTGGGGTATGGGGTTCGGCTTAGGGGTTAGAGGTTTGCGGTTTGGATTTGGGTTTGGAGATTGGAGTTTGGGTTTGGGATTTAGGGGTCGGTGTTCGGGTTTAGGGTTGGGTTAGGGTTACGGTATCACGGTTCAGGCTCACGGTTTGGGGATTGGAGCTCGGCGTTCAGTTTACGGGTTCGGGATATAGGGTTTTGAGGTCAGGGTCGACTTCGGGGTTTGGAGTCGCGGTTAGGGGCTAGTAAGTGCCACACGGCCAAGGGCTCCAGCAGTGAGAGCTCTGTCAGAGGAAAGGGAAGGGCAAGTGCAGGGCTCCTCCAGCAGTTGCTTGGCCGCCCAGACTCAGTGCCGCATGGAGAGCACCAGGCTCCCAGGGCCCCTGGCTGGGGTCTGCAACACCGCATACCCAGAGGCTGACTCTGTGGGCGCCAAGCAGGTGCCTGACAGACGTAGGTTGCCTAGCGCTCTCCTCCCCAGCAGAGATGTGTGCCGGTGGTTGGGGCCTGCCCCTGCGTGTCTGGGCTCCCGCCCACAGCCCCAGCTCAAGGGAAACAGCCCCTGAGCCAAGACCTGCAGGAGGCGCGGGACGCCCCAGCCAGGAAGCGAGTGTACAGCATGCGGGGAAGTGAGCCTCCTCGGGGGAAGACGAGGCAGCCCAGCCGCGTGTGGCTGCAAACCCTGCCAGGGCAGAGCCTAGTTCGCCTCCAGTACTGCAGAGCTCCAGCACTATTCACAGGACCGATCTGGCAGAGGTCCGGGGGCGAGGCTACTCTGCCCTGGGCGAGCATTGCCCAGACTTTCCTTGCTGTTCGTCTTCCTGCCCAGGAAGGAGCAGGCGGCACGAGGCTGGGAGATGCCACTGGCGCCTTCCTGGCCTCAGCTCCGCTCCTGCCTTGCCTTTGCACCTAGGCCCCAGGCGTCCTTGCGGAGAGCTTAAGGGCCGGTGGGTTGCACACTGCCAAGGGCTCCAGCAGTGAGAGCTCTGTCAGAGGGAAGGGAAGGGCCAGTGCAGGGCTCCTCCAGCGGTTGCTTGGCCGCCCAGACTCAGCGCCGCACTGAGAGCACCAGGCTCCCTGGGCCCCTGGCTGGGGTCTGCAGCACCGCACGCCCGGAGGCTGACTCCGTGGGTGCCCAGCAGGTGCCTGACAGACATAGGTCCCTTAGCACTCTCCTCCCCAGAAGAGACATGTGCAGGTGGTTGGGGCCTGCCCCTGCGTGTCTGGGCTCCCGCCCACAGCCCTAGCTCAGGGGAAGCAGCCCCTGAGCCAAGACCTGCAAGAGGCGCGGAGCGCCCCCTCCTGGAAGCCCAGTGCACAGCATGTGGGGAAGCGAGCCTCCTCGGGGGAAGACGAGGCAGCCCAGCCGCGTGCGGCTGCAAGCCCTGCTTGGGCGGAGACGAGTGTGCCTCCAGAACGGCAGAGCTCTAGCTCTGCTCCGAGGCCCGATCTGGCAGAGTTCCTGGTGCGAGGCTGCTCTGCCCTGTGTGAGCCTTGCTCAGACTTGTCTTGCTGCTAGGCTTCCTGCCCAGGAAGGAGTATGCTGCACGAGGCTTTGAGACACCACTGGCGCCTTC
Source organism: Capricornis sumatraensis (assembly GCF_032405125.1). Taxonomy (NCBI): domain Eukaryota; kingdom Metazoa; phylum Chordata; class Mammalia; order Artiodactyla; family Bovidae; genus Capricornis; species Capricornis sumatraensis. The sequence continues at coordinate 1,803,702 of NW_027184629.1, forward strand.
CTGGCCTCAGCTCCCCTCCTGCCTTTCCTTTGCACCTAGGCCTCAGGCGTCCTAGGTGAGGGCTTAGGGGTTGGTGTGTTGCAAACTGCCACGGGCTCCAGCAGTGAGAGCTCTGTCAGAGGGAAGGGAAGGACAACTGCAGGGCTCCTCGATCGGTTGCTTGTCGCCCAGACTCAGCGAAGCACGGAGAACACCAGGCTCACAGGGCCCCTAGCTGGAGTCTCCAGCCCCGCACACCAGAAAGCTGAGTCTGTAGGCGACCAGCAGGTGCCTGAAAGACGTAGGTTCCCTAGAGCTCTCCTCCCCAGCAGAGACGTGTGCAGGTGGTTGGGGCCTGTCCCTGCGTGTCTGGGCTCCCGCCCACAGCCCCAGCTCACGGGAAGCAGCCCCTGAGCCAAGACCTGCAGGAGGCGCGGGGCGCCCCCGCCTGGAAGCCCAGTGCACAGCATGCGGGGAAGTGAGCCTCCTCGGGGGAAGACGAGGCAGCCCAGCCGCGTGTGGCTGCAAGCCCTACTTGGGCATAGCCGAGTGTGCCTCCAGTACGCAGAGCTCCAGCTCTGCTCAGAGGCCCCATCTGGCAGAGTTCCTGGTGCCAGGCTGCTCTGCCCTGGGCGAGCGTTGCCCAGATTTGCCTCGCTACTAGGCTTCCTGACCAGGAAGGAGCAGGCTGCACAAGGCTGGGAGACGCCGCTGGCGCCCTCCTGGCCTCAGCCTGCTCCTGACTTGCCTTTGCACCTAGGCCCCAGGAGTCCTTGGGGAGGGCGTAGGGGCTGTTGGGTAGCACACTGCCAAGGGCTCCAGCAGTGAGAGCTCTGTCAGAGGGAAGGGATGGGCAAGTGCAGGGCTTCTCCATCGGTTGCTTGGCCGCCCAGACTCAGTGACCCACGGAGAGCTGCAGACTCCCAGGACCCCTGGCTGGGGTCTGCAACACCGCACACCCGAGGCTGACTCCGTGGGTGCCCAGCAGGTGCCTGAAAGAGGTAAGTTCCCTAGCGCTATCCTCCCCAGCAGAATCATATGCCGTTGGTTGGGGCTTGCCCCTGCGTGTCTGGGCGCCCGCCCACAGCCTCAGCTCAAGGGACCCAGCCCATGAGACAAGACCTGCAGGAGGCGCGGGGCGCCCCAGCCAGGAAGCGAGTGCACAGCATGCGGGGAAGTGAGCCTCCTCGGGGGAAGACGAGGCAGCCCAGCCATGTGCGGCTGCAAGCCCTGCCTGGACAGAGCCTAGTTCACCTCCAGTACGGCAGAGCTCCAGCACTATTCACAGGACCGATCTGGCAGAGGTCCGGGCACGAGACTACTCTGCCCTGGGCGAGCCTTGCCCAGACTTGCCTCACTGTTCGTCTTCCTGCCCAGGAAGGAGCAGGCTGCACAAGGCTGGGAGACGCCGCTGGCGCCCTCCTGGCCTCAGCCCGCTCCTGCCTTGCCTTTGCACCTAGGCCCCAGGCGTCCTTGGGGAGAGCTTAGGGCCCGGTGGGTTGCACACTGCCAAGGGCTCCAGCAGTGAGAGCTCTGTCAGAGGGAAGGGAAGGGCAAGTGCAGGGCTCCTCCAGCGGTTGCTTTGCCACCCAGACTCAGCGACACATGGAGAGCACCAGGCTCCCAGGGCCTCTGGCTAGGGTCTGCATCCCCCCACACTGGAGGCTGACTCCGTGGGCGCCCAGCAGGTGCCTGACAGACGTAGGTTCCCTAGAGCTCTCCTCCCCAGCAGAGACGTGTGCAGGTGGTTGGGGCCTGCCCCTGCGTGTCTGGGCTCCCATCCACAGCCCCAGCTCAGGGAAGCAGCCCCTGAGCCAAGACCTGCAGGAGGCGCGTGGTGACCCTGCCTGCAAGCTGAGTGCACAGCATGCGGGAAGCGAGCCTCCACGGCGGAAGAGGAGGCAGCCCAGCTGCGTGCGGCTGCAATCCCTGTTTGGGTGGAGCCGAGTGCGCCTCCAGTACGGCAGAGCTCCAGCTCTGCTCAGAGGCCTGATCTAGTAGAGTTCCTGTCGTGATTCTGCTCTGCGCTGGGCGTGCCTCACCCAGATTTTCCTCGCTGCTAGGCTTCCTGCCCAGGAAGGTGCAGGCTGCGGGAGACTGGGAGACGCCACTGGCGCCTTCCTGGACGCAGCTCCACTCAGGCATTGCGTTTGCACCTAGGCCCCAGGCGTCCTTGTGGAGGGCTTAGGGGTCGGTAGGTTGCACACTGCCAAAGGCTCCAGCAGTGAGAGCTCCGTCAGAGGGAAGGGAAGGGCAAATGCAGGGCTCCTTCAGTGGTTGCTTGGCCGCCCGGACTCAGCGCCGCACTGAGAGCACCAGGCACCCAGGGCCCCTATCTGGCATCTGCAGCCCCCAGACAGGGAGACTCACTCCGTGGCTACCCAGCAGGTGCCTGACAGACGTAGATTCCCTAGTGCTGTCCTCCCCTGCAGAGACGTGTGCATGTGGTTGGGGCCTGAACCTGCGTGTCTGGGCTCCCACCCACAGCCCAAGGTCAGGTGAAACAGCCCCTGAACCAAGACTTGTAGGAGGCGAGGGGCGGCTCCGCCTGGAAGCCAAGTGCACAGTACGCTGGTAAGCGTGCCTCTTTGGAGAGGATGAAGCAGCCCAGCCGCGTGCGGCTGCAAGCCCTGGTTGGGCGGAGCCGAGTGCGCCTCCAGTTCGGAAGAGCTCCACCTCTGCTCAGAGGCCCGATCTGGCAGAGTTCCTGGCGCGAGGCTGCTCTGCCCTGGGCGTGCCTTGCTGAGACGTGTCTCGCTGCTAGGCTTCGTGCCCAGGAAGGAGCAGACTGCGCCAGGCTGGGAGAAGCCACTGGCGCTTTCCTGCCCTAGCTCCGCTCCTGCCTTGCCTTTGCACCTAGGCCCCAGGCGTCCTCAGGGAGGGTTTAGGGGCGAGTGGGTTCCAGACTGACAAGGGCTCCAGCAATAAGATCTCTGTAAGAGGGATGGGAAGGGCAACAGCAGAGCTATTCAGCTGTTGCTTGGTTGCTCAGACTCAGCGCCGCACTGAGAGCACCAGGTACCCAGGGCCCCTGGTTGGGGTCGACAGTCCCCACAACTGAAGACTCACTCTGTGGGCTCCAAGCAGGTCCCTGACAGACGTAGTTTCCCTAGCGCTGTCCTCCCCAGCAGAGATGTGTGCATGTGGTTGGCGCCTGCACCTGCCTGTCTGGGCTCCCGTCCACAGCCCTAGCTCAGGGGAAACAGCCCCTGAGCCAAGACTTACAGGAGGCGAGGTGTGGCTACTCCTGGAAGCTGAGTGCACAGCTTGCGGGGAAGCGAGCCTCCTCGGGGGAGGATGAGGCAGCCCAGCCGCGTTAAGCTGCAAGCCCTGGTTTGGCGGAGCTGAGTGCGCCTCCAGTATGGCAGAGCTCCAGCTCTGCTCAGAGGCCTGATCTGGCAGAGTTCCTGGCGCGAGGCTCCTCCGCCCTGGGAGAGTCTTGCCCAGAATTGCCTCACTTCTTGGCTTACTGCCCAGGAAGAAGCATGGTGCGCGAAGCTGCGAGATGACACTGGCGCCTTCCTGGCCTCAGCTCTGCTCCTGCCTTGCCTTGGCACCCAGGCCCCTGGCGACCTTAGGGAGGCGTTATGGCCGGTGGGTTCCACACTGCCAATCGCTCCTGCAGTGAGAGCTCTGTGAGAGGGAAGGGAAGGGCAACTGCAGGGATCCTTCTGTAGTTGCTTAGCCACCCACACTCAGCGCCACACTGAAAGCACCAGACTCCCAAGGTCCCTGGCTGGGGTCTGTAGTCCCCACACCCGGAAACTCACTCTGTGGGCTCTAAGCAGGTGCCTGACAGACGTAGGTTCCCTAGCGCTCTCCTACCAAGGAGAGATGTGTGAAGGTGTTTGGGTGCTGCCCCAGCATGTCTGGGCTCCCGCCCAAAGCCCCAGCTCAGGGGAATCGGACGTTGAGCCAATACTTGTAGGAGGAGTGGAGTGCCCCCACCTGGAAGCTGAGTGCACATTATGCGGGGAAGCGAACCTCCTCGGGGGAAGACGAGGCAGCCGAGCCGCGTGTGGCTGAAAGCCCTTCTTGGATGTAGCGAGTGTGCCTCCAGTATGGCAGAGCTCCAGCTCTGCTCATAGGCCCGATGTGGCAGAGTTCCTGGCGCGAGGCTCCGCTGCACTGGGCGAGCTTGCCCAGACTTGCCTCGCTGCTAGGCTTCTTTCCCAGGAAGGAGCAGTCTGCACGAGGCTGGCAGATGCCACTGGCGCCTTCCTGGCCTCAGCTCTGCTCTAGTCTTGCCTTTGCACATAGGCCCCTGGCGACTTGGGGAGTGGTTAGGGGCCGATGGGTTCCACACTGCTAAGGGCTCCAGCAGTGAGAGCTCTGTCAGAGGGAAGGGAAAGGCAACTGGAGGGCTCCTCTAGATGTTGCTTGGCCGCCCAGACTCAGCGTCCCAAGGAGAGCACCAGGCACCCTGGGCCCTGGCTGGGGTCTGCAATTCCCACACCCAGAGACTGACTCCGTGGGCGCCCAGCAGGTGCCTGACAGACGTAGGTTCCCCAGTGCTCTCCTCCTCAGCAGAGATGCATGCAGGTGGTTGGGTCCTGCCCCTGTGTGTCTGGGCTCCCTCCCACAGCCCCAGCTCAGGGGAAGCACACCCTGAGCCAAGACTTGCAGGAGGCTTTGGGCACTCCCGCCTGGAAGCCGAGTGCACAGCATGCAGGGAATCGAGACTCCAAGGGGGAACCCAGGGCAGCCCAGCTGCATGCAGCTGCAAGGTCTCGTTGGGAGTAGCCGAGTTTAGCTCCTGTATGGCATAGCTCCAGCTGTGCTCAGAGGCCCGATTTGGCAGAGTTACTGGCGCGACGCTGCTCTGCCCTGGGCGAGCCTTGCCCAGATTTGGCTCACTGCTAGGCTTAGTGCACAGGAAGGAGCAGGCTGCGCGAGGCTGGGAGACGCCACTGGCGCGTTTCTGGCCTCAGCTCCATTCCTGCCTTGCCTTTGCACCTATGCCCCAAGCGTCCTTATGGAGAGGTTAGGGGCCGGTGGGTTCCACACTGCCAAGGGCTCCAGCAGCTAGAGCTCTGTCAGAGGGAAGGGAAGGGAACTACAGGGCTCCTCCAGCTGTTGCTTGGCTGCCCAGACTCAGCGCCACTAGGAGAGCACCAGGCTCCCAGGGCCCCAGGCTGGGGTCTGCATCCCCCAGACACGGAGACTCACACTGTGGGCACCCAGAAGGTGCATGACAGACGTAGGTTCCCTAGCGCTCTCCTCTCCAGCCGAGACATATGCAGGTGATTGGAGCCTTCCCCTGCTTGTTGGGCTCCCGCCCACAGCCCTAGCTCAGGGGAAGCAGCCCCTGAGCCAAGACCTGCGGGAAGCCAGGGGCGGCTCCGACTGGAAGCCGAGTGCATAGCACGCGGGGAAGCGACCCTCTTCGGGGGAAGATGAGGTAGCCCAGGCTCCTGCGGCTGTAAGTCCTGGTTGGGCGGAGCTGAGTGGGGCTCCAGGATGGCAGAACTCGAGCTTTGCTCAGAGGCCCAATATGGCAGAGTTCCTGGCACGAGGCTGCTGTGTCCTGGCCGAGACTAGCCGAGACTTGCCTTGCTGCTAGGCTTACTGTCCAGGAAGGAGTAGGCTGCGCGAGGCTGGGAGACGGCACTGGCGCCTTCCTGGCCTCAGTTCCGCTCCTGCCTTGCCTTTGAACTTAGGCCCCCGGGTCCTTCGGGAGGGGTTAGGGGCCTTTGCCTTCACACTGCCAAGGGCTCCGGCAGTGAGAGCTCGGTCAGAGGGAAGGGAAGGGCAACTGCAGAGCTCCTTCAGCTCTTGCTTGGCTGCCCAGACTCAGCGCCGCACTGAGAGCAGCAGGAACGCAGGGCCCCTGGCTGGCGTCTGCAGCCCCCAGACCCGAGAGTCACTCCTTGGGCGCCCAGCAGGTGCCTGACAGATGTAGGCTCCCTAGCGCTCTCCTCCCCAGCAGAGATGTATGCAGGTGGTTGGGGCCTGCACTTGCGCGTCTGGGCTCCCACCTACAGCCCCAGCTCAGGGGAAGCAGCCCCTGAGCCAAGACCAGCAGGAGGTGACGGTCGGCTCCACCTGGAAGCCGAGTGCACAGCATGCGGGGAAGCGAGCCTCCTTGGGGGAAGATGAGGCAGCCCAGCCGCGTGCGCCGGCAAGCCCTGGCTCGGCGGAGCCGAGCACGCCTCCAGTACGGCAGAGCTCCAGCTTTGCTCAGAGTCCCGATCTGATAGAGTTCCTGGCGCGAGGCTTCTCTGCTCTGGTCGAGCCTTGCTGAGACGTGGCTCACTGCTCGGCTTCCTACCCAGGAAGGAGCAGACTGTGCGAGGCTACCAGACGACACTGGCGCCTTCCTGGCCTCAGCTCTGCTCCTGCCTTTCCTTTGCACCTAGGCCCCAGGCGTCCTTTGGGAGGGGTTAGGGGCCGGTGGGTTCCAATCTGCAAAGGGCTCCAGCAGTGAGAGCTATGTCAGAGTGAAGGGAAAGGCAAATACAAGGATCCTCCAGCTATTGCTTGGTGGCCCGACTCAGCGCCGCACGTAGAGCACCATGTACACTGGGCCCCTGGCTGGGATCTGCAGCCCCCACACCCAGAGTCTCACTCCGTTGGTGCCCAGCAGCTGCTTGGCAGACGTTGGTTTACTAGCACTCTCCTCCCCAGCAGAGACGTGTGCAGGTGGTTGGGGCCTGCCCCTGCGTGTCTGGGCTCCGGCTCACAGCCCCAGCTTAAGGGAAGTAGCCCCTGAGCTAAGACCTGCAGGAGGAGCGGGGCACCCCAGCATGGAAGCCGAGTGCAGAACATGCGGGGAAGCATTCCTCCTCGGGGTATGACGAGGCAGCCCAGCCGCGTGCGGCTGCAAGCCTTGGTTGGGCGGAGCCAAGTGCGCCTCCTGTATGGCAGAGCCCCAGCTCTGCTCAGAGGCACGATCTGGCAGTGTTCCTGGCGTGACGCTGCTCTGCCCTGGGCGAGCCTTGCCTAGACTTGCCTCCCTGCTATCCTGTAGTGCCCAGGAAGGAGCAGGCTCTTTGAGGCTGGGAGATGCCACTGGCGCCTTCCTGGCCTCAGCTCCGCTCCTGCCTTGCCTGTGCAACTAGGTCCCAGGCGTCCTTTTGGAGGGGTTAGGGGCCGGTGGGTTCCACTCTGCCAAGAGCTCCAGCAGTGAGAGCTCTGTCAGAGGGAAGGGAAGAGCAACTACAGGGCTCCTTCAGCTGTTGCTTGTCTGCCAGACTCAGCGCTGAACTGAGTTCCAGGCACACTGGGCCCCTGCCTGGGGTCTGCAGTCCCCACTACCAGAGACTCACTCGGTGTGCTCCAAGCAGGTGCCTGTCAGACGTAGGTTCCCTAGTGCTTTCCTCCCCAGCAGAGACCTGTGCAGGTGGTTGGGGCCTGCAGCTGCGTGTCTGGTCCCCACCCACAGCCACAGATCAGGGGAAGCAGCCCCTGAGCTAAGACCTGCAGGAGGAGCTGGGCGCCCCAGCCTGGAAGCCGAGTGGACAGCATGCGGGGATGGAGCCTCCTCGGGGGAAGATGAGCCAGCCCAGCCGCGTGTGGCTGCAAGCCCTGCTTGGTCAGAGCCGAGTGCGCCTCCAGTATGGCAGAGCTCCAGCTCGGCTCAGAGTCCCGATTTGGCACAACCCAGGGCGCGAGGCAGTTTTGTCCTGGGCGAGCCTTTCCCAGACTTGCCTCGATGCTAGGCTTACTGCCCAGGAAGGAGCAGGCTGCGCGAGGTTGGGAGATGCCGCTGGTGCCTTCCTGGCCTCAGCTACGCTCCTTCTTTGCCTTTGAACCTATTCCCCAGGCGTCCTTGTGGATGGGTTAGGGGCCAGTGGGTTCCAACCTGCCGAGGGCTACAGCAGTTAGAGGTCTGTCAGATGGAAGGGAAGTGAAACTGCAGGGCTTCTACAGCCTTTATTTGGTCGCCCAGACTCACCGCTGCACGGAGAGCACCAGGCTCCCTGGGGCTGTGGATGGGGTCTGCAGCCCCCAACACCCGGAGGCTGACTCTGTGGGCGCCAAGCAGGTGCCTGAGAAACGTGGGTTCCCGAGCGCTCTCTTCCCATCAGAGACGTGTACAGGTGGTTTCGGCCTGGCCCTGCATGTCTGGGTTCCGGCCCACAGCCACAGCTCAGCGGAAGCAGCCCCTGAGACAAACACGCTGGAGGCGTCCAGGAGAGATGAGGCCCTTTAATGCTGAGGCATATCCTGGCAAAACGCACCTTCCCTCTAGGACTTCCAAATGGTCCTTCACATTTTTGCTGCAACTCAGGAAGTTCACCAACAATCCCATCTCCACTCAAGAGGAAGAAAGAGGGCTCAGGAAACATCAGGAAGAGCCTTGTTTCCACCTCGTAATCGAGATGAGGGATCCTTTCTCTGCTTCGTCAGAAAAGGATTCCTGGCGTTCCCGTCGCATCTCAAGAGTAGGCGGTCTAAATGAGAAAGTCGAGAGGAACTACAGGGTTTGTGCCCCAGTGCAAAAGTCCCCCAAATGTCTCAACCCACTCCGAGGGACCTGATTTCCCTGCACTGCCTCGAATTTCACGCCGAGTATCGATTCACACATGGTGTCACGTGTGACAGACCTGTGCGAAAGACACGTGGGAAAACCTCAAGGGAAAGCCACAGATCCCTTGATCCACATGACGGGAAGCCTGACACAGCAGCTACAGCTCGGGAGGAAAGTGTACCTGCATGTCCCCTTCAGGACCAGGACGGAAACCCCTGGGAAGACTCCAGAAGAACACCAAGATCCATGTCAGCACTGGAGAGGAATCCTCAGGTTCTGGACCAACATCACACAAGGTTTTAGGCCCTGGCATCGATTGGAGAGAAATCACGAGGGGCCCAATAGCAACTCGCATGGGGACTGGCCATTTCTGAGGCCAACAGAGCGGGTCCTTGAGGTCCCCATCGTAACTCGAGTGCACCTGCTGCAACTCGAGAAACTCCAGGAGATTCTCCACTCCAGGCGAGATGAGGCCCATTTCCGCTGAGGCGTCTCGAGGCTAATCACACCTTCCCTCTGGAACTTTGAAAGGGTCCTTCACACCCTTGCTGCAACTTAAGAAGTTCCCCGACATACCCGTCTCCACTGGAGAGGAAGCACGAGGCTCCCGCCCACATCCAGAGGAGCAACGATTCCGCCTCGGAGCTCGAGATGAGGGATCCTTTCCGTGCTCTGTCGGGAAAGAATTCCCGGCGTTCCCATCGCATCTCAAGAGGAGGCGCTCTCAACAGGAAAGGCGAGAGGAACTCCAGGATTGAGCCACCATTCCAAGACTCCCCCAGATGTCTCAGTCCATTCCAGAGGAACCTGTTTTTCATGAACTGCCTCGACTTTCATGCCGAGAATCTATTCACACCACGGTGGCACGTGGAACAGCCCTGTGAGAAAGCCTCGAGGGAAAGCCAGAGATCCCTTGATCCACGCGACATCAAGCGTGACACAGCTGCTACAGCTGGGGAGGAATGCGGACGTGCATGCCCCAACCCGAGACGAGGACTGACTCCCCTGTGGAGACTCCAGAAGTACCCCAAGATCCATGTCAGCACTGGAGAAGAATCCTCAGGTTCCGGTCCGACACCACACAAGTTCTTAGGCCCTGGCATCGACTGGAGAGGAATCCCGAGGGGCCCCCTAGCAACTCGCATGGTGACTGGCCTTTCCTGAGGCCACCAGAGAGGTTCCCCGAGGTCCCCGTCGTAAGTCGAGAGCACCTGCCCCAACACGAGAAAATCCAGGAGGTTCGCCCCTCTGGGGGAGATGAGGCCCATTTCCACTGAGGCGTCTCGAGGCTGATCACACCTTCCCTCTGGAACCTCGAAAGGGTCCTTCACACCCTTACTGCAACTCAAGAAGCACCCTGACATACCCATCTCCATTCGAGAGAAAGCACGAGGGTCCCTCCCATATCCAGAGGAACCCAGTTTTGGCCTCGTATCTTGAGATGAGCAATCCTGTCTCTGCTTCATCGGGAAAGAATTCCCGGCATTCCAGTCGCATCTCAAGAGGAGCTGCTCTCAACAGGAAAGGCGAGAGGAAATCCAGAGTCGTGCCAACATTCCAAGAGTACTCCAGATGTCTCAGTCCATTCCAGAAGAACCTGTTTTCCCTGAACTGCCTCGACTTTGACGCTGAGGATCGACTCACACAACGGTGGCACGTGGAACAGCGCTGTGGGAATGCCCCGTGGGAAAGCCTCGAGGGAAAGCCACAGATCCCTTGATCCACGCGACGGGAAGTGTGACACTGTTTCTACAGCTTGGGAGGAAAGCGGACGTGCATGCCCCCACTCGAGACGACGACTGACTCCCCTGTGGAGCCTCCAGAAGTGAGCCAAGATTCATGTCAGCACTGGAGAGGAATCCTCAGGTTCCGGTCCCGAGGCCACACAAGGTCTTAGGGCCCGGCCTCGACTGGAGAGGAATCCCGAAGGGTCCCATAGCGAATCGCATGGGGATTGGTCTTTCCTTAGGCCACCAGAGGGGTTCTCTGATGTCCCCATTGTAACTAGAGAGCACCTGCCCCAACTCGAGATAATCCAGGAGGTTATCCCCTTAAGGCGCGATGAGGTCCATTTCCGCTGAGGCGACTCGAGGCTAATCACACCTAACCTCTGGAATTTCGAAAGGGTCCTTCACACCTTTCCGGCAACTCAAGAAGTTCCCTGTCATACCCGTCTCCCCTCGAGAGGAAGCCCAAGGGTCCCGTCCACATTCAGAGGAGCCCCGTTTCCACCTCGTAGCTCGAGATGTGGGATCCTTTCCCTGCTTCGTCGGGAAAGAATTCCCGGCGTTCCCGTCGCAACTCAAGAGGAGGCGAGCTCAACAGGAATGGGGAGAGGAACTCCAGGGTCGTGTCACCATCCGAGTCCCCCAGATGTCTCAGTCCATTCCAGCGGCACCTTTTTTCCCTGCACAGCCAAGACTTTCTCGCCAAGGATCGAGTCACATCACGGTGGAACGTGGGACATCTCTGTGGGAAATCCTCGTGGGAAAGCCTCGAGGGAAGACCACAGATCCCTTGGTCCACGCGACGGGAAGCGTGTGACTGCTGCTACAGCTCGGGAGGAAAGCGGACGTGCATGTCCCCACTCGAGACGACGAGTGACTCCCCTGTGTAGACTCCAGAATTACCCAAGATTCATGTCAGCACTGGAAAGGAATCCTCAGGTTCCTGTCCCGAGTCCACACAAGGTCTTAGGCTTCGGCCTCGACTGGAGAGGAATCCCGAGGGGCCCCCTAGCAACTCGCACGGGTACTGGCCTTTCCTGAGGCCACCAGAGCGGGTCCCTGAGGTCCCCGTAATAACTGGAGAGCACCTGCCGCATCTCGAGAAAATCCAGGAGGTTCTCCCCTTCAGGCGAGATGAGGCCCATTTCCGCTGACACCGCTCGAGGCTAATCACACCTAAACTCTGGAACTTCGAAAGGGTCCTTCACACCCTTGCTGCACCTCACGAAGTTTCCCGAAATATCCGTCTCCACTCGAGAGGAAGCCCGAGTGTCCCGCCTACATCCAGAGGAGCCCCATTGCCGCCTCATTGCTCGGGATGAGGAATCCTTTCCCTGCTTCGTCGGGAAAGAATTCCCAGCCTTCCCGTCGAATCTGAAGAGGAGGCCCGCTCAACAGGAAAGGTGAGAGGAACTCCAGGCTTGTGCGACCATTCCGAGTCCCCCAGATTTCTCAGTCCATTCCAGAGGAACCTCTTTTCTCTGCACTGCCTCGACTTTCACGCCGAGGATCGACTGACACCACGGTGGCACGTGGGACAGCCCTGTAGGAAATCCTCATGGGAAAGCCTCGCGGGAAAGTCACAGATCCCTTGATCCACCCAAAGGGAAGCATGAAACTGGTGCCACTGCTCGAGAGGAAAGCGGACGGGCAAGCCCCCACTCGAGACGACGACTGACTCCCCTGTGGAGACTCCAGAAGTGCCCCATCATCCATGTCAGCACTGGCAAGGAATCCTCAGATTTCGGCCCCGACTCCACACAGGTTTTAGGCCCTGGCATCCACTGGAGAGGAATCCCGCGGGCCTCCTAGCAACTCGTTTGGGGACTGGCCTTTCCTGAGGCCACCAGAGCGGGTCGCTGAGGTCCCCGTCGTAACTCGAGAGTACGTGCCACAAATCGAGAAAATCCAGTGCCGGGAGCCAGTGTGAGGAATCCCGCCCGTGACAAGGTCATCAGGAAGGAAGCTACATACGCAAGGCGTGCTCAGACTTCAGGAACCCCTCTGGAAATTCCTAAGCATGTACCCCAACAAAAATCTGCCGGCTTTTGTGCTCTGCTTTTCCACTCTTCTGACATTTTCAGGAAAAAGTCAATTTAGGGCTTTAGTCTTCTACATTTGAAAGAGTGTTTCAATCCAAAAAACCCCTCTGATGGCTTTCTAGCCTGCCTGCAGGACTCATACAGCTGCGCATGTGATTGTTTGAGGCCTCCTGACCGCAGGAGGCACAGGAAGCTTAAAACATCCTAGGAATGTCGGGGCTTCTGAAGAGTCAAAATCTTTAGAATAGGACCAATGAAAGGTTTCATTTGTTGAGTCAATGCTTGCTGCCAAATTTTCATATCCTTTGTTTTTAGATATAGTTGGTATATAGAAAAACAAGTAGTAGGCCTTGTATTAGCAACATTAGATCTTTGAGTTAAGTACCTTCTTTGTTATAACCCACTGTGCCTTTGTTCTATAGAGATGCAACTTTAGCGCTTTTGAGGAGATGCAGATTAAAGAAAAACACTTCATGGGAAAAAAAAAAATAACATTCATTAAGGAAGAGAGCCAAAAAGTGTTAACAAGCCTCTTGGCCAGAAGATAATGTAAATCACCTGAGACCTTTTGTACACAAAATGATGTATAGAAAGAGTCTGGGCTGCGAACGCTACATAATTTTGTGTTACCCATTGATCTCCATGTTTTATCAAAAGTATAAAAGGCCTTCTGAACAATAAAGGAGCGGACCAGCTTCTCGGACCAGATTCTCGAACTGGGCTCTCGGCCTGGTTTCTTGGGAATCTGGCTCCCCCCGTGTCTTTCTTTCTCTCTTCTGCTCTCCCTTTCCCTCTCTGCTCTTTACTTTAATTTCAGGCTGAATCTCCACCTAGGGTGCAGAGGCTCGCCAGGTCTACTTACTAGCCCTGGCTGTTAAGACCCGCGCGAAAGGGAGCTTAAGGAGAGGCACCCTTAGATATTCAAGTGGGCGCCGGTGCCCCAACGTAGATGGTGCAAATTCCTTGCTGGAATTTTATTGGTCTTCCGCATAAAGCAAGCTATTCAGCCCTCTTCCTCCACTTAATCTTCTTACTACACGATAGTTTCTTACTATAATCTTATATTAATAAATAAACAAGTCTTTCCACGCCAACGCCATCCACCCTTCAAATTCTCTGGATCCACCGGGGCTGGACCCTGGCAATCCAGGAGGTTCTCCCCTCCAGGCGAGATGAGACCCATTTCCACTGAGGCATCTCGAGGCTAATCACACCTAACCTCTGGAACTTCGAAAGGGTCCTTCACACCCTTGCTGCAACTCAAAAAGTTCCGTGACATACCGGTGTCCACTGACGAGGAAGCACGAGGGACCCGCCCACATCCAGAGGAGCCCCGTTTCTGCACCTTTGCTCGAGATGAGGGATCCTTTCCCTGCTTCTTCTGGAAAGAATTCCCGGCATTCTGGTCGCATCTCAAGAGGAGGCGTGCTCAACAGGAAAGGTGAGAGGAACTCCAGCATCGTGCTTCCATCCGAGTCCCCCGGATGTCTCAGTCAATTCCAGAGGAATCTGTTTCCCTGCACTGCCTCGACTTTCACGACAAGGATCGACCTACACCACGGTGGCATGTGGGACAGCCCTGTGGAAAATCCTCGTGGGAAAGCCTGGAGGGAAGGCCACAGATCCCTTGATCCACGCGACGGGAAGCGTGACACTGCTGCTACATCTCGGGAGGATAGCGGACGTGCATGCCCCCACTCGAGATGACGACTTACTCCCTTGTGGAGACTCCAGAATTACCCAAGATTCATGTCAGCAATGGAGACGTATCCTCAGGTTCTGGCCCTGACTCCTCACAAGGTCTTAGGCCCGGCATCGACTGGAGAGGAATCCCGATGGTCCCCCGAGCAACTCGCATGGGGATTGGCCTTTCCTGAGGCCACCAGAGTGGGTCCCTGAGGTCCCCGTCGTAACTCGTGAGCACCTGCCACAACTCGAGAACATCCAGGAGGTTCTCCCCTCCAGGCGAGATGAGGCCCATTTCCGCTGAGGCGTCTCAAGGCTAATCACACCTAACCTCTGGAACTTCGAAAGGGTCCTTCACACCCTTGCTGCAACTCAAGAAGTTCCCTGACATATCCGTCTCCCCTCGAGAGGAAGCACGAGGATCCCGCTCACATCCAGAGGAGCCTCGATTCCACCTCGTAGCTTGAGATGAGGGATCCTTTCCCTGCTTCGTCAGGAAAGAATTCCCGGCATTCTGGTCACATCTCAAGAGGAGGCCCGCTCAACAGGAAAGGCGAGAGTAACTCCAGGGTCGTGTCACCATCTGAATCCCCCAGATGTCTCAGTCCATTCCAGAGGCACCTATTTTCCGGCACTGCCAAGACTTTCTCGCCGAGGATCGAGTCACATCACGGTGGAACGTGGGATAGTCCTGTGGGAAATCCTCATGGGAAAACCTCGAGGGAAGGCCACAGATCCTTTGATCCACGCGACGGGAAGCGTGTGACTGCTGCTACAGCTCAGGAGGAAAGCGGACATGCATTCCCCCACTCGAGACGACGACTGACTCCCCTGTGTAGTCTCCAGAATTACCCAAGATTCATGTCATCACTGGAGAGGAATCCTTCGGTTCCGGTCCCGAGTCCACACAGGGTCTTAGGCCCCGGCCTCGACTGGAGAGGAATCCCGAGGGGCCTCCTAGCAACTCGCACGGCTACTGGCCCTTCCTGAGGCCAACAGAGTGGGTCCCTGAGGTCCCCATAGTTACTGGAGAGCACCTGCCGCATCTCGAGAAAATCCAGGAGGTTCTCCCCTCCAGGCGAGATGAGGCCCATTTCCGCTGACGCCGCTTGAGGCTAATCACACCTAACTTCTGGAACTTCGAAAGGGTCCTTCACACCTTTCCGGCAACTCAAGAAGTTCCCCGACATACCCGTCTCCACTCGAGAGGAAGCCCGAGTGTCCCGCCCACATCCAGAGGAGCCTCGTTGCCGCCTCGTAGCTCGAGATGAGGGATCCTTTCCCTGCTTCGTCGGGAAAGAATTCCCGGCCTTCCCGTTGAATCTGAAGAGGAGGCGCACTCAACAGGAAAGATGAGAGGAACTCCAGGCTCGTGCGACCATTCCGAGTCCCCCAGATTTCTCAGTCCATTCCAGAGGAACCTCTTTTCTCTGCACTGCCTCGACTTTCACGCTGATCATCGAGTCACATCACGGTGGCACGTGGGACAGCCCTGTGGGAAATCCTCGTGGGAAAGCCTCGAGGGACAGCCACAGATCCCTTGATCCACGCAACAGGAAGCGTGAAACTGCTGCTATAGCTCGGGAGGAAAGTGGACGTGCATGCCTCAACTCGAGACGACGACTGACTCCCCTGTGGAGACTCCAGAAGTGCCCCATCATCCATGTCAGCACTGGCGAGGAATCCTCAGGTTTCGGCCCCGACTCCACACAGGTTTTAGGCCCCGGCATCGACTGGAGAGGAATCCCGCGGGCCTCCTAGCACTTCGTATGGGGACTGGCCTTTCCTGAGGCCACCAGAGCGGTCCCCTGAGGTCCCCTTAGTAACTGGAGAGCACTTGCTGCATCTCTAGAAAATCCAGTAGGTTCTCCCCTCCAGGCGAGATGAGGCCCATTTCCACTGACGCCACTCGAGGCTAATCACACCTAAACTCTGGAACTTCGAAAGGGTCCTTCACACCCTTGCCGCACCTCATGAAGTTCCCCGAAATACCCGTCTCCACTCGAGAGGAAGCCCGAGTGTCCCTCCCACATCCAGAGGAGCCCCGTCGCCGCCTTGTAGCTTGAGATGAGGGATCCTTTCCCTGCTTCGTCGGGAAAGAATTCCCGGCCTTCCTGTCGAATCTGAAGAGGAGGCCCGCTCAACAGGAAAGGTGAGAGGAACTCCAGGCTCGTCGACCATTCCGAGTCCCCCAGATTTCTCAGTCCATTCCAGAGGAATCTCTTTTTTCTGCACTGCCTCGACTTTCACGCCGAGGATCGACTGACACCACGGTGGCACGTGGGACAGCCCTGTAGGAAATCCTCATGGGAAAGCCTCGCGGGAAAGCCACAGATCCCTTGATCCACCCAAAGGGAAGCATGAAACTGGTGCCACTGCTCGGGAGGAAATCGGACGGGCAAGCCCCCACTCGAGACGACGACTGACTCCCCTGTGGAGACTCCAGAAGTGCCCCATCATCCATGTCAGCACTGGCAAGGAATCCTCAGGTTTTGGCCCCGACTCCACACAGGTTTTAGGCCCCGACATCGACTGGTGAGGAATCCCGTGGGCCTCCTAGCAACTCGTTTGGGGACTGGCCTTTCCTGAGGCCACCAGTTCGGGTACCTGAGGTCCCCGTCATAACTCAAGAAAATCCACAACTCGAGAAATGCCACAACTTGAGAAAATCCAGTGCCGGGAGCCAGTGTGAGGGATCCCGCCCATGACAAGGTCATCAGGAAGGAAGCTACATACGCAAGGCGTGCTCAGACTTCAGGGACCCCTCTGGAAATTCCTAAGCATGTACCCCAACAAAAATCTGCCGGCTTTTGTGCTCTGCTTTTCCACTCTTCTGACATTTTCAGGAAAAAGTCAATTTAGGGCTTTAGTCTTCTACATTTGAAAGAGTGTTTCAATCCAAAAAACCCCTCTGATGGCTTTCTAGCCTGCCTGCAGGACTCATACAGCTGCGCATGTGATTGTTTGAGGCCTCCTGACCGCAGGAGGCACAGGAAGGTTAAAACATCCAAGGAATGTAGGGGCTTCCGAAGAGTCAAAATGTTTAGAATACGACTGATTAAAAGTTTCATTTGTTGAGTCAATGCTTGCTGCCAAATTTTCATATCCTTTGTTTTTAGATATAGTTGGCATATAGAAAAACAAGTTGTAGACCTTGTATTAGCAACATTAGATCTTTGAATTAAGTACTTTCTTTGTTATAACCCACTGCACCTTTGTTCTATAGAGATGCAACTTTAGCGCTTTTAAGGAGACACAGATTAAAGAAAAACACTTCAGGGGAAACAAAAATAACATTCATTAAGGAAGAGAGCCAAAAAGTGTTAACAAGCCTCTTGGCCAGAAGATAATGTAAATCACCTGAGACCTTTTGTACACAAAATGATGTATAGAAAGAGTCTGGGCTGCGAACGCTACATAATTTTGTGTTACCCATTGATCTCCATGTTTTATCAAAAGTATAAAAGGCCTTCTGAACAATAAAGGAGCAGACCAGCTTCTCGGACCAGCTTCTCTGACCAGATTCTCAGACCAGATTCTCGAACTGGGCTCTGGGCCTGGTTTCTTGAGAATCTGGCTCCCCCCGTGTGTTTCTCTCTCTCTTCTTCTCTCCCTTTCCCTCTCTGCTCTTTACTTTAATTTCAGGCTGAATTTCCACATTGGGGCCCGGAGGCTCGCCAGGTCTACTTACTTGCCCTGGCTGTTAAGACCCGCGCGAAACGGAGCTTAAGGCGAGGCACCCTTAGATATTGAAGTGGGTGCCTGTGCCCCAACGTAGATGGTGCAAATTCATTGCTGGAATTTTATTGGTCTTCCGCATAAACCAAGCTATTCAGCCATCTTCCTCCACTTAATCTTCTTACTACACTATAGTTTCTTAATATAATCTTATATTGATGAACAAACAAGTCTTTCCACGCCAACGCCATCCACCCTTCAAATTCCCTGGATCCACCGGGGCTGGACCCCGGCAATCCAGAAGGTTCTCAACTCCAGGCGAGATGAGGCCCATTTCCGATGAGACATCTCGAGGCTAATCACACTTACCCTCTGGAACTTCGAAAGGGTCCTTCACACCCTTGCTGCAACTCAAGAAGTTCCCCGACATACCCGTCTCCACTCGAGAGGAAGCACGAGGGTCCCGCCCACGTACAGAGGAGCACCGTTTCCGCATTGTAGCTCAAGATGAGGGATTCTTTCCCTGCTTGAGCGGGAAAGAATTCCCGGCGTTCCCGTCGCATCTCAAGACGAGGCGCTCTCAACAGGAAAGGCGAGAGGAACTCCAGGGTCGTGCCACAATTCCAAGAGTCCCACAGATGTCTCAGTCCATTCCAGAGGAAGCTCTTTTCCCTCCACTGGCTCGTTTTTCACGCCCAGGAACGACTCACACCACGGTGGCACGTGGGACAGCCCTGTGGGAAAGCCTCGTGGGAAAGCCTCGAGGGAAAGCCGCAGATCCCTTGATCCACGTGACGGGAAGAGTGACATTGCTGCTACAGCTCGGGAGGAAAGCACACGTGCATGCCCCCACTCAAGACAAAGATTGACACCCCCTGGGGAGACTCCAGAAGCACCCCAAGATCCATATCAGCACTGGAGAGGAATCCTCAGGTCCGGCCCCGACTCCTCACAAGGTCCTATGCCCCGGCATCGACGGGAGAGTAATCTCGAGATGTTCTCTAGTAACGAGCATGGGGACTGGCCTATCCTGAGGCCACCAGGGCGTGTCCCTGATGTCCCTGTCGTCACTCGAGAACAACTGCCGCAACTCGAGAAAATCCAGGAAGTTCTCCCCTCCAGGCGAGATGAGGCCCATTTTGGCTGAGGCGTCTTGGGGCTAATCACACATAACCTCTGGAACTTTGAAAGGGTCTTTCAAACCCTTGCTGAAACTCAGGAAGTTTCCCAACATACCCGTCTCCACTCGAGAGGAAGCACGAGGGTCCCGCACACATCCAGAGGAGCCCCGTTTCTGCCTCGTAGCTCGAGATGAGTGATCCTTTCCCTGCTTCGTCGGGAAAGCATTCCCAGGGTTCCCATCACATCTCAAGAGGAGGCGCTCTCGACAGGAAAGGCGACAGGAACTCCAGTGTCGTGCCACCATTCCAAGAGTCCTCCAGATGTCTCATTCCATTCCAGAGGAACAGTTTTTTCATGCACTGTCCCGTTTTTCACGGCGAGGATCAACTCACAACATGGTGGCACATGGGACAGCCCTGTGGGAAAGCCTCGAGGGAAAGCCACAGATCCCTTGGTCCATCTGACGGGAAGTGTGACACTGCTGTTACAGCTCGGGAGGAAAGCGCACGTGCAGGCCCCCACTCGAGAGGAGGCCTGACTCCCATGGGGAGAGTCCAGAAGTACCCAAAATCCATTTCAGTCCGGAGAGGAGTCCTCAGGTTCCGGCCGCGACTCCAAACAAGGTCTTAAGCCCGGCATCGATGGGAGAGGAATCCCGAGAGGCCCCCTAGCAACTCACATGGGGAATGTTTTTTCCAGAGGCCATAAGTGCGGGTCCCTGAGGTCCCCGTCGTAACACGAGAAGATCTGCCGCAACTCGAGAAAATCCAGGAGGTTCTCCCCTTAAGGCGAGATGAGGCCCATTTCCGCTGAGGCATCTCGAGGCTAATCACACATAACATCTGGAACTTCCAAAGGTTCCTTTACACCCTTGCTGCAACTCAAGAAGTTCACCGCCATACCCGTCTCCACTCGAGAGGAAGCACGATGGTCCCGCCCACATCCAGAGGAGGCCCGTTTCCCCCTCGTAGCTCAAGATGAGGAATCCTTTCCCTGCTTTCAACGGGAAAGAAATCCCGGCGTTCCCGTCGCATCTCAAGAGGAGGCACTCTCAACAGGAAAGGCGAGAGGAACTCCATGGTCGTACCACCATTCCAAGAGTCCTCCAGATCTCTCAGTCCATTCCAGAGGAACCTCTTTGCCCTTCACTGGCTCATCTTTCACGCCGAGGATCGACTCACACCACGGTGGCACGTCGGACAGCCCTGTGGGAAAGCCTCGGGGGAAAGCCTCGAGGGAAAACCACAGATCCTTTGATCCACGCGACGGGAAGCCTGACATTGCTGCTAAAGCCTGGAAGGAAAGCGCACGTGCATGCCCCGAATTGAGACGAGGCCTGACTCCCCTGGGGAGACTCCAGAAGTACCCACAGATCCATGTCAGCCCCTGAGAGGAACCCTCGGTTCCGCCCCTGACTCCACACAAGGTTTTTGGCCCCGGTATCGACGGGAGAGGAATCCCGAGGGGCCCCGTAGCAACTCGCATGGGGACTGGCCTCTCCTGAGGCCACCAGGGCGGGTCCCTGAGGTCCCCGTCGTAACTCGAGAACACCTGCCGCAACTCGAGAAAATCCGGGAAGTTCTCCCTTCCAGGCGAGAAGAGGCCTATTTCCGATGAGGCGTCTGGAGACTAACGACACCCAACCTCTGGAACTTCGAAAGGGTCTTTCACACCCTTGCTGCAACTCAAGAAGTTCACCGCCATACCCGTCTCCACTCGAGAGGAAGCACGATGGTCCCGCCCACATCCAGAGGAGCCCCGTTTCCCCCTCGTAGCTCGAGATGAGGGATCCTCTCCCTGCTTTCAACGGGAAAGAATTCCCGGCGTTCCCGTCGCATCTCAAGAGGAGGCACTCTCAACAGGAAAGGCGAGAGGAACTCCATGGTCGTACCACCATTCCAAGAGTCCCACAGATGTCTCAGTCCATTCCAGAGGAAGCTCTTTGCCCTGCACTGGCTCATCTTTCACGCCGAGGATCGACTCACACCACGGTGGCACGTGGGACAGCCCTGTGGGAAAGCCTCGAGGGAAAACCACAGATCCTTTGATCCACGCGACGGGAAGCCTGACATTGCTGCTAAAGCCTGGAAGGAAAGCGCACGTGCATGCCCCGACTTGAGACGAGGCCTGACTCCCCTGGGGAGACTCCAGAAGTACCCACAGATCCATGTCAGCCCCTGAGAGGAACCCTCGGTTCCGCCCCTGACTCCACACAAGGTTTTTGGCCCCGGTATCGACGGGAGAGGAATCCCGAGGGGCCCCCTAGCAACTCGCATGGGGACTGGCCTCTCCTGAGGCCACCAGGGCGGGTCCCAGAGGTCCCCGTCGTAACTCGAGAACACCTGCCGCAACTCGAGAAAATCCAGGAAGTTCTCCCTTCCAGGCGAAATGAGGCCTATTTCCGATGAGGCGTCTGGGGACTAATGAAACCTAAACTCTGGAACTTCGAAAGGGTCTTTCACACCCTTGCTGCAACTCAAGAACTTCACCGCCATACCCGTCTCCACTCGAGAGGAAGCACGATGGTCCCGCCCACTTCCAGAGGAGCCCCGTTTCCCCCTCGTAGCTCGAGATGAGGGATCCTTTCCCTGCTTTCAACGGGAAAGAATTCCCGGCGTTCCCGTCGCATCTCAAGAGGAGGCACTCTCAACAGGAAAGGCGAGAGGAACTCCATGGTCGTACCACCATTCCAAGAGTCCCCCAGATGTCTCAGTCCATTCCAGAGGAACCTCTTTGCCCTGCACTGGCTCATCTTTCACGCCGAGGATCGACTCACACCACGGTGGCACGTGGGACAGCCCTGTGGGAAAGCCTCGAGGGAAAACCACAGATCCTTTGATCCACGCGACGGGAAGCCTGACATTGCTGCTAAAGCCTGGAAGGAAAGCGCACGTGCATGCCCCGACTTGAGACGAGGCCTGACTCCCCTGGGGAGACTCCAGAAGTACCCACAGATCCATGTCAGCCCCTGAGAGGAACCCTCGGTTCCGCCCCTGACTCCACAAAATGTTTTTGGACCCGGTATCGACGGGAGAGGAATCCCGAGGGGCCCCCTAGCAACTCGCATGGGGACTGGCCTCTTCTGAGGCCACCAGGGCGGGTCCCTGAGGTCCCCGTCGTAACTCGAGAACACCTGCCGCAACTCGAGAAAATCCAGGAAGTTCTCCCTTCCAGGCGAAATGAGGCCTATTTCCGATGAGGCGTCTGGGGACTAATGACACCTAACCTCTGGAACTTCGAAAGGGTCTTTCACACCCTTGCTGCAACTCAAGAACTTCACCGCCATACCCGTCTCCACTCGAGAGGAAGCACGATGGTCCCGCCCACTTCCAGAGGAGCCCCGTTTCCCCCTCGTAGCTCGAGATGAGGGATCCTTTCCCTGCTTTCAACGGGAAAGAATTCCCGGCGTTCCCGTCGCATCTCAAGAGGAGGCACTCTCAACAGGAAAGGCGAGAGGAACTCCATGGTCGTACCACCATTCCAAGAGTCCCCCAGATGTCT